>NC_088985.1:37027624-37356124 GCF_963932015.1 Anas acuta | reverse complement strand
AATATGATAATTTATTTTTGGCCTGGCAATTTTGTTATCTGTGTACACAAGTACCTCCTTGGCTGATTGCTCCAAGTATTAAAGGGAATAAAACCTGGCGTCAGGCACCAGAGCAACTGTGAAATGGGGCCAGATTTCTCATATGTATGTATATATATGCATGTATATATATATTTATTATATATTTACACACATTTGAAATGGCATCACGGTGAAAACATGCTGAAAAGACTGGAAGCTTCTATAATCTCAGTTTATTATTGGGACAGTACAATGAAGTTGACAGGTAAACAGGCATTACCCAGAGAGATTTTTCCAAAACTTTCCAGCACTGCAGCTTTCCCATCAGAATAAAAAAAAAATCTAAGTGGGAGAGAAGTTTTTTTTGTTTTGTTTTGTTTTTTGTTTTTTTGTTTTTTTCCCCAGCTGTGCCTCTGTTGGGCCTTGGCTCAGAATCCTTGGGGTGTGACATCCCTGTGTGCTGGCAGGGAGCACCCCGAGCCTTTTTACCCCACCTGGTGCAGGGTCAAGCAATGTCCCTGCCAGGGGAGGCAAGAGCAGGATCTGTGCCTCATTGAGGAGGTGCCCCCAGCATCTCCCTGGCACTGCCACAGTTACTGCTTTCAGGGCTGTCCCTAACGCTTTACATTCCGTCCACTTGAAGGACCATATTTCAGTTTTATCCAGACTACTAATAAGGGGTTTAAGCGTGCTGCCTGTATAAAATACCATCATTTTTCTTCCTTCACCAAGCAGTGATGCCAGACCTTAATGGAGAGTTGTAACTGGGTTTCTTTCGCTCTCGTTTAAAAAGCAGCTTACGTCGAAGCTGAGAGATGTAAAAGCCTGACATCGGATTGCGTTCATTGATCATGTCCCTCGTTTCATTAGGCGATCGTGGCTTTTATGTCCTGTGGCTTGTATCGCTTTTATTTTGCAGAAATCATTTGGAAAGTAAGCAGAGAAATGCCTTTGTGTCCAGCGATGCCGGCGTTTGCCTGTTTGTTGCATCTCCTTCCGCATCTCTCGGGGCTCGTGGCAATATAGGCATGGGGTGTACGGTGACTTCTAATGCACAGAAATGGTCGCTAGTCTGAGGAAAAATATTTTGCTATTCAGGAGAAACAGACAATGAGAAGATGGGGAGCACAGAAGTTACATACATACATACCTGTATCCCTTTCTGCATATTACCTGGTACACAGCCCTGATTTGACTAGATTTCTGGTTTCCACCCTCTAAATCTTAACTTTACTTCTCACATAGGTCCTTGCACGAGGCAATCAGCAGTTGTGCTTGTGATTTAGGGACGGCCATCCTCTCGCTGGAGGAGAGGTTTCCTGGGCTGGGCAATGGGAAGCCCTCATGGGACAGCCAAACCATGGACTCGGGGACTTCACTTTTTTTTCCCCAAAAAAATGTTCTCCTCACAACTAGGTTAATTAGTCCAGGAGCTACAACTTCTTCCACTGGGTTGTGTGCCTTCATTGCAGCATGCATGTAGCTATATGTCCGGATTATTTTGACACCCATTACCACTGGGCAGAGGATGGGAAATCTGCCCTGTGCTGCCAGGCCCCAGGGAACACCAGCACATCACGGCCGTGCCCCTGTCCCCCTGTCCTGGTGCGGTGCTACTGGAGGTCCCAGGGGTGCTGTGCTCCCTGCAGAGCCATGCGGGCATTGCAGGAGGCTCTAGGGCTGCAGTGCTCTTCTCGGCTGTCCATAGCCCCTTCCTCTTGGAAGCTGGGACTTTGATACAAGAATTATTGCAATAGGAAGCTGTGGGTATGCCTACAGGTGTGCTGTAAGCTGCACAACTGCTGTCACTTGCAGCAGCTGAATGGTGCATCAAAATCCTTGTTCTTCCTGCAGGATGTCCTCTGAGGCACTCCATGCCGGTTCCTCACTCCCTTTTTGCCTTTGGGAAGCACAGCAATGCCATGAAACCCCAGCTGTGATGCCTCTAGCACGACTTCTAACTTCACTGGGTAAGTTTTCTCTAAATATAAGCTAGTACATGCTTAAGAGATCTGGTTTTTAAAGACATTGGTTTGGACCTTGGTTTTGGTGGGTTTCTTGCTTTACTCTGAAATCTCTCGGTGTTGACACAAAATTGCCTTTTTTTTTTTTTTTTTTTTTTGAGACAAATGCGTATTATGGTATATCTCTGTACTTATAAAAAGGATTAGAAAGTAGATTATGAAATAATGAACATTTTTATGAAAAAACAATATTACTTTTCTGGACCAATTTCTTTTTTGTCTTAAAGTTCAATTTTTTTCTATTGCATATTAAAGATAATGGTAAGATACTAATAGAAAGTATTTTATATCTCAGTGTCTAAGTACAAAAATCAATCTCTAGAAGGAGCTAAGAAGTAAACAGCTTTCTGGAGGAGCCAAGAGTATGTGCCAGAGCAAGTGATCCTGCTCAAAATATACTGGGAATAAACATTTCCATAAAAACTCCCAGAAACTAAACCACAAGTGTCAATAACACCTAATATACCCAACACACTGATAACTGCTGTGTTAAGTCTAGATATAACACAATGAGAATCTGGATAAATAATTGTTTAATATAACTTTTTCCTATTTTAAAAGCCAAAGCTTCAGCTGTGGCTTCTAAATAGCGAGGGCGGTGTGCTGGGCTGTCACGTTCCAGAGCGATGGACGTGATGGGGGATTTAGGGCTCCGGAATCTGCAAATGCTTCCTCTGTGGGACTTCTTGGCAGCACAGCAATATATCACCTCTTCCTATAAGTCTGTCTTCTGCAATCTCTAAACAAGTAAAATACGTTTTTTACTCCCATATCCAAGTCCCTAAATAACCTGAAAACTCATTTAACCACCACACTAATAAAATGTAATTCTAAGGGATAAGGGGGAGAAAAAAAGAGAGAGAAAGCAAGCTGCTGGAGCAGCTTTTTATCAAATCCCGACAGTTTGACAAAAACAAAGCATTTTGGGGGGTAGGCTCTTAGATTTTTGGCCAGATTCCCCTAAAACAAATCAGAGCTCTGAAGAGAACCCGTGCGTTGTATTTTGGCTCAGGCAGCCTCTGAAGTTGCAGATCACCTAGTGTAATCCTCTGCTCAGAGGGCTGACTTCAAGGATATATCATGTTTTTCAGGACCCTGTCCAAATGGCCTTTGAAAATCTCCAAAAATGCTGAGTTTGCACAACCCTTCGGGGTAACCTCCTCCAGTATTTCTGTCATTGTAAGGAGGGAGTTTTCCTTATGTCTATTTGGAATTCACCATTTTGCAGCTTTTGACTCTCTTGTCCTCTTTTTGAATTTTTCATCATTTTTATTTTGTGGTGAAACATGTTTGGTTTCATTAATTATGTTTCATATACAGATTTTCTTATTTGGAAAAAAAAAAAGCTCCTGCACAAACCAGAGGAGTCATGTTCAAAAGCAAATACAGAGGCTGCTTGTGCTCAGATCCATCCAATTGGTCTTTCGGGGTCTCAGTGGACTTCTGCCCGAGCAGCAGGGTCTGTTCTGGTGAATGTGACTGTAAGAGGAGTTCAGGGATCATAAAATGGTATCAGAACATGCGTATAAAATAATAATTCATAATAAACTTATTAAGATTCCTTCATATAAAATCCCATTTACATCCTTTATTTTCTATTGGGAAATTAAGGATTTCTACTAGTAAAATTTTTTATTCTTGGGAGATGTAGCTTTTGCAGCCTCCTGCTTTCAGCATCTCTGTAGCAGGCCAAAGAACAGGGCAGAGTAAGAGTTGGCCATATTCTCAGATCAAAAACCATCACCAGCTGAAATCCCCCCGGTGGTGCCTCCTGCTATTCCCCTAGCCCAGGTATGCTGACATGGGGCAAAGAAGTTCTTACTCTGACACAGATTTGAAAAGCAGAGCAGATGGATTTTTGTTTAGCATGGTTCCCATTGGAAGGGACTCTGGAGACCCTCTGGTCCAACTCGCTGCTGAGCAGGATCACCCAGAGCACATTGTCCAGGCAGGGTTTGAATATCTCCAAAGGACAAGACTCCACAGCCTTTCTGGGCAGCCTGTCCCCGTGCTCTGTCCCCCTCCCAGTGAAGAAGTACCCCCTCATATTCAGCTGGAGTCTCCTGTGCTTAACAAAATATTTTTGAGGAGCTAAACCTAAGCGAGCTCCACTGAAATCAAGGATTTAAGCCTATTTAAGCCATAAAGAGTTTGCATCTGAGCTTCAGGATGGAAAGGTTCAGTAATAGGTTATGACCAGAATACTTGAACCCTTTGGACTCGGTGGTAGCAAATAGTTAGGAATTTTTGTGTATATTAGGAGTTCTGGAAAAAATTCAAACTATTTTCCTGTGCTGTCAAGAGCCATCAGTAGATGTCAACATACAGTGCCAGAAGTACTATAAATTCCAGAGTAACAATATAAAGGCATTTTTTGTATCCTAGGTGACCACGATAATTTTCTTCTGCAAATACTGAAGAGCAATTCTTTGCCCCTGTGTCACCAGCTGTGCGGAGAAGCACTTAATACCTGTGCTGGCTGGATGGATGGTGAGCAGCCAGCACCCCGTGCTGAATGGTGCTCGGCAGGGAGCAGGGAGAGCACTGACCTCTGCAAGGTGATGTGCCTGTGCTTCACCAGGCAAAGCAGGTTCTCCTTCACCTTATTCCTATGTGTTAAAATATATATGTGCTGCCGATTTTTATGGAAATGTTTAAATTTGGCACTCTACTGCCAATACTCCCTGTTAGTTGAGTATGTTATTTCCAGATGGCACACGGGGTCTGGCATGGGGGTGTTGGTGGGAGAGTCGTTACAAGATGATGACATTACAAGAAGATGAGCTGGGCGCTGATTTAGGGTGGGGACATAAGCTGGAGCTCATCCTCCTGAGCCAGAGCTGCCTCACAAGCTGGCTCTGCTCTGCCGTTCTCAAGGATGGTGAAACGACGCTAGAAAACACAATCTGAAAACACAATTTTTAAGATGGGTCAACTGAGAACATTGGTCAACCACTGATTATGATGAAATTCTAGTTTCTTATCAGAAAAAAAAATCACTGCTGTAATTTTAATTTTTCATTAGCTATACTCTAAATGCAGATTCATAAACCAGTTCATTTAAGCCCAGCTGAGCTCTTCGTACTTTACAAGCTATTGTGGGCAGCAGACAATATGAAAAGGAATATTGAAAATATATAACTGTTTTGTTTCCTTCCTTATTCCTGAGCAAGCAAGAGCACATTTGTTGTCCTCCTCACATTCAGAGGAGAACACAAGTAAATTCAAATACTTTTAGGCTGTGTGATCGATGTATTTCATCTCACAGCTATGTGATCTGTCTTGTCACCATCTGGACAAAGATTTCCTTGTGGCTGCCTGGTTTCTCTCTCCCCTGTGGGACAGGGTCTGGGTGATCACCATCCCCTGCCTGGCATTTGAGGCTTGGGGCTGCCTTGCAGGGTTCCCATCCCACCCACCACCCAGGGGCAGGTGGCCCTTTGACTTTGGTTGGGTCAGTGTAGATAGCACAGAGGAGATAATGCCTCCTTAGGTTTATAGTCAGCAATTTTCCTACACAGGAGGATGAAAATGTCCTAGAAAAGGAATGCAGGCTTTCAAAGGTCATGGGGGATGACACAGTGCTGTCTGACAAGGCGAGAGAAGAAATATTGCCCAGGTGAGGCTATTTCTCAGCTCAGTTTTCTTTGGGTATCTATTACAGTGTTCCTCCAGGTTTAATTGCTGACAGTAATTAACTATGTAGGTGGCTGTCTTTAATCATCCCTTTTAATGAGTCAGCCCGCACTGCAAATGGTTGCTAGAGATAATGCTGTGCTTCTGTTTTCTCTCTGGTTATCATCTCGTCCACCCGAAGTTCCTGCAGCAGCAATTTGGTGCGACCCTTCCTTGCTCTCTCCTGCTGTGTGGAGCCACCCTATTTATTAACTTTCCCCAAAGTCCTCTTTAAGTCCTGATAATGTCTGCCAGAACTGGCAGGGGAGGCTCAAACACTGGGACGTGCTGCTGGTTTCCTACAGGTAAGCCGAGGAGCAGAGAGGACACGCTCATACAAGCAGATGGGATGGTTCAGTCCTGACAGCTGATAATGCTAATTGCTGTATCTTGGTGCTGGGCATTTGTGATGCTTCATCAAAGAGGATATCAGCTATGAAAATCCGAATTTGTCAGTCATCCAAAAAAATGGATTAACGAGAGAGAGAAGAGAAGACACAATGTTTTTTATAGCTAAAGAAACCCCAGATGAGGATTAGATAGGTTTAGATTTTTTTTTTATTTTTTTTATTTTTTTATTTTTTTATTTTTTTTACTTTTAGAACACAGTGAAAATTGTCTGTGGTTTGGTTTATGAGACTGTTTCTGCTGCTGACAGGGGCTTACACCTGTGTGACCTAAGCAGAGGGTCCCTCCCCAAAGCACTGATGCCAGGCCCCTCATGTTGGCTGTGCCTGGAGCCCTGCTCAGCACCCTCCAAGGAGCACACCGCAGAAGAGAGAGAAAATCATTCAAGGCAGTAATTAGTAGCTAGTAACATATTAAGTTACATTCTCACCTCTTTACTTTACAGAACTTTCATGAGAAATAATCAGCTGGTATACCTTGGCATGGTATGCCAGTGTCCTTAAAATAAAAATATTCTATAAAAACACACAAATGAAAGTAAAAGGATATATTCAGTACAAAGTACATTAAAAAAAAAAAAATAAGAAAGCTCAGAGCAAAATGCATCAGCCCTTCTGTTTTGCTGAGATACTAAGAAGCAGTCATATCATAAAATTAAGCCAAAAGCTGTTTTCATAACCTAGAGTACTAGGAAATTATTTTATTACAGTGTGCTTAATTCTGATAAATGATTGTCTATATCTCCTAAGATGACATGGAATGATGACATACTGTAAAACACAAAAAATACAGATATACAATCACATTTCTGGGGGTTGTCATAACATTTGTTCAGACAAAAGCAGTGTGGGGTTATAACATATCATACAGCTCATGGCACTTTGACATGTCTTGTTACTGTTCTTTTCTGTCATCTTTAAGCAGATCAAATAATACTCTTTCAAAGCAACTGGTATTCATTTAACCAGTATTTGGTCCTCATTAGATCTGACTTTGAGCAGAAATCATATTTCTGAGGGCCACATCTTGCACTTGAGTCTGATGTCAATTCATTATCTCCAGCTCAAAGCTTGAAAACTAATTCCCTGCCTTGGGAAGAGCTTGGAGACAGCCCGGCCACGATCAGCTGGTGGGGAAAACACTTCGAATTCATCTGCATCGTGGCTGCCTTCTTGGTGTTGCAGTTCTGACAAGCAGACCCTGCCGTTTGTTCCATCGTTATTTAATTAACACCGGCATTCCCAGCAGTTTGACAGGCTCCAAACTCATCTCATTGTGATCCTCCTGTTGTGTCTGAAAGATGAGCTGTTATCTTTCAGGAGAGCATGAACTGGGGCTAAATGATGCACTGAGATCCATCCGTGTCCGTTCCTCTCCTCTGGCCTCGCATCGCCTCCAGCCCCGATGTTCCTGGTGCCTGTGGATCCAGAGCAGAGCATAAAACGCACCTGAAGGAGGAGATCTGGCTTCCAGGTAAGACACCTCCATCAGCTCTAAAGACATTGGCATGTCAGTAAGAAAAAACCCCCAAACCCAACAATTTTCACAGTGCGTTGTGAGGGAAATGCTTTCCACAAGGAAAACAAGATGCACTTTCTCTTCAAACTTTTTCTTCCCCCCTCTGCAGTCACTGTGGCTGGAAATTCAGCTTTGCCAACAACTGTAAAACTTCTACCAACAACAAAAAGGTGATTACAAATGCTATAATAGTGCTTTCTATTGTGTTCTTCTAGAACACTTCTCCTGGAAAATGTGCTGGCCACACTATGGCAGCCAGGGCATGGTGTTACTTTGCTTAGCCAGGTTTTGGGGGTGGAATACAACCCCCCTCCAAATGCACATGGTTGCCGTATTTGAGGCTTCATTTTCATGTGTGAATATTGTTTTTTTGACTGAACTTTGTTATTATTTGATACCAAAATTGTTCTATGAAATTTCCTTTCAAAATACTCTTATATCCATGTAACGGGTGGTTAAGTTAAATGAAGAGCCCTCCACTGATGCTGTGCACTTGGTTACACCAAAGCACCCGTGTTGGGAACTGAAACAGATACCAGCACAATTTTGCTGTTTCCTGGCCAAATATCCCTTTGCTCTGCTCCATTTCAGCATAGCAGAAACAGAGTGACCGAGATTCATGATGCTGGGGAGGAGGGGAAACAACACGACCAGCAGCGAGGGCTAACGTGCTGTGTCTGAGCGGATTGTAGGCATTTATCTATGCACCACAGATGGGCCTGCCCATCCTGAGCACGCCTTTCTTTGATAAAAGCCTTCTTGGAGATAGAGAGAGATGTGTGATCTAATACACCATGTGTTGTTTTGCCTAATAGAAAACAGACTTTGCAAATGAGCTCCTGAGCACTTTAGCAGGGGGTAATTTTGCTCTCATATTTGCAATTTTCAGTTCAGGTGTGGAGAGCCACGAATCTCACAGTGATACTGACACTTAAGATCTGTGTGAAGGCCAATCTTTCTTTGAGCCTTATAGATCAAAGGAACATCTATATCAGTATAGTCCAATAGCATTGATTTCAGCATGGGGTTACCAATTATTGTTCAGAGCTCTGTTATCTCACTGCAGTCCTGCAGCCTTAGCAGAGAGTTAATGTTTCGTGGGACAACCTTTAACTAATATCCATGCCAAAAGTTAATTCCTACATGCAACCCCTGTTCCTTCGTAGAGTGCTTCTTGGGTTAATAAGACATTTATTGCTCCCAAGGATTCGGATACCCTGAGCACACTTTCACCTCTAACACCACGTATCAGCTGCTTGCACATACTGCTGCTGTATGAACAAGGCAAGAGCTCAGCTGTGCACAAGCTGCACCGCAGGGCAGCAGGAGAAATGACTGCTGTTATCCTATTACAAAGAAAAAGGAAAAGCAAGGAAACACGACCATGGCGTGCAAAGTTATGACCGAGGGCCTGATGAAGCATCAGACATACAAAGCTCAGCCTGCATAACTTGCAATGTGCCTGTGCTCTGCTTTTACTCGGTAACGAGGGGATGCTTTATTAGAGTCAGACACTGATGACTGTGCTGCTTGCAGCAGCAGCGTGCTGGCTGCTGGTGAAAACAGATGGTTTCTGCAGTACCGTTCCTGTAGTCTTTTCGCTTTGCTTGTTTCTCATCATCTTTTTATTTATTTATTTATTTTCAGGATTCACGTACATCCCTGTTCCCCAGCTGATCTCTCACTGCCCTGCTGGGAGAGAACAGTTCAGTCATTGGGGATCTTCCTGATCCCTTCTTCTTCTGACAGTTCCCTTCATCTTAAATCCCCATCTCTGCTCTTAAACGTCTCTGTGTGGAATTGTGCTGTTTGTTGAGGGGCTGGGAAGGCAGCCTGGATCCTCAAGTATGTCTTGAAGGCAAGACCATTGCTCACACTTTGAGTGACCTTGTAAAGCATGGCCCATCACAGTGGGGTTGAAAATACATGATAATGATCCCTTTTTGGTTTAGTAATGTTTTTAATGTTTAGTAATGTTTTAGTAAATGGCTCATGTTTCTCTAAAAAGTATAGTTCTTCCTACAGTGTCTACAAGAATTAGTAAAGCCAAGCCACATTTACTTCTTCCAGGTAGGCCTGTAGGACCCTTGCTGTTAGTGCTGTTCAGAGCAGACACAGATACTCTCTGCTATCTCAAAAGAAAACCTTTCAGCGTTTAATTATTACAGTGTAAGCTCAAATAATTTATTCATGGAAATATCAGCACAAAACAATGAATGGCAGACACGTCACCGTGTGCTGATTCACAGCCCTGCATTGCCTGTAGGGGATGAGCCTGCAATATTCTTCTGCAGGCGTTGTGTCTGTGCTGGGATCGTGAATGGAAGTGACTGGGAATTGTACCCCGGGGATCTGGTGTGGGTCTGTCAGCAGCGCATGAGCCACCTCCTGCTTTCTCACTTTTTTATTTCAGAAATATTGGTTTGCTGTGAAAATCCTGGGCTCTGTGGATAGTTTTTGTACTTTCAGCTGACCTCAGAAAAGAAAGCTGTAATTATACACATACTTCACTTAAATCAATAATGAATTACAATTCTGCAGGGCAGTTTAGTGAGACCGTTCACGTAAATAATGCTGCCAAGGCATGCCTTGTTAGTCAGTAAGTACAGCTGTGCAAGGAAAAGTTCAGGATTAAAGGTGTCTGGGCTGAAGTTCTGAGCTCAATGCTACGCATGTCGTGTGTGCAGAAGCTGGGAAAGGTGCCTGAACCTGAAACTGCCCATATGCACAATAATAAACATAATATAGCATGTGAATTATTATTACTGTGCACTTATGTATAATATGATCATGTAACTTGCATAAATACTTAATAAATTCTGCAAAGAAAAAAGTCTCTTAATTACTGAGATCAGGCAGGTGCCAAACATTTTAATCTGACCTGGACAAAGAATGCTGAAATTTTAAGAAGGCTTCATCTAAACATCAAAAGTTCGTGTTTCATGGATTCAGTTGTGTTGAATTTAAAATCACAAAAATGTGATTTTGCAGTTTCAATGATTGTGATACAAATTCATGTTTATATCTGTATAATATAAAACATCATAGAGCAAAATTACATGTTTTGCTTATGAATAAACCATAATAAAGCAGACCTTTATGACAACTTTTTGGAAGCTGCTTTAACTGTTAAAATGATCTCTTATCAATAATTGTACTTTCATTTAATGCAATGGGCCTGGAAGAGTTTTTCCCCTCCTGGCCAACCCAGGAGGTTCATCACAGCCAGGAGCTGCACTTGCACTTGCAAAATCATTCCTTGTGGCTATTTTTGGTCCACTTTGCATTTCTTTCAGCTTCATTTATTTAAATAGCAATATGTTGATTGCAGTTGTACAAGAGAAATAAAGAAAAACATCTTTATCTCATTATTAGGTCCATTTCTACACAAGGCTGGTGCAATGAAGAAGCATTCAAACGTTTCCTTTCTCAGCAGCAAGGGATAAAGATGGTGAAAAACAAGTAGCAAAGCATTGTCTCCAGGTACAGCTCTGACAAACCACTAGTAAATCCCTCCTTATATCTTCAGGCCAGCTAATTTACATATTCACTAATAAATTACATGTGATCCTTGTCATGGCACCATAAATACTTGGTACAATATTCTGTGTTAAACCTCCAATCACTTGCATTTATATCAAAGCATCATTGAAACCACAGAATTTGCTCTCTGAATGCTTACCGCACTTTTTAAAGTTAACTCAACTACCACATTAAGCAGCACATCAGCTTTCCTCGCTCATCTGCTTCAGCACATCGTGCTCCAGGTTTATTACCCACTGCCTAATAACAAAGTCCTGTGCATCCTGCTCAGAGGTAGGGACACCTCTCTGCCTCCGCATTAATGAGGAAAACTTCTAGTTCACTAAAGCTAATAATGCCTTCAAGGCATCTCTTCTCCTCTTAGTATTTTCTAATCAAAGTATTAAAATAAGAGTTTTATATCCAGGCAATACACTCTCATAGTCAATAAAGGTAAATGAGGAATCATTTATATGATTTAGTTTATGAGAAGAGCATAGGAAGAGAATATAAGCAAAACATTTATTTCCCATTGGTATAAATATGCAGTTGCAGCTTCTAATAAATCTTACTTGAAAAAAAAATGTCACTGTTATGAGAGACGAGGGAGAGCAACCTGAGGCTTTTGCCTTGATGGTGTTTCAGCCCCCAGTTCAGTTCAGATGAGTTTTTTCCTTTTCTAGCCTTTGCCTCTACAGGCAGAAATCTCACGGAGCCAAAGAAAAAGTGAAGGGGGTTCCCAAGTGAGGATGGGCAGCATGGTGCCACAGGGGGCACAGCACCGCGGGCAGGGGGGCTCTTCCAACAGCAAAGCACTGGCTGCATTGAGCAGTGGGGGAGAAATTAGGAGCCTGGAAACAATTACAAATTGATATGTCACATCCTGTTCATTTCTGTCTCAATCCTCATTTTCTTTATCCTTTTTGAAAGAAATATTTAATGGTAGTGATTCAAAGATCGAAGCCGAAATTCCTTTAAGTGGTATATTCTTTATTGCAGCGCTGGATGCACGGGGGATCTCTCCACCTATCGTGCATACCCAGAGCGGAAAGCAGTCTTGAATTTATACAATCAATCTATCAATATTCTACAAGCGCCTATACATATGCATTACCTATTCCCGCCTTCCCTCGCTTCTCATGCTAATTAGCCTTTTGGCACCTTGCGCCTGCGTAGAGCCTCCCAAGAATTGTGGGCAGGGGTCTTTGAGACGTGGGCAGGGGTCTTTGGGAGGAAGACCCCGAGTCTTCCTCACAGTGTACTTTTCACCTTTGGTCAGGAATCTGCTGAATTGGCACGTTTCTTAATTGCGAGAGCTGGTTGTTGCCAATTCTTCGGTTTGTTGTATCTTTATAATGAATTCCAATGTCCAATTTTGAGATTTATAGTCCTTCCATTTGTTTCTCTGTCCGTCTGCCGCTTCCTTATCATGAGTTCCAGTGTCTTGTTTCGAGATATACAGTCCATGTCTGGGGATTGTCCTTGCCTCCCCAATGCCTCCCCAATGCCTCCTTAATCAGTAGAAATAAATTTTGTAATTTCCACTTGTATTTTTTACGTTGAGAGATTTTGAAAAATTGTTCTTTTTCCTGTGACGTTCCTGACCTGACGAAACAAAATGAATCCTTTGCACAAAATTGCCAACTAATTTCTAGTAATTATTTTGAACGATTAAGTTTTAGAAGGAGAAGAACTGATGGGTTGTCTAGATTTCTGTCCTCCGAGGGACTACATGAAAGCATTGTATTAGTTGTTTGTAGGCTCGAAGTTGAGGGCTCCCAGAACTAGAACAACCCCTTCTGTCTTTCACTTTAATATTGTTTACAGAAAGCTGTGTTCTCCAATTCATCTCTGGTGTAGGTAGAGAAATTGGCATTGTTTTGCATGTCTGTACATCAGAGTATCATTGAGAACGATGACCACTGAAGAAGATCACGTGCCTCAATTATGGGATTGCCCCACAGAAATGGTGAAACCCTCTCCTGGGCTTTGCAGAAGGTGCCCCTCTGGCCCCAGCGGCCCTGGCAAGGAAGGAGCTGTGCATGCAGCCAGGCACCAGTCACAGCCTCACCTCCCCGCGCTGCACCTGGGGGAAATGCAAGCCGTGATATTTATTTTTTTTCCAATTCCTCCCAAGAAATTACCTCTGTGCCACAGGGGCGCAGCAGCCAGACTCGGTGGCTGCAGCTTGGCTAGCACAGGCGAGCCGAGCACATCGAGAGGATGAAGGGGACGAGGCACCTGCGGGACAGGCAAGGTGGCCAGCAGGGGCTGAGCAGTTCTGGCAGCTTCTGTTTGTTCAATATTTTGCAAACATCATCCGCTGGAAAGGCACCTGCACATAGCTTGGAGGCCAGGCTGCTGTTGCAGCGCTGATTATGGATTCTTAATTACACAGGGCTTGATGTGAAACATTATATAGGTGGGAATAAGGTCATGCGAGCTCTGCTAATGTCTCTTAAACTACCACTTTGAAGGGATGTTAAATCCGGACTATGCATGGAAATACAAGTTAAATTGATACCTTCCATACACTAAATGTTCTGGGTTTTTAATGATACGGGATTCAGAGTGCTCCAGCTTGTTAGAGCGACGTGGATCAGGCCAATTTTTCTCTAAAATAAATAAGAGTCAGGGAAAAAATGACAAAAATAGTGGTTCTATTTTTTAGAAAAGTTTTGAGGATATAATCCTGCTTTCCAATATAGTGATGTTATCTCCTTTACTGATGTTACAGCAGGAAGAGAAATACCAACTGGTTTACAGTTAACCCCATAAAAATATAACCTCCTCCAGCACTCCAGCAAAAGAACTATGGGCGCGGGGCTCACCCCAGGAGCCTGCAGCAGGCAGGCAGAGCACACACACACACGTCATGTTGTCACCATGCTGCTCTTTAATTCAAATTCATGATGCCAATGGGCTCAAGGAGCTGCCTGTGCTCAGAATCAATGGGGGAGGACAAGGGGAGCTTCTCTGCAGCCCCAATGGTGGCAGCACCAGGGCTGGGGGGGCTCCTCTGATGTTAAACTTCAGCATAATTCCTACAAACTTCAGCATAATTCCTACATAAGTCCCAAACAGTTTTTGTCTGCTTGACATAAGGTACCAGCACTGACGATTATTCATTTGTGCTGGCTGTTAGTGATCTTAATAAAATGTTGACAATGCCTTAGGGTAAAGCTTTCAAAAACGCTTTTTAATAAACTGTGAAAACTGTTGTTTCAGCAATTGGAAAATAATTAAGAAGCAATTACAGAAGCAAACAGAAATCCTGAGCATATAGTCAAGCTATTAAAATATGTTCTCCACGAAATTATTGCAGTCACACTGGAAAGAAAAGCTACATTTAAATAAGGTTATGGTTATAACAAACGGAAAAGAAGGAAGAAAAATGAAGTAATTCATACTGGAAGGAGTAACCACTCATTTTCATACACACACACGCCCCATTGCACGGTTAATCTATGGTAGGTTTTCTTCCCTTAATTTTCTTATGCAGAATAATAGTTGGATATTTTGGAACTTTTCATTTGTTTGTTTGTTTGTTTTCTCTTTAACAGAGTGTTTCCTCTTGTGCAGCTCTGCTGCCACCAGGTACATGTCTGCTGTCTCAGAAACTTGAGAAAGAACAAACCATTCTTTAACAAAATTCTCAGCTAAAATTCCAGCGACAGCATAGGTATTGTATAAACACAACCTCCCCTGTTTCCACCTTTCTGTGTCAGGACCCTGGCTGAAGCTCTGCCCTCTTCCAGCTCGAACGTCACCTGCCACATTTCATGAAAGTTTTGCACAATGGGAATCTACATAGCCGAGCCCGGTGAGGCTCTTGGGGTGCAAGGTGGCACCTTCCCCAGCCTGATCAAATCCCTGACGTGTGTTATCGCCAAAATAAATCATGCCTTCAGACTCTGAGTGGCCCTCCTGCTCCCCTTCTCCAACAAACAGATAAATATACATTGAAATATATTGATGTCACATTCTGCACCTTTAAATATATTTTTGTTTATATATATATAATTATATACAGTTAATATTATATATGTATAATTAATATATTGTATATATTATTATATATATTTAATGTATTTTTTTGTTTTTGATATACTTGTGCTAACAAAATCAGGTAGGCATAAACCTGGTCTGAAAGTCACGCACAGTCAAGCCTGTGAATGGTTCTGGGAAGCTGAATCATGAGTATATGGTTGTGGGAACACTTCTTGTTCCAGGTATGGCCAAATTAGACCCATTGCCCATCGAACTGAATGGCGTATTACAAAATCAATACCATACTGCTGCAATAAAAGTCGTGCCCCTTTCATGTGCCAGTATGGAAGGATGTTTCTGGTTGTAAATTCCCTATGCAAAGTGCCCATTATCTCAGTGAAAAAGCAAAAATCAATGATATTGCCGCTCATAAACCACGTTCATTGGGACTGCTTCTCAGAAGAAGCGTAATTGTCACGCTCTGTCTGTGCTGTGGACTGCATCATGGCAATACGGAATATGATCAATGGCGATTCGAAGAAGGAATGGGTGCAAAAAGGCCACGCCAGACAGCAACCCATTGCCAAAAATGCACCTCCCAGGCATCGAGAGGGGCTGAGGGGCACGGCAGGAGCTGGGTGGGAGCTGGGCACCCTTGGGTGCCTCCCAGGATCCGTCCCCTGGGTGCCAGCCCCAGGCTGTGCCCACACCAGGCGCGCTCGGGAGGCTGGGCTGGGAGGCAGTCAAGCAGCTTCAGATCTCCAGCTAATAAAAAGATATACAGCTCATCCCGAGAGTGAAAATGAAGAGCGAGTGAAGCTGCTGTTCAGTCACTGAAATCTGTTGGGTGGGTATTTGGGTTGTTTTTTTAGAGGTAATTTCTTTAAACCTGCATGGGGTGGGATTAAGGAAGAAATTAAGCTAATTAGAGACTGTCCTTTCTTTGTTTCTCAGCAAGATAACTGTTTGAGAAAATGGTCTATCTGCTATTTAGAAAACAAAATGGGAATCTTATGATGTTTTCCAATGAAAAAACTGAGCTGCTCGGGGCAGGCACGGCTCTGGCACTGGCTGCAGGCACAGGGAAGGTGGGCAGGGGAGGGGACTGGTGCCAAGTGTACCTCCCCCCCTTTTCTGTTGTAATTATGACATTTTCAAGCAATGGGCCATTTATAATTTTTCTTCTGTACTAAATATGTGCCTCAAGATGCATTTTTTTTTTTTTTTTTTTTTTTTTCCCCAGCAAGATCGATTTATGTACTTCAAAAATTATAGAGGGAAGGATGCGTTCCTCATGTGCTGGAGAACAGAAACCCTTCTGCTACTTCATGGGGGTTGCTCCTGTCCAGATGAGCAATGGCAGTGTCTCTTTAGCTCAATGTGCATTAGTTATCTCAGTAAAAGAGAACACAAAAAAATGCCCAAAGTCTTCCTGCTTGTTTGGCCCCGTGCAAGGTGCTGTGTGCCCGTGCTGAGCCGCCAGGTGCCCTTAGCACTGCTGGGTGCTGGCTGCCCGCAGGCACCAGGCACAGCTCCCAGCACCAGACAATGTTCAAACTGCAGCCCATAATTAAATGCCCAAGGAGCTGGGCAGGGGGAGAACAGGGTCTCCAGAGAGCAGCCTGCAGGCTGCAAACATCGCTGCGAACATCCTTGTCCTTTAGGCAGAGAACAGGAGCCAAACTGGGTTAAATCCGGAGCAGATTTGCAGAAGCTGAGGGATGGGGAATTGCTGCATGAAGAAGGAATTATGGTGAAGGAAACGCTGCTGGCCTGAGCTGCTCTAGCACACGACAGTGCCCAGCTGGGGCAGCAGCAAACCACAGCCCTCAAACCATTGCTGAAGGGTGCCAGCAGACCCCCTGCACCCTCCTGACCCCGGGGCTGGGCACCCACCACACTACGGCTCCGAGCAGCTGACACCTTACAGCTTTTTCGTGCAGCACAGACAAAACACTTTCTTTTTCCCCCCTCGCTCTTTGCCATACACTCTATTAAATTACAGGCAGGGAATGAGTTTATTTGTCAAATGTACTTTGTGCTGACTCAGCATCCCGGTTATCTGTTGGGCATTAAATTTCACATCGGTGTGGAGCCTTTTGTGTTTCCCTCGGTGAATAAATTACAAATGCTAATTTCTGTTCAGCAGAAGCAAAGATTAAGGCAGCATAACAGACAGGCATGCCAAAATATTTATTGAATAAGTTGCAAAAGCGAAACAAAAAGGCTGTGCATTTCCAACTGAACACCGAGCAGGACTCCGCAGCTGAATTTCAGATCAGCTCCTTTATTCACCCAGAATCCAATTTGGTACAAGTATATTACATCCGACATCTGTATGCTGAAATCCACTGCTGAATAAGCTTTTAAAATTATATTTTCTGTAGTTTCGGTGTATACTTGCACATATGTTCCTTAGTAAATCACGGTAATGACCCTAATTCCACGTGGAGGACCTAAACCAAATGCTGTACCTGGACTTGTAGCCCACCTACTCCACAGCTGCTCGACAAGGTTATCGTTCATTTCCTTCTCTATTTCCATCCAGGCTGCTGTAAAATGAATAGGGAGAACAACCAGCTGAAAGCTGTTATAAAAATATTTGAACTGTAACACTTGCATTAATATCTATTTTGGTACCTCACTTAAGGAAATGTGCATTTCCATTTCAGCTTGCAGAGACGTGGTGAGATGTCCTTTTTTTCCCCTATGAATGCAGGAACCGAGCTGAGGTCTGTGGGCATGGCAGGAAGGGGGTTAACTGCGTGCCAGCAATTTGTGGCAAATTTGGTTTCAGCTCCCACCATGGGAAAGTAACAACAATGAAAAAATGCAATCATCAAACCAATGCTGTTAAAAATTTAAATGTATGCATTGAAATATTTTTACTGCACCCCCAGAGAAGCAAAACCCCAGTTTGAGAGGTACTTTTTGGAGGAGCTAAGGACAGGGCTGGACCCCCGTGGCCCCACCATGGCACAGGGCAGCATCTATCCCTGCAGGCACAGAGCCCCAGAAGTGTGAGCCCTACGTCCTCGTGGACACCTGCCCCTCGCCCAGCCAGGGCACTTCTCCGTCCCCCTGCAGTCCTACAAAGCTTCCCTGTGCCCAGCACTGCCCATGCACACCTCTGGCCAGGGGGCTGCAACACCGTGGGGGAGTCCTGCATCAGCCATCACCATACCGCAGTATTTATGAACATTTATTTTTTTAATTCTCCCGGATTTAGGATGATATTTCAAGCTGCTTATAGAAGCACATGTATTTTTAATATGTATATAGAAAAGCTAGATTTTATTCTACTTTTGAAAAGCAGTTTCTATAGCATCGTATTCAATTTTGCAGGCATTAAATACTTGATTTTGCTGCACAAAATAATCAGTTATGCTGTGTCTGCATTAAATAACAGAGATATATATTAGCATTTCCATGTCGCCCTTCTGTCATAGTGAGTGAATGCCACACGCCACGTATGGGCTCATTAGATAACATCCAACAGGTGAATATCCATCAATGTGTTGGCTTTTATTTATGCTTGTGTAAGTGCTTTTAGATATTCCAAGAAATCAGGCCAGTGGAAAGAAAATTCGAAGAAAAACAAAATAATTTGAGAGAGCGGGTACAAAAAGGAAAAGTTGAACTTAACCATTTCGGTGGGTGTTGAGCCGAGGAGCAGCCTGTGCTAGGAACAGCCTTGTTCACCTTTGATACCAAGTAAGAAAAATAATGCACTACTCACTTTTAACGTGAACTGCTCAGAGGAGTTAAATTGCATAATAAATAAACCTTAGAAAATAATGATCTGTTTGCAGACAGCTTCTAGAATTATGAGAATAAATCACGGAGCATGATCTCACCCTTATCACTGCTAAAATCTGGATTATAACATTGAAGTTATCAACAAATGAAGCTTTAGTATCCCCTGGCCTCCTTCAGCCAGGAGCTGAGAGCTTAATGGCACACCGGGGGACAGCGCGGGGTGGGATGCTGTGTGCCTGAGGCTGGCGGGTACCGCAGGTATCTTTGGGGGAAGAAACGAGGTGAATAAGCAAGGCAGCAGTTCTGAGGTGACCGGAGAGGGAAGTGAGGAAAGGGGAAGGAAATTGGGTGTCTCGATGCCACCTGATCGTGTGGGGAGGCACAGAGCAGGGGGGGTCTGCTGGAAAATGAAGCTCATCAGGTTGGTGGCAGAGCTGCCCGCACACACACTGACCCTGCTGCACCCTCTCCATGCCCCCGGGAATGGGCTTTAATTCACCTGATAAGGGGACGTGCTCATAATTTATAAAGTAATCCTATGCAGTTATGTGCACGTACACTTATATATGTGACTTGTGTGGGTACACGCATATGAAACTGCTTGTATAAATAAAATGCAAAGTCTGATCCTTTTAACTGTTTCCACCAGCTTTCTATTTTGGTTCCCAGGTGGAAAAGTTCCAGGCTTAAAAGTACTTGTTTGGCTTTTTCACTTTTCCCAGTGACAAAGTGAATGATGCGTAATAGCCGCATTTACAGAGTGCTTGAATCACTAACCACATACTACTTTCTTCATGAAAAGCAGAGTTGTCATGGCAACAGCGCAGCCTGATAGTTAATTCCACTTAAGTGCACGCAGAAGGTAAGAGCAGAGGGGTCTCGGGGGTCAACGAGTCCCGGTCCTGCTGCCACCCGGCCCTTCCATCACGTTAACACAACGCCTCTCAGGTAAGCTGAGGTAACAGGCTGCATGTAAACAAAAGCAGGAATTTCCTCCATTTGCCACTAAGGCTGTCGATGAGAGAAAAGTAGTCGTTTGTGGAGTTATTTCGGCTGAGGGGTATGTGACTGGCATCACGAAGAGAACCATGACATCCTTCTGACAAGTAATATCAACAGTAATTGGCTTCATTTCTCTTTCAGTGTCTCTATCGTTAATGAGATTTGTGATCTAATTTTTCATATCTTTGTCATATCAGTTGGGAATAATTTTTCTAACAAACATTTATGGACATAATATGTGCACATTCATCGAATACGTCCTTTACAATCCACTGTTCTCCAGAAAGTATTTCTATTCTGACAGATGAGTTTAATAAAAAAACTCAGCTGAGCATTCTGAAACATAAGAATTCAATAATAATAAAAACTTAACCTAGCCCAAATCAAAGCATTCTTTCTAAATAGAGAGCAAGCATCCTCATATTTAGGTCTCATAAAACCATTTCAATCCATTGATGTACCGTGATGCTACACGCATTATTCCCATTTTACAAATGAAGTGATTAAAATACACAGGAGCAGAGTGAATCGCCAAATTTACCTGTCAGTTATCTCTTAAAATTTACTTACAGCTCCTTGCAGAGCGCACAGGAGAACCCCTTCTGGGCCTGATGTTCAACCGACATCAATATCGCGCCTCTACAAGGAGCCAGGAGCGAGGGATGCAGTCCAGGTCCAGCCATTTTCTGAGCGAGATTTAGCCCAAGGCCCTCGGTTAGGATAAGCTGCTGATCCCTGCTTTGCGGACCCAAGGATCGAATATGTATTTTAAATCACTCTGGGAAAAAAAAGGAATGACATATATGATGTTTCAGAGGCATGGCTGTGATCCTCCAGCACTACAACCCACACAGAGGCAAGGTATAATGAACACATCACAACTTCTGCAAACATTAAGGAGACATACAGGCAGAATAATAAATTTCCCCAGGAAAATGTGAGAAGCCTTTTCTTAACGCTAGCCCTGTGAAATTAAAGTATTTAATCTAAAATATAAGTTCTGGTTGCTAAATTGCTTCTAACCAGATGGATACATTTCCTGATGTGATAGATTATTCCCTAAATACCTTGAGTTTAAAATAATTTTAAATTTTAAGATGCTAAATTACAGCCGACCTTATAATCTTTTTCCTTAGGAAACCAGCACCAAACCTTACACACGTCTATCTCGGCACTGCTGCATCCCCTGTATGGGGCACACACAATCACCTAAAGGGGAGATTTGCTTTGCTCCCAGTGTCCCTGCTGCTCTGCTGCATGGTGTCCAATGCCACTGCTGGCACCCAGGCTCCCCTGGGTGCTCTTCCCCCCGCCACAGAGCATCGCAGTGTGCTGGCATGCCCCGAGAGCACAGCGAGGAAGAGAGCACATTTCTGTGCCTCCCAGCTGAGGAGCGTGTTGGGAAGTGCTTTACGCCCTTAACGTCAAAGTTATGGAGCAAGCACATTGCTGAAGTTTCGTGTTGGCTTTTAATAACCCAAATTCTTTGCCGTAGACGAGCAGCCTCGTGTCTCTCGCTGGCAGTGACAAAGCAGTTCTGTCTTAATAATGACAAACCCTACTGATGCAGCGTGTCATAGCTGCAGAGCTGCTGTATAAAACCTTATGTGCTTAACCTTCAAGCTGCACAGCAATAGGTTTTTCAGTAATAAATGTTTTACTCCTGAACTTTACACAATTGAGTATGTTTTGTAGCCTGTGTGTGTCATCTCCATGCTCTTCGTTCACTTCTTCAGGATTCTCTATGGCTGGTTACTTGAGGTGGCTGACTAATTGCTGACAAGATGATACCTTCGTGTCTATTACCAAGAAAACGAGCACAGTTTTAAAACTGTGCACACATTTTCAAGACCAAATTTCAAGAATGTATTTCAAAGATCCACAGCATACCACAGTGAGTTGTTTCTGCTTTACTTTGCTTCAATCCCATCGTCTAATATTAGCAGAACTGACATTAGCTGTATACCAACAGAATTTTTCATAGATGATTCAAATATAGACTGTGTAGCAGATGTCACCTTTTCTTTGTGCTACAGTAAAAAGAAAGAAAATGAATAAAATACCTGTTTTAGAGATTTTTAAATACAGTGCAAATAGGCATTTTCTTTTTAGCCATCTCACCAGTCTGAAAGCATTTAGGCAATGAGCAAGACTCACCTCGGTATCAGTGTGACATTCAGATGACAGCTACACAGGTTGTCACCGTAGGAAAAGGGCAGGCAGGACCCAGGCCCGTCCTCGCATGTTTTATGGAACAGAACTGCGGGCTCTGCCTTTGAGGTCTGTGCTAACACCTGCCTTGGACAGGCTTCTGCCCTGCATCAGAGCGTGGTCTGTCGATTTCAAAGGGAGAAGGAGCAAGGGCTGAACACAGGAATCGCTGTCCAGAGCGCTGCAGTGTCACTGAAATCAGGGAGCAACCTCTGTCCCTGAGCAGGGAAAGGACCGATGGGTTACGTAGGGGAACTGGGCAGCCAAGAGCTCCCTTTCCCCCTCCCTTTCTGCCCATGCAGCAGTCAAAAGGAGCAAAGTCACCCCTGGAGGCAGAAGCTTTCCCCTCTGCAGGGATCTCCCATGCAGTCACTGCTGTCTGAGATGCTGAGATGAATCCCAGCTCCAGACTATGCAGCTCACATCCATTATCACAATTACTGCTGGACTTAAGCAATGTTTTCCTAGGTATGATTAGTCTGAACAGCAAAGGAGGAGTATATTTTACTGTCTTTAGCTATTTCTCCAGTGTTAGACAAGTATTTTGTAATGGGAGAAATAAAGTTGGAAACGGTGCAGGGCAGCATCCTAATTACCCTTAGGACATTCTGGATGAGCAGAGAAAGACCTGCAAGGTCATTTTGTTTTGCAATCTCACCATAGCTCAGCGTATTTCAGATATTACCTGTCACTACCATGAAAGAAACTTTTCCAGCCCTGGTGCCTTGAGGCTGGTTGCAAACCTTCAGCTGGTGGATGGCCTTAGGGCATCATCCTAGGGACCTCCTTCCGAACAGTTTGGATGCTGCTGCTTATAGCTGGCACATTTTTGTGGTGTGTAGCTCAACTGCACGATACGCAGTGTCTCTGTTCCTTCTGTGTGGGTCTCTGGCTGACAAACACCAGAAGAGCCGTGGGCAGGAGGGACTCAGAGCCCAAATGGCCTGCAGGGAGAGAAGGGCTGGTGGCTGGGGTGCAGGGTGGTGGCCACCACCAGGCACAGCACCGCTCATCCCCCCTGGGCTGGCACAGCCGCCCACCTTCTGGTGTTGCTTCATAAATTATGCAGCAGATGATGTAGAAATTGTGTGTGCTCCTCCCAATGGCTCTAAAGATGTTTATTAATTCAAGGAGATAACCCAGAAGTCCGGGGCTCTACGCCTCTCCCCTCCACACGCCATAAAGCCAGGACGCAGGAGCTGGCTCTGGGACTGGGGCCACGCTCTAACGCTTGAGCACTTGCAACAAGCCATCTAGCAAAACGACCTGGCAGTAATTTGGGCTCTTAGAGTGAAATTTGTTGAAAGATCAGTATAAAATACGTGAATTGAGGTTACAAGCTACAAAGCATTCCCCACACTGCAGTAAAATTCACAGTGAAATTCAGCAAAATGTAGCTCTGCCCTGAAGAAGCAACACTCCTCCAAAAACCACCAGAAATTTATGGTGAGCATTTCTTATTTTTTTCACAGATTATAGAATTATGTTTGATAATAATCAATAGGAAAGAAGGCTTAAATCTTTAAGGAGCTTAGGCTCCTAATTCCAACTGAAATAAAGAAGAGCCAAGTGCTGAAGTATCTTAAAAACACAATTATTCCCTAAGATAGGATGTGACATAACTGAATAAGAATACTCATGTGCCCTGCAGCGTTAACTGTGGGTTGTAAGCAATTTACAGGGAATCATTTGTTAATTTTTTCAGCATATTTTTCAGGTCTGTATGCTGTAGTGCTGTTATTGATAATTGGCAATGTTGTTAGCAGTGTACAATGTGCATGTTCCCGATAAGAGTGCTGATGTCTTTGTTGCAGTGACTATAAAAAGGTCTATTTATGAGTCACAGAAATTTTTGTCTCTCATAACCATTGCTAAGAATTTAAATATTAGCTTTGCTTTGCTGATGGTGGTAAAGAGGAATTAGGTATATGCAATGAGCAACTAGAGAAATGATAAATACCACAGGCAGAAAATTATAGTTTTCACCCATTTTCTACCAAGTTTTCACAGCAATAATGCCAAGAAAGTGATATCCAAACAGCACAGAACCTCGCTTTGCTCAGATCAAGGTGAAGAGGAGTTGCTTCAGCTCTGCATTGTGATTTCCTACAGGAGATGATGGAGTAAGTACAAACAAGCCCGCTGAGTTGTGCTGGGTACATTCAGGCTGCTATTCAAAAGGATTGCTAAGAGAACTTTCCCCACAGACCAAGACTTCTCACAATTACAGATTTTCTGCCTGTGAAACCAGAATCCAGATACCACAATCAGGATGCTGCGACAGGTGCAGACCCCACGGACATGCTCAAGCTGCACCAATAAATATTTTCAACTCACTAACAGGCTTCTGAGATTCTACTTCACCTTCCTTTGTTAAATGGTCTCCAAAAGTCTGTTTCTCCATATTTCCTGCTAAGCATTTTAAATTTTATTTACCGCAGCGATGGAAATGAAGCAAAGATATGCAGAAGAGGACTTCAGGTGTGGTGGGAAGCTCTGCAGGCTGCCTAGACCTCCATGTGACTGCCGAGGAGGTCATCAGCATTACCATAGGGTGCTTAAAGGTGATGACCCTGCCTGAGTTTTCTAAAAATCTGTGCACAGAGAGACTGGAAAGGACCAAAAGAGCAGGAAGAGAGTAAAATCTTAATGACCACAGGATGGGCAGAGGGTGAAATTAGGCAGAGTGCTGGGTACAGGATGCTTAAGGAGGAAAAGAGATCAGGCTGGCTTGCTGGGATGAAAAACACGGGGAAGAGCAGCGCAGGATGGAGATCCCAGAGACTGAGAGGCAGCAGCATGGTGCCTAGAGGGTCTGGGGGGATCTGGGGGCAAGGGCAGGCTCAGTCCTGCTGCTGGAAATCCCTCAGAGAGAGGTAGCCAAGCACAGCCCAGGCTGGGTGCATCCACGCTGAGAGGAGCACTGGGCCCTGTGGAAGGTGGTAGAAAATGCAGTACCACAGCAGCCAAAGCACTTCAGGAAGGAATAAAGCACCTCACGATCCCCAGCATGAACCATTCACTGGCTGAGACTAGAAGGAGACTGTAACTGGGAGGAGTTCTCACATCCAACCCCTTTCTTTGCCTTCTGCTCCTCCTGAAGCACGTGGTGCTTTATTAGATGTTGAAGAAGATGTTAAGCTGGTTGTGGCACAGGGTAAGATGCGAAGCTGTGCCCGCATCGCTGAGGAGATGTCAGATCTTAACGAGCTGGCCGTCGTTAGGAAGAAAGCCAGAAGAGCTACAGGGAACAGGGATTGAGCTGGCCCAGTGAGCAGATGGCAGAAACTTCTTGATCTTCTGATAATCTTCCCCAAGATCAGCAGCAGATCAAACGTCTTCCTACTCCTCTAATGTGACAGGACACAAAGACAAGGGCTCGCCTTGCCAGGCGGGCACAGCCCCGTGCCGCGGGTTTGATGAAAGGACGTGTGCTTAAAAGCTCCTTTGTACCACTCATACACTTCTCTTCCTCTCTTTCATCAGATATTGCTTAAGTATGTGCTCTGATAGCAGGAACGCCTTTTAAATACTTGTCTGTAATACACTTCAGTGGGTGTATCAGACGTCCCCTTCCATTTGCAGTGAAGGCTTGCTGCTGGGTCTGCAGCTCAGCCTCCTCCACCCTGCCACAGGAGGCTCCAGGAAAGCCAGTGGGACTGCTGGAGTAAAATAAAGCTCTGGACTGAAGATCTGCTTCTTAACAGAACAACAATGACCCTGCTACGGGGACCGATGGCCTGCAGTACCTGCAGGATCAGGACGTTGGTCCAGAGGTGCCACTTGTTGACTTCCATAATGTCATTTACCGAATTTTCAAAACAAGCTTACACTTCAGCAGCATATAATAAGAATGAAAGTGTAAAAGCTTGCCATGTAAGCATGAGAAAAGTTGATGACTGGAGTGTTTTGTGCCAGTAGGAATTGCTTCAGGTTTAGCACAGTTTCTGTCACTACAGGTTGCTCGCAGCCTGGAGAGGACACCGGGAAGCTCGGGTGAGGCTGGGCTCACGCAGGGTGAGCGAAGCCCCAGGCTTTCACACTTTTTTACATTCTTTTCGGTATCGATCCGTGTAGATTTCCTCCTGTGGCTCTAGCTGCTCTCACTAGCATGCCTTTTCTTTCCCACTACCTTGTATACAAGAGCAGGACCATAAATGCCCAGTGCTTGAAGCAAGGCAATATCACTTATGTGCATGGTGGCATCATCATGTTTCAGTTACACTTTCTGTTCCAAGCCTTTAAACAACCAAACATTTTGCTCGTCCTTTTATGCAAACTGCTGCCTACTCAGCAGATACTTTTATTAACTCTCCGCAGTGATGCCCATGTCTTTTTCATGACTTTTTGAAGTTAATTTAGAACTCACCAGTGAGTCACAGTTCATACCATTCCTTCTAATGTGCATTGTTTTGCATGTCAGCAGAGCGATCCATCTGCTACGCTGCTGCCCTCTCTCCCACCTTTATTAAATCCTTTGGAAGTTTCCCTCAGACTGCCCTAATAGCATGCTGCGGGCACGCTCTGCTGCCTCCCCAGGAGTTAAGGATGCGTTGAATACCACGGACCTGGGGTCCCACACCAGCAGCCTCTGGAGAGCTGTTTATCTGCAGGTATCAAAGTGCTGCACCTCCTGCCCCAGTACTGCTCAGTTCCTTAGCAGCCTCTTGCAAGGTTTTGTGGGAATATTCTGGCAGCCCAAATAGGTATATCAAGTGTTTTATATCTGGTTTATTCACTGTGTCTAGACATGCTGTAAAATCGCCACTAGATTAGGGAGGAGTAACCGGCAGCTGCAGAAGCCATACGAGCATCCCACTTTCAGTGCTTGAACAGAACGAATGGATTTCCTTAGCGTTCCCTCTGTTATGAAAGACAGATGAAAAGAAAAGGAGCCGCTCACATCTGAAGTCTGATCACTGAAAAAAGCTGACAAAGAACAAATTCTCCCTCACATCTCATTTGTCTTGCACAGACTGACTCAGACTTTGTTCGAAGAAGAAACCAACGGCAGCTGCATCGAGGTGTGCACATGAGAGGTGCAACACTGCAGCTTTGGAGCGTGTGCTGGGGCATGGCAGTGTCTGATTAGAGCCCTCTAAAATGAAGTCCTCGGGGACAGAGCACAGCCTGAGGCTCCCTGGAGCATTCCTGGACGCTGGTTGGAGCCCAGGGCATCACACAGGTGCATTTTCTGGTGGGAGAAAATGTGTTTCAGGAAATTCCCCAAGGGAAAACCTGCAAACATGAAGAACATAACTCACCAGCCTGTTGGGGGCAAAGTTTTGCCTAATATTTTAGAAGCTGGAAAGAAAATGTAGATGGAATATCTGCCTATAAACACATACATACACACACCTCCCAGCTAGGCAGCTGCCTCCCTACACCTGCTTTAGATCACCAGCTTCAAACGCATACTGCAGATAAAGTTTATGTGTTCAGTTACTCAAAGATTAGAAATAATGGGATTTCTACAATTACAGAACTAAAAGACATATGCTTTGTTGATGAAAGATCTGTCCATACAAATGCAACTCCCGGTAATTAAATATGCCCTTCTATCAAGCTGGGAAAGACAGAGAGCAAAGATTTAGAGGCAACAGAGGGAATCTAAAATTAGACTCGCACTACACACAGCATTTCTTAGGGAAAACAGAAATTATTTTCTCCACATGTAAAGTCTCTAATATTCCCAGGGAGAGACTTTCTTCTGCAACACATTAAGAAGATGTATCAGGTTTTAAGCCTTCCAGGGTGTTTGGGGCAAGGTGCTCCGCTAGGGAATAACACACGTCTCGAAATGAGGAATTCAGCCATCACTGGATTTTTTCATGTACCAACACACAGGCAGATAACCGGCATGTACAATTCTGGACCTCAGCCAAACATCACCACTGATTTTCTCTTCAAATGCCTATCTTCAGTTGCTTATGATATTAATCTCATTCCCCCCCATTTCCAATGTGCATGCAGTGATTGCAGCGTGGGTACCTGGGCAGAAGCAGTGCTCCATCAGCTCCCGCGGGCTTTAACTTCTATCTGCACGTACACCTGCTGGGCTGAAAACAGAAGGACATTGCAGCATTATCATGAAGAGCATTATGTGAAGACTGCTTCATGTAAATGGTTGCTTAATACACATTTCTCAGCTGTTGGGTTTGCAGTTCTGAGGCATTGTCACAGCATTACCCCAAAAACAGGTACATTGTCGTAGCCACCTGATTTTATGGAGTTTTCTATTCTACCATGGCAGACTTAGGCTTTACTTATTATAAATGAGGTAAACAGGAAATCTGAAGAGAGGAGAGAAATACGATCACTGCAAATTGAGCTTTTAATTAATGCATCTTTTACCTGAACTTCATCTGCTTTTCCCCACTATTTTCTCTTCTGCAAGTGCTGCTCGGTGTGACAGGAAATTAATTAAATTCGAAGCTCTCATCAGCTAACCAAAAGAATCATTAATTTTGGTACTTTAGAAACTGAAGTCCTGACTCACAGCATTTCCAGGCAGTGCAGTTTAGCACCTGATGATGGACAGTGCCAGCTATAGCCGTTTGCTTCATCTGCAGCCGCTGCCACCATCAATCACCAGAGGAGCGCAGGTGAATGAGGGTTCAGTGATGCAAATGTACCTGATGAGAAATGGCACCCTCTGACATTGCCCGCAAACGTGCGTCTGCCTTTACAGTTTTATTACACAGTGACATGCCAAAAAATATTATAGTTCGATGCTATTTGCTTGTATGAAAGCCTTTCCAGTGATTTGGGAAGCCCTAAATCTGTAATTAATTAGTTAAAGGTAATTAATATTAACTTTGACGTCCAGATATTGGGGGGAAAAAAAGCAGGCTGTGGTATTATTGACAGATTTCAACACATCCAAGTTTTGTATCAATTGCTGTCACCATGAAGACTTTTTCTTGTGATTTGCTGCTTTATCAGAGCTGTTTCAAACTACAGATGAAGCTGAGCTTGTTTGAACTTCACTGAACTTGCTCAGAGAATAAGACCTAGCAGCTGAGATAAGAAGTGAAACTTCTGGAAGAGAAGTGGTTTTCCCCTGAGGCGAGAAGGATCAATCCAGCTCTCCTCTCGTTGCGGTCCTTAAGGAACTAGTGACTTTGGGGCAGCGATTTCACAGCTCAGGTGTGCCCACAAACACTCCTGAAGAACTGCCAGCTGCCTTAAAGTACTGTTAGCACATCACCGGCCAGGTTTGGTCCTTACCACGCAGGGTTTCCTGCACGGCACCCAGGCTGGGCTGGAAGCAGCCGCCAGAGACCTGGTGCTGAGCCCTGCTGGGGCCAAGGGCTCTTTGGTGCTGCTGGGGAGGCAAACAGCTTGGCCTTGTGCCTTAGAGCACAGCTTCCAAATCCATCTTTTTCTGAACAAAACCTACCAGTTTACATCGCCATCCCTATGGCGTGAAATCATGCTGAGAATGTCCCCGCGATGCCAAGCCTCAAGCAAGAGCCAGATGTTAGCCTGGAGAAGAGTGACATGTCTATGAAAGTGTTCAGCATTCTCTTGGCTTTACTCCTTTTGTGCTTTAAAACTGAAAAATGCTGCTTATAAGACATGAAACAGAGTTAAAGCACCTTGCACTGGGGTTTGGGGCAAATCCTCTCAGGAGAACAGGCTGGAGGGGCCCCTGGGTGTGGGCAGGCTGGACCTGGCTGCCTCCTGCCGACCTTGTGCAAAGCTGGGGGACACCTCCCTGGAGATACCATGTGCCTGACCCTGTGCAGCACTTCCCAGGCCCCACCTGCAGGATTTTACACCCTGAAAACGCAGAAGCTTGTGTTCAGGAGCTGGGGGCAAGGCTGGGAATCAGCTCTTGATTGAAACCCATCTCAACACAGGCGGACGTGTAGCATTCACACACCTGTGGGTAAATGCATTTGATATGCACCAAATTCCTTTTGGTCCTCTGCTTCTAGACATCACCCGGATTTTGTATCTGTCTCCCACACTGGCATGAAGGGGAGATCCAGTGGTGTGACCGGTGACTACCATCCTAGTTTCCCACAACCAGAGCTAGTTACAGACGCCTTGTTACTCTCAATGCTGTAACTTTAAATATGCAGTAGAACTGTTCAGTACTTTCACTCAATATTTATCTTTTCAAACCAAACATTACTGCTTGCATAACCATAAATGATGAGAACTGAAGATAAAATATACAGGCAAATCTAATTCTGATGCTTCTTTTTCTGAACAGTACACTTTCCTTCCCTAGGGCACTGCCTCTCTTGTTGGACAGGCTTTCCCTGCTTTTCCAGATGTGAGCCGGTTCATTGCCAAGTCCCCTTGGCGCTCCTCTTTCCTCCCTGCGATAAGGGGGCTTTGACTTTTGCATGTAAAAAATGATGAATTACGACGAGTTGCTCGCAGCGGAGCTGCTTTGCTCAGAAGATCACAAGGCAGCAGAAGCCTGGCCAGAGGCGAACAGCTACCGATACCCGCGTCCATGGCAGCACGTGAAGACCCAGGTGGCAGTTTGCATTTTTAACATATAAAATGAAATTTAAAGGACCTCAGAATAAATGGAGAGTAGAAATGGGAAGAGAGATCGAGAAGAAGGGCCAGAAGATGTTGTCCAGAGCAAGGCAGGACCTTTAGGGAGAATAAAGCTCTAAACCACAGAGAGGGTTGCTTAGAGCCAGGGCATGAGCAGTAAATACCAAGATCATCACTGATCTGAACACAGTGGACCGCTGCTTATGTGCAAGGTTTCTGGACAGAAAATACCTTTTTCCATTCCCGTAAATGTTTTGGGAAGTACAGAAAGGTAACCCGGGGGTATCTTCTGCTCACAGGGAGGGAGAGGGTGAGTAAGTGAGAAATAATAACAGCTTGTTTCCAAGTGCAACCTACAGGCTGCAAGGTATTTGTCCACTGGAGGAATTTTTTCCTAATAAAAAACATCTTCTATAAGTCATTGATGGCTGAGTATGAAAAAAATGGAAACTTGTATCTCATCACAACCACTGTTAAAAGTTATGTTTAGTAATTAAGTAACTAATTGCCTCGGATAAAATGGGAGAAAAAAATCAAATTCTTTTCATTTCTACCACCATTTTTTTTAAAGCAATATTTCTCCATAAGTAATAATAATAATAGTAATAATAAAGTTAAAAATGAATTGCACACTTAGGAATTGCTCTACATTATCTCAGACTTCACAGCAAACAGACTAAATTCTCCAGGGATTAAACATCAGTTTAACTATAAATCCAGCACAATGACAATAGACAGCTTGGCCAGAGGTACAAATAAGGCTTTGCTCTATGCAATAAATTTCGTGTCCTCCTTTTCTGCTAAGGCTAAGAAAGAAAGAAAGGAAGACACAAGTGAGATTGCCGGTATTTCAGCAGTCCCTGCTACAACAAACTCACCAAAGTGGAAAAGCTTTGGTTCCAGTTTGAAAAGGAATTATGTTCAAAAGAAAGAACCTAGCAAAAGCTTTTCCATGCTCAGCTCAATAATACATATGAAAAAATATATTGATATATGCATGGAAAATAAATAATTTATCCACTCCCCTCCCGCTGTTATTCCAGTTATACTGCAAAGGTTTCTATCAATGCATAAATTATCCGTTCTTATGAAAACATGTTTTAATTCTGTTTCTTTTATTTGAATTTTAATCCAATTCTTATCTAGCATTGGTATATGAAAATATTAAATAACAATAATTGTGAATACATTTTGAATGTGTATGTAAAACTGCTCATGCAGGAAGCCTAAATTTTACATCCTTCCAATGGCTAGAAAGAAAAGTAGGCACCAAATGGTATGTCAGATCCAGGAGGCAGCAAACACCTCTCGGCTCATACAAGCAAGCTATCTACAAAAACGGCACATTTAATTGGGAAAAACCACGAATACTTTCAAGACATTTTGTGAACAGAAGAATGAAAAAATAGCTAACTAAGGAACTTGCATTAAACGATGCACCCGCCTCTACCGTCTAATTTTCTCAGTGGGATTCCTCTGTCTCATCTTAAACACGACACCTTAGTCTGTGTCTGGTTCAACTGATTTCAATATTTTATCTTCATATTCAAAATACTTTTATTTTTCTATGTGCCTTGAAACTTTCCCCACATTATGCTGTGGGTTTCAAAACGGTTGTGCCCTACCAGTGCCACAGAGGCCAGGAAGGCCAGGCTTTCCTGCTAGGAAATTCTCTGTCTCACCCATAGATATCAGTTGTTATCCCGTGGCTATCACTCTTAACAAATGTATTTTAGTATTAATGCACGCTAATATATGAGAGATTAAATTTTAAAGTCGACAAAGTACAGATATTTGACCTGTGCTACTTTAGTATTCATATTTCTAGAATACACTACTTTTATCCTTCAAAGGCAAATGCTGTTCCATAAAGATGCCTCTTAAACTATTTTCATTTTTTGGTACAATCAATTAGCTAAAATGCAGGAATTGTTCGAACCCAGTGCAAAAATGGACTGTAATAAAAATCTGAGATGCTCCTTATCATGGGTTCCTTATCTTGTGCACTGCAGGGAGGTCTCTGGTGAGCCTCATCACGTGCACACAGCCCCAGCCCAGACCCCACAGGCTTCAGTGGGGCCATTCTGGCTTTTACAGCCATATTTTTCTTCATTTATGAACATCCATAGCCCCAACAGCACACAACATAGTCTAGAAAATTCAGGTATAGGATATACAATGCTAGAAAATGAATAAATGGAGATGAAATAAGAATCTTCCAGCTGAAGCCCAGCCATAACAAGGCATGGGTGAGGAGCTGAGGTGCCTGGGGACGTCCCCAGGGCTTGTGTCCAAGGCAGCAGCAGCCCCAGCTCTGTCCTGAGCTCAACGTTTCACACAGACAGCTCTCAAGGCAGAGCGCACAGGGCTAGCAAGTTGTTCTGCTGCAGGAGCAAAGCGTGAGGTGGAGGTGGCAGAAAGCGCCGAGGCACAAATTTGCTTGACACAGCACTTAAACCTGAGTACAGGCTGCACTGGACAGGCACTAAATGACAAAGATAGCTGCTGATAGATAAAGAAATCCATTACCAAGGTGAGAGGAGGTGAACTTTGAAAGTGCGAATCAATCATCTTGTGTTTTGACTGTTTCATCTGTTTTTTAAAGAGCAGGGAATGAATGACTTGTTTGAAGCAGACAATGGTACTGTAATTTCTTTAGCTATATATATAATGGTGTCATGAATATGCATCTTTGGAGATTAAAGAAAGCCCTTTTTCAGACTCCGACATACAAAACTCTGAATTTGATTATTTAAATCATAGTGAATTATCAGTGCAATTATCACACAGACAAAACAAGTAGATTATTATTCTGTGCGATTCTCATTTAAATGAATGGGGGAGAAACAAAAGAAAGAGGAAAACCATCTTAACCTTCAAAACGAGCTCCCAATCTATCCCCTCTTCTCCTTCAATGTTCATACCTTTCTTGCAAGGTGACAAGTCTTTTGTCCCCCAGTGCCCAGCTCCTCTCTTCTTTCCTGAACATCCAGTTAAAATATCAGCGCAGCCCACCCGGTGTGAGTGCCACGGGGCTGCTTGGCGTGCTGCTTGCTGCCAGCACCCACACCTTTCTGCACGGCACAGGTGCACACCACAACCACCTGTGAGGTGGGCAGTACGAAGGCAGTTCACACTCACCATGGCCTTCACGGGGTGTTACTCAGTGAAGTGCCACCAGGCAGGGCAGGGGGTGCCCCCATGCATCCTCTTCCTCACCCTCATCCTCTTGAACCCACATCAGGGAGCAGAGGCAGAGCTAAGGGTGTGTGACCGAGGTCAGCACTTTCATTACCTGTAGGAGTTAATTTAATACCTGCCTGTGGGATTCATTATGCACCTCGGGTGCTGTGCGTGATACCCCGTGAACTGCCTCTCCTCTGGGACACTTCCCTTGCCGTGCTGCCGCCTCCTACACCCCTGCTGCTCACAGGGAGGCTCGGTGACACAAATGAGCAAGGTTTTCCCCTCGAGGACCCCGCCGTGACAAGCTGACAGCTCGCAGCACCTGTCCCCTCGCCCCAGAATTAGCCCCAGCCGGAGGAGGTCTCAGCGCCGTGGCATCTCTGCTGCTTTCCCAGCAGAACAAACGGAGAGAAGAGGAGCAATGGGCGTGGAGATGAGAAGTCACCTGTCTCACTGGAGGTGAGTTATCTCAAATCCTACCACAGCCAGAGGGAAGTATTCTTCTGTTGTGTCGGGAGCAGCAGGAGCATATAGATATCGACCACCTTTAACATTTCTGTAGATCCTAATCTAAACTAATCTAGTGCAAAGGAACATTAAAGGAGGCTCTCTGAAATGTTATATGTACGATAGGAGATAAAACCTGTCAGGATGCACTCTGGGTTACCATTTAGTGTGATGCAGAAGGCAGCGTGCTGTCATTGCTCATCTTCCACGCCACTTTACGGTGTTTGCATGCACAATGTGAAAGCTCAGAGGGACACATTTTAATTTGAGCTTTATGGTGTGTAAGGTTGAAGCCTCATAATGTTAAAAAAGGGAGTCATAAATAACGACAGCTGCCCACTGCATACGAGAAAACCCACAGCACTTCATACAGCCCTCCTGGGACAGCTGAAGGTGAGCAAACACAGCCAAAGTTTGCCAGCCTCACCTGCTGCCTTCCCACTGCCACCTCTGCGGCCACACTGGAGTTCCCAACTTGTGCTGGTGGGTGGGAACTGGCCCGTTTCTGAAGGCTTTATAGGCCTGGAGACAGGAGGGGAGGAAATATTTTGACCACGGTAATTTGTCTGAAATCCTCATGGTTGATTTGTTCCCAATATGTGTTTTCTATAAAACTTTTGGCCCTGCATTCAACCAAGCCCAGCAATGGACACACAAAATCACATAAAACCAAGACAGAGCAAACCCCTCTGAGTTCTTCCAAAACTCTTCCCCCAGTGCCCAGAACTGAATGCCCCTGTGCGTGCCGATGCACGACTGCCTGCCTGGTGGAGAAACTGCCTTCATTACAATGCGAAAGTCACGGGCTCAAATTCTCTTAAGCTGATATTGTTGTTAAAATTCCTATTGACTTTTCTTTACATCAAAGCAATTATAAGTGAACTTATTCTTGTTATTTGCCTAAAGCAAAAAAACAAACAAACAAACAGCAAAGCTGCCAAACAGCAGCAGCAGCTTTCTTTTTCTCATTCAAGAAAAAAAAAAAAAGGAACAGAAGAAATGATCAACATTAGATATGGCAAGCTTATTAACAAGTCCATTAGCAAAATCATTTTGCTGATTAAATTCAATAATACGCATTCAATAGAAGCAGCGACATAACCGTAGAAGCCGGTTCCTGCAGCACACTGCTTCCTGCAGCAGGTTGGACAGAGCAGTGCCCTTGGACCAGTCCCAAACTGGGACGTGCTGGGGCACTCACAGGGAGGCTGTGGGCAGCGGTGGCACCCTGCGGGCAGCAGGGCAGCTCCGCTTCTTCTGGCACTGGTGTAAGCAACGTACTGGGGCTGCACATTGGGCATTAATGCCCCAGCATTAGGAAAGGGCAGGCATCATTTCACGTTCCTAGATGGTCCCATGGGATGGACGTGGGAGAACTGCTGCCCTAGCCAAGGCTCCAGGTGCTGGGAGCAGTTACATTAACACAGCACGGCCAAAGGCTGTCCCACTCGTGTGCCAATGGTGGGTAAGGAACTTAAACTGTCGGCTCTGTATGACATTAGGTGTGTGCCCTCACAGGTACCTGTCTGCCAGGAAAAACGATGCTGGTCTGCGCTGGGACCTGTGTGCAGTTCTTTAGTCTGGAGCTTGTTTGTCGACAAGTTTGGTGCCATCCGTCTTCGGCTTCTAATTGGCCATTTCTGTCGCTTTCCATTATTGGGTGGCTGACGGTAAGTGCCTCATTCTGAAAGCAGAGGACTAATAAATAACTTAATTTCAAGCACACTTCAGTGGTTTAAGGCATGTTAAAAATGAGAACTTCAAATCATCCACCTGAGCATTTAGAGTCGTGTCCACCTAAATGGCTCCTCCGCTTTACCGCTCTGATGGATTGCTGCAGGTACACCTGCATTGCATGCAACAAAACAGAATTCATTCCCAGCACATAAAATATCCCTATGTCCTAAATTTTAAATCCTTAAAAGCCCATATATTTATAATAATTGACATTCTGCATTCCAGTGAGACTTGGTGCTTTCAGAGCTTCCCAGCCAACACTTTCCCGACATTTCAGTTGGTTTTCAATGCGTCCCTTTACTGATTAATTGCAGGGTGTATGTGTGGTTCTGTCTTTAACAGAGGGGAGAAACCGAGGCAGTGTGCAGACAAGAAGAGTGTCGGATGACCACTTGGCTTGCCAGCTGCCCTGTGCTGTGCCATGCTGTGCCGTGCCATGCCTGCTCCCAGGGCACCCGGTGCCGTGCTCCAGTGCCCATGCACAGCCCCAGCTACAGGGATCAACCCAGGGGTCTCTCCCCCACATCCATGCTGACAATCAGGCTGGACGGACAGACACATGCCCCCATTTACAATCCTTCATGTGAATATGGCATAAAATAGAAAGTGCTGACATTAAATCAGCTGTGAGCGTGAACACCGACGTTTTCTGCACATGCCTTCTGTAGTGTTGTCAAATAACAATGTGTTTTCCAGAGGGTGCTTTATGATGAACTTATTATTGTTATTACAAGTGCTCTCTGCTTCATTCTGGGAATGACTTCAAACATATTTGAGGTTCAGTTCCTTTAGCAATTTCAGCCCTAACAGTTTTCATCAGTGATCTGTGCACTGTAAATAACATGGGGGGGGAAAAAAATAAAAAACATTTCTCAAAATGGTAATTTCTGGACTTCTCCCTGGCTGAAACTCCAGCAGCAATAAGCATATTTGCATTATATCAGCAGTCTCGCACCACAGCTATCTGCTCGGCAGAGTGCTCGTATTTACAGTGCACATGGTGCTGCCTGTTGTCAAACTCATGAACAAACTCAATGACCCAAAAAACTGGGAAATGTATGAACTGGAATAAAATGAGGATGAGAGGAATGTGCATGAGGTTATCACAGGCAGCAGGATTCCAGTGCAAACAGCGACACTGCCCCTGCCTCCCACCCAACCTGCTCTGTTCCCTGTCACCTGCAGCATTCACAACTTTGTGCTCGTTTCCTGCTCCCTGAGTTCTTGGTGGAGACAAGCACACGAATCTCACCTTGCACCAGGGAGATCTCCCAGCACTGGCTGCTCGTTGCCTGTCCACATTGCAGCTGTCCTGGGGTCGCACCTCCTGCATGAAGGATGGTCGCTGAGGAGCGCAGGTCAGCGAGGAGGTGGCGACGTCTGACACCAGCATTCAAGCAAGAAACTGCAAACTTGGTTAAAAAAAATCACCAGGCTGCTCCTTGTGCATTTTTCATTCCAGCTAACTGCTTCTCGTCCCGCAGCCCCCTCCCGGGGTGTGCTGGGGCCAGCTCAGGGCTGGGAGGTGAGATGTCGGGGCAGCCTGCTTCACCTTTGCCCGGGGCTCAGCAGCCGTTTACCCTCGTGCAAGGTTTGTTCTGCAGAGCAGCCCAGCAGCAAGGTTATCAAGGAGCTCGAGAACTGCCTCACTCACTGTGCCGAGCCCCAGCCCCTGCTTTTTGGAGGCAGCCCAAGTTGCAGCGGGCACCCATGGGTGATGCCTGCGCCGTGGGGGCAGCCATGGAGGTATCGGGGCTGGGGGTCCCATCCCGCACGCCCCGAGGCATTGCAGCACAGGTTGCGCCCACACCCCACATTATTTTCTTGTCTTTGTTCATCCTAAAAGGATTACTCCATCCACGTCTCAGGATTTTGTTAGAAGATGAAATACAGTATTGAATTCAATCAAGAAAAAGTGTGATTTTAATTTAGAAGCTTTGTTTTCCACTCTCTCTAAAAATATCTATTTTCCCAACCTTTAAATGTTTCCTTAGGTAATACTAGTGTACATAACAATATGCCGTAATGGTTCCCCACGCTTTTAGACGAAGATGGCTTTATATTGAGAGATATTTCAGTTCACTGAGTAGAATATTAGAGTCTATAGAGCTTTGATAGGAGAAAGGCGATAAAGATATATTAAGTTATTCTGCGAGTAAATGATAAAACTGCAGAGAATTAACACTGTTTGTGCTAGGCTGTCAAATTTCTAATTTTCTTTTCTGCTCATATTCATTCATCAGGAAACACATAACATTTGTGAAAGGACTGCGGTGTCAGTCATTTTGGTCTAGGAACGTTCACCCTGCTGCCTATAAGGGTTACACACCTTCTTTTACATCTGAGAAATGGAAAATTACTTAAACGCAATTTACTTTCTGTTTTCTAGAGGATAGTTTATACAATCTATAAATAATTGCTATTTCTGCCTCTAATTTCTGCTAATGCCTTTTGCACTACTTCAGAGACCAGCGGAAATCCCAAGGAGAGAGATGTGAAGAATTCCCTAATTTGGGGGAAAGAGGGGAAGAAAAAGAGTGAAGAAAATGATAGCATCGTACACTGTTATACTGTACTGCTGATAAGAATACTCCACAGGTGCCAGATGATGAGGAAAGCTGACACAGCCCCACAGGTGTCCGGGGATTTGGGCAGTCCCTGCTGCACCCAGCTCCCCAGCAGCCTTCCCCAGCTGCACCTCTCGCAGCAAAGAGGCTCTGCCCGAGATTTTGTAGGTGACAACTGCACCTCATCACCTCCCAGAGACAGGATGATGAAGAACGATGAAATGGGGATCTTCCAGCCTGCCTGGGACTTCATCAGGATGACAATTCTTGACATTCAGTGCTTGGAACACTGAGGGGTTGGATAGAGCAGTCCTGGATTAAAAATTAAATTAAAATTAAAAAAATAAATAAATAAAAAGAAAAGGAAAGAAAAAAAAAAGGAAAGAAAAAAAAGAGTTGGGATTCTTCTTTCTTCTCTTTTCCAGCTGTCTGAGAGTGGAATCACCAGGAGAAAAAACCTTGAGGGAGCTCCCGCATCCAGATTTACTTCTGCAGGCTGGATGGAGCTGGGTTTCAGAGCAGATCGTGCCTTAGCACTGGAGCTTGGGCTCCCTGGCACAGGAGGAACAGCTGCACTGAGGCATGCCAGCCCTGGGAAGCAGGACGCTGCAGACACGGCATCTGCTGCCAGCCAGGCTGCCTGCTCCCCGGGGACACAAACAGGGGTCAGCTACGGGCAGCGCCCCTTCTTCAGTGGCTTCTCGTTCACTCTTCAGACCAAATAGATGGGAATGACGCTGCCGTTACTCTGTTGGGTTGAAGTGGAAACGGTAAACGGAAAGGAAAATCTTTCCATTTAACTTCACATCAGCATTTTGCCTGACGTGCCAGCCCTAGGGTGTGTGTAGCATGGGATGCTGCTGGGAGGAACTGAAAACACAAGCCAAGGTATGGCTAAAAAGCAAAGTATTGTCAAATATCTTCACTCAATATCCTTCTTACTGAACGCATGATCATGGACTAAATTTGTAAGTAACAAAACGACATGCTAAAAGATAAACAATTAAAAGAATAATGATACGATCTACCTTTCTAAAAGAGAAAACCATTACAGATGGCTGTGAACAACGATTGTAAATTAGATCATTTGTGTATCCATTTATATTCCTAATGTGCCTACAACTTTAATACTCGATAAATAATAATGAAGGTGCTTTAAACTCCCGGATTTTTTTCCCTGCCCCAGTGGCTTGTGGCTGTTTGATTGCATTACAGAGCCCTAATATTGCTATTTACACAAGACTGACTTGCAGTTTATGTAAGATCAAGGCTTTTAGTCCTATTCCTTTGTGAGCTCCTCAAGCGAGGAGCTGAGCTGGATTTTCACCAGTCCCTGCCCAGCAGTTCAGTAGCTGTTACAGCTGGCAAAGCAGGGAGGCAAACCACAGCACAATGACTGAGTCTGCTTTGGATTCTGCCACGCTCATGGCCTGGAGGAGCTCAGCTGTGGCACCTGAGTGAGGAATTGCACTCGCAATTATGCTGCAAAACCTCGGAGCACACGGGCAGAGCTCGGGGCAGTGCTGGTGCAGGTGGGTGTGCAGCCACCTCCTCCTCCTCCTGGCATCCCTCGGCCACCCGACTCTTCCTCTCACATTTGGGTGGCCACAATTGGGTGTATGAGGGTGTGCGTATGGAATAATATGCGGCGAGGACAGCTCATTTACAGAGGAAAAATAATGCCGAAAAGGTCAGAAGTCCTGGTAGTGAAATATTAGATAACAGACTATTCAAATGAACCAAATTATCAGGAAAAAAAAAAAAAAAAGAAACAGAAGAATATGGAAATCAGAAGCTCTGACCTTTAAAAAATGTGCATTTTGCAATGCCAAAATAAAGCCACGTGGGAGGACCTGGCCTCCAGTTTCAACAAGATTAAATATTTTGCCATTGAACAGATTATTGTGATTTACTGGCATAAATTCAGTCTGTCTGTTTACCTTTTTGCTGGTTGAATGCAGCATGCATAACATTAGAACAAGGCCCGAGACTTAAAAATAAAGATAAAAAGATGGATTCACATATGAGCTGCATGTTCCATGGACTGCTTAATGCTGGAGGCAAACAGCATAGAAAGAAATCCTCAAAGTTAGTAACAAATCAACACGTCACTTTTAATCTGTGCTTTAATAAGTTATGCAGAAAAGTCTGCAGTTTCTGTCAAAACAGAAAATAAATCTCTTTTATAAATCAAATCTGTACGGCTGTCTGCATCAAGTTAAAAACTAGGTGATCAATAGGTTTTCAGCAGCACGCCAAACAAATATCATCCCGGTGTTATAATTGATATAAATGGCACGAGCACACATCTGTCACACTGCCTTTCAGCAGCGGGAGGCATGTGGCAGAGCAAGGAGCTGGTGGGTTCATGCATGGGGTCTCCAGCAGCCTGTGAGCATGGCAGAGCCCTCCCAGTGCCAAGGCTCAGCCCCACGGGGCTGCAGCCTCAGCAGAGAGCAGCAAGGGACTCCACACACCCCCACCATGTCCAGCATCCACCACCAGCCTCATGAGATGAGTTTATTTCAGAATAAACATTGGCCTGTCCAAGGAGAAGCTGCATCAGAAGGTGGATAACATTATAGGATATATTAGGAGATGGTAAATATGCTTCCTATATTAGTAAGAAACATTTCATAACACTTCGGGAAGGAGTGGCACCGTGAGTGCATAGCGTAACGGTGTGCCAAACAACACCTGAAACACCCAATTCCTTCTGCTGCTCCAGCAAAGGCTTCTCTGATTTTACTGTTCCTGGCTGCCCGTGCAAATTCCCCATCTCAGCTTGAGCATCCCACAAGGGACTGGGACCTGCTGCCAGCAGGCTCCAGCTGTCCTGCAGAAAGCTTTCTCCCCAAACGGGTGCGACAGGCAGGTCGGGTAGCACCCACCTGCCTAACACAAACCTGGTGATTTAAAAAAAAATGGAAGAAAATCCAGTCTTAAGGATTCAACTAACTTTAGCAGAAATAGGACAAGTCAGCAACAAGACTGACTCGCAGCTGTGAGTGGAGCAACCCAGAGAATAATGTAGTAGACTGAGAAAAAGTGACAGATTCAGAACTAGTACTTAGAAAGGTTTAAATTTAATACTTGTAGCATCATAGCATTAAAATAATAACGATATTTTACATTATTATAATTATAAAATAATTGGTACCATTGATATATTACTTTTTTTTTTTTTTTTTTTTTTTACACACTGATTTATCCCAAAATTTCTCTGCAATTAACACTGTATAATAATTACATCATTGGTAAGGAAAAATAAGGCACTGTTCCATCTTTTCCCAAGTCTGTGCATGGGGAACAGGGGCAGAGAGGGGAGGAAAGCTGTTTAGAAGTATAAAACTATCATTCTGGGGAATGTGACTATAAATGAGGTAAGTTTTTGCCTTGGTGTGTTTGTTGAGCAGAAAGCAATTTCCATGCGTAATTCCAACCACTGTTTGCTTGTGGCTGAAGTTGAAGTGCACCAGGCAAGGCGCCACCATGAGCGCTGCGAGCAGCTATGTTCCCAGCTCCACTTCAGTTTGTATGAGGAAAAAATGAATAAACACCAAATATAATAAAAGTATTTCCAGGATAACTGCGGGTTCATGGGCCTGATCTAAGGTAAACAAGTGAGACAAAAGTCCTTTCACCGGGACGTTGGACCTGGTCACGGATGGATGCCAGACAGATGAATACAGGGAAAAGGAGGACTGCTAAAATCACCATCCATGCTCAGCGAGCTCCCTAGGGTCAAACTCAGCTTTCATCAGCAATAACAGGGCCTTGTCCATGGGGGTTCAGATGGGGGATGCCCCAAAGCACTGCCGTCCTGTCCCTGTCCCTGCTGGGGCTCTGTCCCTGCCACCTGCAATGCTGAGGCTGCGGTCCCTAACACGGGAAAAGCAGCAAAGAGAAAATTTCCTCGTTGGGCTGCAGAAAATCAGTCACAGTGGCAAGAAAAAGGTGAAAAGCGCTATGCTGCTTAAGTTACCTGATTCTCTGGAAAAAGCCGCTGTAGAAATCCCCCGGCTCTGTAATCGTGATGGATGGCAGCGCACTTGGTGAGTAATCCCTGTGCAAGGTGCCGAAGCCCTTCAGCTAATACCGGTGTCTGTGCTTGACTAGTTCATTTCTTTCCTCCCCACCATCCTCTTTTTTTTTTTTTTTTGAAACTACAAATCAATTTTTGGTTATTTATTTGTTATTTCATATTTATCCAAGAAAGAAATATTTCTCCCCTAAAGCAAATCAAGGATAGAATAACAATCTGAGAAAGGTCAGCATCTATCCCGTTTGTTAATTGAATCTGTCTTCAGAGCCACAGTGCCAATACTTCAAGGGCAAGAAAGGGCAGGGATATAATAATAATCAGAGCAAATGTCTTTGTACGAACTGGAATTGATAGCGGATAAGCTCAAGACAAGTGCGGCCCAAGCTTCAAATCTTCTCTAAAGAAACCATCAGTCCTTGGAAATTTTGTCATTTTTCTCAAGGTAAATGGTTCCACGAGGCTGTAATCCTCTGTGGCTGGTCCCAGGGGTGTAAATTATCCTTAATCCTCAGATATTTACAGCCTGCTCAACTCCCCACCAAAAGATCTTCTATTTTACTAAAATTGCTCTGTACTGTTTTCATGTACATAAAATATTTCATATTCGTGTTTGGACTGGTCTGCCAGAGTATCTCTGAGGGAAGAAAGGGGGAGAAAGCATCTGGTCCGAGCAAGCTGTGAAGTCACCCAGCAGACGGTGTAACACAGCTCAGCTTTTTGCTGCCGCGACACTTGGCTAAGCATCACGGCTACACACCATTTCTGAACTTCACAGCATTTCCAGCACCTAGCAATTAAAGCTGCAGGAGAAAACGCATTTCCATAATTTTTGCAGCTGGGACATTATGGATGTCACTCACTGAAGCCAGGAGGCTGAGGAGGGGGGAGCTCAGTGGGACAACCTGGGGGCTCCCAGGCAGGAGGGAGGAGAAATGGGCTTTTGGTGATTTATTTTGGGCTGCTGGATGTGCAGAGGGACCAGAGGTCCCTTAGCCTTCATTTCTTCTGACCCATTTTTGCTGAAAAAGAACTTGAGAGATCTTTGCAAAGCAGAACACTTAATCAACTCAGAAATTAGCAGTCCTGGGCTCACGGCAGAAGAGTTGTGCTTCTCAGTTAAGTCTCTGAATCTGACAAACTTTCTCTAGAGTCAACACAAGTGATTTGGGGATGTTGTTGACAAAAGAATTTGATTATTTGGGGGATATCAAGGGATTTTTGATATTAATTTATTTGGACAAGTTATTACTGTTAGGGACTCGGAGCTGAAAACATCTCATAAACAATCTGAGCCAGTTAAATGAAATTCATTGGTGGGAAGACATTGCTCCTGTTCATAACTTGTTGAAGGACAGCTACCGGATTAAGATAATTCTTGTGAAACAAATACATTAATCCTGTAAAAAGGAAAAAGAACATAAACATTTTCCTTTTGTTTTATTCAGTAAGGGTGTTCACGGCTGACTGACTTCTTGCATAACAATTAAATGTTTGTTTTAGAGAAATGAGCAGGGCCTGTAGGTAAGAAATCAGATAAACGCATGGCTGCTCACGAGGCTCACAACAGCCTCCCCATCCCCAGCTTGTCTCAAGCTTCGTGACACATTCAGCTGCCTGGAACATGGGGTGGTGGCAACCTCCAAAATCCCAGCCTGCTGAGCCCTTCGAATCGCAGCGACTATACAAATGGTTTTAAATGTGAAACTATTTTAAAACACGTTTTTGCACTAAAACCTGTTCTAATATTGTTTATGCATAAGGCATATATCATTTAGCTTTCAAATACCCAATGACCTGTATTTACTCAGGTTTATAAGTTTCTTGTTTTCCATTAAATGAGGTGCTTAATTCTGTTTGTCCATTTCTACTACTAAATTTTCACCTAATTATAGCAACTATAAAAAATAAATAAATAAATAAATAAAGCACTCCTTTCCTGTTTTCTGTTGTGCATCACTAAGATGATACACACATCCCAAATATGCTTCATAGAGACGCAGGGGAAAATGCTATTTACATCTAGATACACACATCCCAAATATGCTTCATGAAGATGCAGGGGAAAATGCTATTAACATCTATAGTTTGCTTTTCTGTGAGACCCGACAGGCATTTTGCACCTTTTTTTTCCTGAAGAAGCCCTTGACAAAAGCTTTCCTACAATGCCAGTACATCATTCTGGGGGTAAATCAGAGTTTCTATGTCTCTGGATCTTATTTGCAATATCTTGATCAAAAAATATTAAATATGTCATCAGTCAGACTCTTACCTTCACTTATCCATTTACAGCTGTGGATTTCTGTTATTAAGCCAGTTTTAGGGATCTCCTCCCCACCTTTGTTTTTCCACAGCCTTCCATATTTATGTGGCTACTTAGCTTTAACCACGGTGTTTTAAGAAGCAATCAGGTGAACAGAGGCCAGGTGAAATTCATCATCAGTGCCATCAGCACCTCTCCTGAAGGCAGCACTGTTGGGGGCTGGGACTTACAGCAAGGTGTCAGTGCCCACCCAGCACTTACACAAACAGCTTTCTTCTGGGTCCAATCCTCCCCAGCCACCAGGAAACACATGAGAAATCTTTAACCAAAATAATGTAAAGCAAGGGAAAAAAAAGTAATAATAATAGCATTTAATAATATGATTCTTTTCAGTTTCATTATCTTACCAGCTCTTAATTCAGAGCTGTTCCCCTTCCAACCAAAAGTACTGCGATCTCTGGATTGACTGAGGGTGAGAAACAGTGCTTAAAGCAGTTTAGGTTTAAAAATAGGAATTAAAAAAAAATAAAAGAAAATTAAGTTTGGAATACACGGAGATGGAAACAGTATGAAAACAAGGGAAGAACAACTACTGTGAGTTTCCATGCTGGTTAGGCAAAATCACGGTTTCCTCGGGGTTCCTTCTCATCAGTGGTTTTACAGCAGCTTAATTCAGTAGCGTCCATGAAGTTTTCCAAGTTTTTGCATACTGCATTTGAGAACAGCCCTAGATGTTGTGTTCCCTGTGTGTGCACTAACCTGAAGCTCATCCTTCGAACTCCACCTGTTGGGTTTGGGGGGCAAATGCTCACAGTTGGCATGCACATTAGTAGAAAAATGTGAAAACCCAGCCCCGCGGCTGGCTGCCCAGATGTGTGTGTACGTGCCAGGCTCTAACACCACAGCAGTGCTGCTGCCGTGGACTTGCTGCACGTTCCAACATGAGGCTGCTTTGCAGCCAAGCCAAATAAAAACCTATTGTTGTTTTATTGTATTATTACCGCATTGTTATGACAGCTTTAGTGTCTTAAATCAATAAAACCAGTTGTTTAGAAATCAATGTGGAATGGAGTAATATACTCAACTGAAATTAAAATAAAACTAATTGAAACCACTGCTGAGCACAAACATTAAAGAAAAAAAAAAATGTTCTATAGGGTGGGGGAGCAGCTCCCTCCTAGAGCAAAGTCCCATCCAATTTGCCTGCATGCAATACAAAACCACTGCTCCTGCCAGGGTAGCCTTTGTCTGAACCAGCAGTGAGCCTAGAAATGAAATCGCTCCTTTCAATAGGCTCCCGAATTGATAGCACTGTCTCTCCAACGAGCAGGAACACAGCATTAAGGTCTATATGAGTTTCACTGCAGTCAACACATAAACAAGAGAAGTACTCAGACGCTCTTTATTACAAATATCTGCAGGTAAAATGTAATCTTCCAAAACAGTTTGGCCTCCAGGAGCAAAACGAAGAAGACACACTGTGGTGCTTTGATGATGACGGTTCCCTTCTGACAATAAAAGAGCCCATCATGGATCTTTACTGTCAGAGTCGCTGATCTCAGACCGGGCGCGCAGGTCGGTGCGTGCAGTCTCGAGGTGGGGATTGATGTGCTCGTGGCATTTGCATGATGAGTAAAAACAGGGTCCTTTGAACAGGAACAGCTGAGCTTCTGATTATCCTTTTTAAAGAACTGTGCTGTTAAGGAGAAAAAGGTTGATGCTGGTGTGCGTATTTTAATTGCTTAAAGTTGTTTCTCTTAAAACATATAAAGGACATAAAGTAGGTACATATATATATATATAAAATAAAGGGAGACCTGAATTGAAAACTAGCCACAACCACCACTGAAAGAGCTGTTTGAAATACAAAACAAACACCATTTTCTTTAAAAATGATGATGATCACACAGGCTAATGTGTTCTCCTAACACTGCATTTGAGTTTTCTGAGCTTCGGCTGGGCATTTACGCATTGCTAGCAAGGTGAAGGAAGAGTAAACAGATAAAAATGTTCAGAGTCCAACAGACAAATAGACCAAATGAATATGGTTTTGCACTTTTTAGATAATGATCTTTTTCTTAGTAACGGTTTAATGTAGCCTAGAGGTCATATGCTTCCATTTCAACTCAATTCTTTCTATTGTAGGGCATAAAAATGATCTATTGACTTCACACAGCATCAGGTCTAACACGCAGGGCTAATGGCACATTGATGAATCGTTAATGCTTTTTCTATTGTCATCTTGACAGTTCCCCAGGAGCTGTTTTCAATGTCAAGCTTTTCCTGGGTTTTGTGAAATATCTTTATTCTGTATTAAGAAGATGCATTGCATCTGATTCTCCCCATCCATTATGCAGGCAGTGCTCCCAGACAGTAAGAATACTATTTGTTTTGTGTGCCATTAATAATTAGGGATTACCTGAAAGGCCAAGGTAGCGTATTTTGAAAGCTGTGAAAAGGAGTTCACTGCGCACGCCCAACATGCACGCACATTTCCGAAGCACAGACCAGATGGAGGCAGACATTTTAGCCAAAATAAAGAATATTGTGCTCCCCGAAAATGTGGCAAAATCTGTCAGCTCTGCTCAGGCACAAAGCCCTGTAAGGGCTGGAGCACTTCAGCTGCGGCTGATTAAGAAACACAACATTTGACTTTGTCCAGTGAAGAACAGAGTGCACGCGGCATCCACCAATGCTCCCATTAAAGCTGTAGTGCTAATTAAACTAATTACGCACATGAGGCTGGCAATGGCAAATTGCTGGAACCTCACAGCAAAAAGAGCCTCACATAATTCAAAGGGGCAATGATATTTAAGCATAAAATTGCTGGGGAAAAAAATATGGAAATGAAATGTAGCAATCCATTAGCAAAAATTATACCCCCTTAAAGCAAGACTTGTTTAATGTCAGGTTGATAATTTATCAATTGTATAAATGTAACACAAAAGTTGCTCTGTCAGCAGTGGAGTTCCTAAACATCTCTCTACTGAGATCCCTTATCTCCAGGATGCTGAATAACTGCTTTAGTTGACAAGAGCACATCCTCTTTTGGCGAGTAGATCTATGTATTATGTGGTAGTGGAGAGGAAAATACAATAAAAAATGTGATGTCACCAAAAGGACAGTTATGCTTGAAAGAAGTATAAAAGCTACACAACCAAAATACAGAGGCATTTTAGAAATGCATACTATTAATTTGCAGTCAGTGCTCATATCCTTGAGTCCATCTCTATCTCCAGGAAGGGAACGTGCACCAGTACCACCACTGAAACTACATGGGAAATATATTTGTTCCTTTGTGCTGCAACGTGTGAGCATGGGCATTTCTGTAAAGCTACACAAAAATCTGCGTCTGGGTAGATGCTTTCACCAAAATCCTGTTCGCTTACCATGCTGGTGATGGATTACAGTCACACCAAGCACAGAAATTACTCTCGTACAGAGTAGCTCCATCAGTTACAAACCACAATTCACCTGTTTTCCCTCAGTTCTATTAGTTCAAGCACACCCTCATTTCACTTCAATTAATGTCAATGTTATATATTTCCTAATGACTGTAATGTATTGGTGTTTCCTCTGTAATGTAAAGGCACATTTGTTTTTGCAAAGAAGAGTGTGGTTTTACACTGTTTTATATTCATGTATATCACTGAAATTTATATCGCACAGAGGAAATTTCCATTTTGCTACTGTTAACAAGCTGTTTTCTGTTTATAAGAACGTCTCTAAAGGAAGCCAGAGTTAAGAACAAGCATGCACAGTTTAGAAAAACTTCATACAAGTTTGCTGTCAATCCCCGTTGGTTTCCACTTACCTCGCAAGCCTCCATGCGTCAGATCTGGGCTCCAGAACTGTCCCCAGCCACCCCTGGGTGCCCATGGGCATGCAGCAAACCCAATGCCCGCTGCAATATTTCCGTCAGTGTGACTGGTGTGGGATCGGAGCATTTAGGCAGATGTGATCGGCATCACCTCCTTCACCGGGGAGCTCTGGCAGTGGGATTTGCATGGATATTTGCAATCTCAACGTGAACATCCCTGGTAAAACCCGAGAAACGTGGGCCCTGGAATTCAGTTACGAGGTGCAGTAGCAGTACATCACTGTCATGCTTTATATTATGGCCTAGGAAAACTGTTGTGTTAAGCACTAACCAGGGACTGGACAATTATTTTTCAAGCGATATAAGCCCTGACAGCTTTAGCAACGGTGCTCTACGCCAGCGTTGTAATAAAAGGCCCATCAAGCACCTCTGATATGTATATCTATTAGGTGAATGTATAAGTAATGCTGCACACACGCGCGGCACTGCATCTGTTCAATTAGGCACTGACAGGCTGATAACGAGGTGATGTGAGCCTCTCCCACGTGCCTTGCATTGCCAGAGTCTGAGAGGGCCCAGTCAGATGCAGCACCACCGCTGGAATTCCAGATGTTCCCAGATGTGCCGTCCTTGCAGTGAAAAACCAGCCCTTTCCTTAAAAATGTGGAGTTTAATTCCAGCCACTTGGGTGAGGTGAAACTGCTCCTGGCCGGTGAAGTTCCACCTTGGACAAACATCTCAGCCAAGTCAGCAGCAGCTGGAAAGGAAAAGGGGAAATGATGAAAAAGCCGCTAGCCCCTTTAAATAAGTGTAACAGCACCACCGGGCCTCGCCATAATGATCCCTACACTTGCAGGTTGTATTTTTTCCCCTTTTTCACAGCGATACATTAGGTTAAGCATAGCATAGATGACACTCAACAGGTTCCAAAAAGACAAATAAACAAAAATTCCCTTGTAGCCAATTTTTCTTTTTCCTATCAAGGAAAGCAAAGACAAGCCAGTCTGCTGGAAACAAAATTTCATCCTGGGTGTATATGACTGCAAGAGTTTAAGGATATTTTGTAGTTATAACTGCGGAAGAAATTGCCCTGCTATCTTTCCATTTCTCCTTGACACGCATCCAAAAGAACATCAATATTTCTGTTAAGACATTGCTAGACTTGACTGCTGTGATGCTGCTATTATTCTTCCCTTTCCTTTAATTATTTTCTTCTGTATATAGCAATTTGTTTTCCTCAACTGATAAATGTCATCAATTTAAGGAATGTTACTATAACTGCATGAATATATTTAGCATATAGAAAGCGTGTTCTCCCTTTGTCATTATAATCCAAACACAACTTGATTTATAATATTATTCTCTCCTACAACCCACCCGATTTTTCAATGGAAAATCCACAGGTGCTGAGAAGAGAGGATACGGTATCCACCAGCATCTTTCTTTATCTTTTCCTGTTTAAAATTACCTCTTGGCTCTCTGAAATGGCTGAGGCAGGCTGGCATCAAGGCACCCCAAGACTCCTGTCTGCTCAACCTCCAAATCCAGGGCTAGACTTAAATGTTAGTTTTTGAGGGTTGCTCTGGAGAGGGACAGGGCACACGTCCACTGTGCCCACAGAGCCACCAGAGCATCGTCCCTGGAGGTCACCCAACATTCCCCACCAGCATCCTTACACGGGGGGACAGCACCCCACCCTGCCTGGCCACTCACTGCAAAGCATCAAGGAGCAGCTAAGCTGCTGGTGGAGAGGATTTATGTTAATTACCTTGCTTTGCAGAGCACAGCTACGAGTGCTGAGCTCCTTAGTCACCGTGCCTCAGCTGAGGGCTGGCAGGGAATAGCTGAGAGGCGAGAGCTTTCATTCCTACATCTGTTCCACCGCTGAGCTCCTGGCTGTGCCGTGTCTGTAGTCGCCAGCGTTCACATTTCAACTTCTCTGTGAGCAAGACCGAGTGACGGCATTATTCATCCGAGTGCGTTTCCCAGGCTGGCACTTGCTGGAGTGCAAGGTAGCTATTTAAAAAGCCTTTCACTGTCTTTCTGGGCACAGGGAAATTTTGGCCGCGACAATGATGAACATGTGCATGCTGAGTTTGACATAACAAAGTGAAAACCAGATTGGGAACTCACTGAAAAACACACCTATAATTTATCTCTGCTGCTCAGGGAGTTATCCATGACAAGGAAATTTCTGTCCTCTAAAGCTGCTTCTCACAAGGTGTCGTGCCTTTGCCAGATCTCTCCATCAGCTATTGCAATGTTTCCAAATTCTCAATTGCAATTTTTCCATATTTCTTTTTATCTTTTCTTAGTTGGTTTCTCAGAAATACACACACCTTGATTTTTTTTTTCCCAATCTTTCATATTCTTTTGCAAGGGAGGCATTTGTTTAATGAGACTTTGATTGATCTCGGCTGCCAGCTGGAAGTGGTACAGTGGTTTTGTGGGTGTTCAACAGTTGCTTTTGTTCTCAAGCCATGGCTTTGCAATCCACAGTTTAGATACACCTAGTGCTAAAGCCTTCTGTAAACCACAGTGGTTTGTGCCTCTATTCTTCCAAATACTCCTAGTACTGTTGAAATCCTTGCAGATGCTGAAAACTTGCCAGGGTAGGATCCTACACACGCTGCTGGCACTGGCCCACTGTGGGCAGGAGGCTGGGCCCAGCAAGCTCAGGAGCTCTGCTTCCAACCACATCATCTGGATGAGGATGTCCATAAGGACATTTCACCTTAACAAATGTCAAATTTATTTTTGCTCAAGTAGTAATTTTATTTTTTTAAAGACACCATACTTACAGTCATTTGCTGTGTGAGTGAGCCAAAATATAATTTTTGCTAAAGAAGTGCACATCTTTGCAATTTTTGCATGTCCCAAACCTATGTCCCAATATGAGGAAGACCCGCCAGGTACAACTGCTCAGTGTGGGCATGCTCAGGCCAGAGCTCACCTGCCTGCTGCGGGGCCCTGCTCACCCCGCTGACCTGCTCCTTTCTTATTTTTTATTTTTTTTTCCAGAAATGGGCCCCATGTGTCAGCATGCAGCCCTGCCATGCCATGCACACTCCTGATGGTGGGTGCCACCCGTGGGGTGCACAGGCACCGTGCCGTGCCCAGCCCAGCACCGTGGGCACTACACAGGGCACCCCAGCTGTCGCAGGTGATGTGGTGGATTTACAGCCAGTGTGGTGGGTGGAAAGTCTTGAAAAATGCTGGCTCGAAACTCCTACTCTTCCATCTATATTAAAATGAATCATGAGCGTAATGTTTTTCTTCTGTACTCCTTCTAATTAGAAACTACAACCAAACTGTCCGCACACTTAGACCTTTCAATTTTTGTTCCAGTCTCTCCTATTCATGGATTTATGTACTCTCAGTTATTAAAGAATCCTTCCCCTTCCGATATAAATATTCACTAGATGCAGGGTTGTTTTCTTTTTTTTTTTTCTTCCTTTTTTTTTTTTTCTGCAGAATAAATATTGCTCTGAAGCTCACCAGGAAATTAAAGCAGAGCCTGAAGCTGACTGTCCTTGGATGATGTACTGCGAATGAACTGTGTCCTGTGGGGATTATTCCAGTCCCTGAACATCATACTTCTTGTATCTAAACATCAAAATATGTTTTCTTCCAACTTCCAAACAACAGTACACATATAAATTTTCTAATGGATTTTCTGTTTAGCTGTCACTTTGGCTGATCCAGTAGACAGAAATATAGCAGCAACATCCACTTATTTCAAAAGTACCTTAACATCCCCAAAGTTGCTTTGAATTTGGTTTGATAGTCTGAGACTTTAAGTAATACAGGAAATGATATAAGAAGTGTTTTCTTTTAAACGCCTTCGCATTTCCCATTATGAGAATTACCGGCGCTGGGTGAGGAGGGCTGTTAAAGCCTCTCTTCCAAGCAGGGCGGAGGGCTCTGCCAAGCATCCAGCGAGGGCTCAGCCTGCAGATGGGGATGTCTGTTTGCTGCTCCCCTTGCACTCCCTCCAGGCCCAGCTCAGAGATCAGTTGCCCACAGTCTCTGTTTTCCTTCTCTGGGTTGCATTCTGTGTAGGAAGCTGACAAAAACTGCGTCAGAAGAGGGCCGCTGTGTGTATTATGCACCACACCGGCACACACCCGGCACGGACACCCCACAGCACCACAGGCCTGCAGCTCGGAGCTCACACTGACACCAGCATTACCCTAATGACCACAACGGAGCTCACACTGACACCAGCGTTACCCTAATGACCACAACGGCAACATTACACCCAGCCTGTACCCAACCCTCTGCTGTGGCCTCCTGCCGCACGCCTCCCTGTCCTCAGCAGGCCCCGTCCTGGCCCGCTCCCCCCTCAGCACCAGCACCACGCAGGCCTCAGGAGCACCTTTGGTATTTCAGGCACTGCTGCCAACAGGAGCTGAGACCTGCACGGCTCCACAGGCAGCCCTGCCAGCAGAAACACAGCTTGCTGCCACTGCTTCTTGGGGAAAAATCTCCAAAAGTGTCAGCGTGCTCTTGAAGGCCTTGCCCTTACTTTCAGGCAGGGCAGTGGCGCAGGATTGAATGCCAGAGTGGTCTAGAAGGATAAAAGGGGATGTCTGCTCTCCATCCATCAGCAGCTAAACCGTATTCATCAGTGTCACGAAAGCTGTTCCTGGCTTACATCCTGGCCTGAGTCCAGCCTGTGCTGGGACTGGTATATTGGTTTTGGATAGATTAGCTCTCAGTCAGTCTTTAGCTGTCTTGCTGAGGAATTATTGCTCTATAATACAGTCTGTAATTACATGCTCACATGATATCTTTTCCATTCAATGCACAGGGTGGAAATGTATGGAGAAGCATTAAGGCTACAGGGACAAAAATGGATTTGACCTTCAAGTGCTTGCCTCTACAATTTTAAAAAAACATCCCTTTAGCCGAGCTTGTCAAAAACTGTGTTAATTACATGGTGGTCGGATTTGCCAGGCAACAAGTAGCAGTCAAGCAGGCAACAATTCCTCTCTGAGAGCTGCATAGCTAAAGATCCTCAGAAAGTAGGCATGGAAGTGAAACTGAGCCTCGGGCACACCCAGGCAGAGAAGCTGAGCCGCAGCAATGCTAGGAGCTGCTGGGCATGAGGGGATGCCTTGTCCCCACTAAAACACGTCCTTCCCACCGCCACCACCAACCTTTGGGGTCCTGCAGTGGGCCAAGGACATGGCTCTCTCCACACACACCCCCTCACCCAGAGATGCTTTAAGATGCCAGTTTTGCTATGACACCATCTGGTGTTTCCACTGCAGCCCCTAAGCCCGTTTCTGACCCAGTTCTTCCCTTCCTGAGCCCTTACTCAACAGCAAAAGCACCGCTTTCACCTCATTCAGCGCATAGCAGCAGCCTTGGATGGGCACTCGGCAGTGCTCCAGGGTCACCAGCAAGTACTCGAGTATCAGCGTTACCATAGCTCATTACACTGAAATCCCATTTTAGATGCCATTAGCTTTATTTTTATCATTCAGCGGTTGTTATAGCCAGTTTCAGATTTTAATGTTCCAGTGGGAAAACAGCCTGTGACAACAAAAGCAATAGAGCAAATATTCGATAGGGCTTCGTAACGCTGGGCTGCAGCACGTCTGACTTTCTCATGTTGCATCCATGTACAATAATTCACTGCTGAGATTATTGAAAAAGCTTTAAATGTGCCATAAATAACAACAGGCTGAGGTTTATGAAATTTGTTTTCCTGAGGGAGGAAGCAATTAAACTATCCACTGGAAAGTGTTAATATGTTCCATAATTATTAGCAGGCAGCTGGCGATGCCATTTTTACCAGCGTCTCAGCAGGTATAATGCAATAACAGCACACTCCATTGCTAAACTCACTTGCAGTAAAGTTTGCCCGAGTAATTTTGCTTCAGATTTGAGCAGATTTTTTTCTTGCAGTATCAGTAGATGTTGCCCATAATGCAGAGACATCTCCTGAAGTATACAAAGTCTCTTTTAACTCAACATGGAGGGGAAGATGGGCCCTGATCGCTGCACTGCCCAAGCCCTACCTATACCAATAAAAAAGGGCATCTGCACCCAGCACAACTGAAAGCTGCTGCAGGATAGAGCAATAAAGCAAGCAGAATTTGCACAAAAAGAGGATTTTTTGGTATAGCCCTCTTAACAGACAGGAGGGGACCACGCTCATGAGTTTGGTTCCCTCTGGTCTTTTCTACTCTTCCCAATTCATACGTCTTTCTGTAGTTTGCAGTGCCTTGTCATAAATATGTCTTGAGTTTAAATAACAATATTTTTGATGCTCCTCACTCAAAATTCTTTTTATCCTTTCTTAGACCTGTTTATTTTTGTTTGTTAGTTAGTTAGTTTTTTTGTTTTGTTTTGTTACTGTTGTTTTGTTTTTGTTTGTTTAAGCAAAAGCTAAATGATTTAATTCTGTTTAGCCAGTTATTATCTCCTGCTCTGAATTACCATAACAGCAATCTTCATCTACAGGATCTGCCTCTGCCTTTTATTTGTTCTCTGTGATGAAGCCATGCTTCTCTGCTCAGGCATTGTCAGAGTTATGAAGTGGACGTTTAGCTGTGCACAGCAAGCTCAGAGAAAATATAAAAATGTGCAGCAGGTCCAGGGCTATCAGTAGGATGGGAAGAATATACAGGAGTATTCCAATGGCCAAGCCAGAGCCTGTTTCTGAAAAGAATAGATGTAAACTAGCTTTTGCATCTGTCTGGTGGGCATTTTCTGATAAAGGTATTCAAAACAGATTCTGTTTCTGCAGGAGAGACTTCTCTGAGCACTAGTCCATCCCTCAGCAAATAACTCTGCTATCTTTGAGCCAATGAGTGCTGAAACGCAACAAAAATAGCTTCAGCTCTAATCCTTCAGGGCCTGAATGTTTGGAGCGTAAATGGGTATGGTGTAGAGAGGGTGATTATATTCTTATTCAGTTTCTTTTTTTGACTTGCCATATGCGGCCAGGAGGGTTATCCATATGCAGATGGATTTGTCAAACAGCATAGCTAACAGTAATAGGGAAACCTTCTAAAAATCTACCTTACAGACCTCCCTCGTTCTATAGCTTTGAACTCCTGAGCTTCAGGAGTTGAATATACCAGGATCACAGTAATGTCTGGCATTTTTCCCCATCTAGGCCTTTGAAATTTCACAGTGATACTGAATATCTTGGGTTGTTTGGTCGGTGTTATTTTGTTTTTCTATTTTCCCTTTGGACTATATTGTCTTTATCTTAAAAAACAAATGCATTAAAAAAATAAAAGTGTCCTTAAGGAGTAAATATAACATTTGCTACCACCCAATAAGTGCATTAGAATGTACCTATGACTATATTTATGTACATATCAAAGAAAATGAAAGAAAAAGCCTCTAACAAGCATAATTCAGAGTCTTGGATGGATATAGAGCAGCGACAGCAGTGAGCTCTGGTACTCACGGGCTGCGGGTACGGAGGGATCCCTCGCTCACTCTCGAGCAGCCTGCAAAGCATGGCAAGCTGGGTGGTGAGCCCGGTGGCAGCAAGGGAAGACACCTCTTTGAAGGAGGTATAAGCATAATAAAGAGAAAGGGATGTAGGGGTTAAATATAACAGGAACAAAAGTAACCATAGGAATTATGCAAACCCATTAGTGGATGGGGCGTACAACAAATTTTGAGAATGATAGACAGAGATTAAGGCAATTCAGATAACTATTTCATTCTGAACTGTTAACAAACAAACAAACAACAGAATGATACGCTTGTGCCTGAAGAGGAAGCTGAAGAGTTTTCTAGTTTGTTCATCACCAAAGAAAACAGTAATATCCACCTGCCAGGGGAAACGGCGAGCTGGGAGGTGATGTGTGAAAGGCCTCCGTCCCTCAGAGGCTCTTTTCTAATAAACTGCAGAGTCAAATGTGCGACCACAGCCCTTGCTCTCCTCACCTCAGTGCCACTAGCTTTTCTGAGGGAGGAAATGACTTTCACCCGAGATGTGTTTGTTCCCAGCAAGTGCCTCCTGGTTCCCTCTCACAGAATCACAGAATGGTTTGGGTTGGAAAGGATCATAAAAACAGCCCCCTGCCATGGTCAGGGACACCAGCCACTAGTGTCACGGTGCCATCTCCCACGGTGCCCTGGCTGGGCACTGCCTGCACATCGTCCCTGTGCATGGAACATGCAGCAAGTGTTCAAAACCACCATCAAAGCAAAGAACCAGAGAAAATCCAGGACAAATACTAATTGGGTGTAAGCAATAGCCTCCACACATGTATCAAAGGCAGGAGCCTTTGTGGTGAGAGCATGGCACACAATGCTGAGCACGGGGTCTGCCACCCACCTGAACTGGTCCTGGGAGGAGATCGTTTTTATACTATAACAAGTCCTCCTGGAGAGTTCTGCATTTTTAACACTTAGAAAGGCATAGGATCAATTATTTCACATCTGTATTTCACAGGACCATGAATCTCTAAATATCTATACAGGTGCATACATGCAATGCTTGCAATACAACCATGGTGTTTTTACCATTTAAGCTTTTAATTTCTTTACTTAGATTACATTAATTTTTCTTTTCTTTCTCTCTTCAAAACCAAAATAAAATATTGAGTTTTACTCTGACCCTGGAAAATGACAAGTTTTTTGTTGTTTACTAACTTTTCTCTCCTCTGTAGTAATCAACAAAGTGGTGATATCACACTTTCTCTTACTGTGCATAAATATGGTCACACTCACAATGTATAAAGGACCATTCTGCATTTAATTTTCATCAGCAGTTCTCGTAATAAATGTAACAACACGTGTTTGCGTTTCTAGCATATGTTGTTTGTCTTTCCAGCGTAGCAGCTTCTGAGATGCTGATACCCTCCAACGTGACAAATCTGACTGTGGCACAGGAAGCATGAAATCTTCAAAGAGCACGGCAGCATTGCTATGAGTGTCATGTGCATCTATGTACATCTCACAGCGGGAGAGCTTCCTAGGGAAACCAGTCACTTAGGGAGTAATTAATGTAAATCACTGTTCCACATGTTCCCATATACACTTGTTCTGCTCCAAGAAGCCTGCCATACAAAGAAGGAAAATGCATAAAGTGACAGCCATGGTCTGTTAAAAAAAATAAATAAAAATAACAAATAAATAAATAAATAAATAAAAAGAATAAATCCAGTAAATCCAGTAAAATCCAAACCAATATATCTGTTAAAAAAGGAATAAATACCCAACCTGAGTGGGACCTGCAAGACCTTGGGGGCAGGCAGGAAGTTATGGCACGTGTCCAGGAAAGCTGCACCTCCTGTTATGACATATATCAGAAATGGCCATGTAGCATCTTTAAAATGCAGAACAGTGTTGGTACTTTTGGAGAAGGGAGGCCCACACGTGTACATTTGCAAGTTTGGGCCCAGCCCCTGCGTACCTAATGTCAATATTTCAAAAAAAAAATGATCTCTACATCCATGTTATCGTGTCCAGAAGTCAAGGACTCTCAGAGCCTCTGTGGTCAGCACAGGACCATAGAGCCACGAGCAAAGGCATGGATCAAAAGCCACTCCTGGCCTTAGGAGTAACCTGCAGGTCTGAAGAATCAGGAGCCTTACCCCATGTCTTAATAGCACCATCACCGAGCAGAAAGCAGTCCTGGATGAATTATTAACACATCTGATTATCAAGCTCAGAGAAGAGTTTGTAAAAATGGTGCTCAGCATGTTTTCTGTGATGTTTTTTGTGTACATTTGTTATTTAAATGCATTTTCCACTTTCCTGCATACTAAATTTGCTACTGTTAGCTAATCTGCTTCATGTCAGATGAAAGTTAAGATAATATGAATACTTAAAGGTTCCATTTGATACAAATTTTTTGATAAGACACAGTGAAATGGAAGAAATTTCTGAAATAATTCACTTGACATTTCTCTACAGTTCATTTCCTTCATTTTCATTTTGCTGGCATCTCATTTTCTCTGCAAATTCTTCCATCCAGGTTGTAAATTCTGCAAAATGTGATAGCAGTCAAAGATGACCCTTTCAAAGCCATGCAGGTGACACAGAAATTCAGGACTTGATTTCAAAATTGACTTACAACGTCTCATTGAAAGTCAGTGCAGGTTTCTAAGTTGTTTGATCCCTTTTGAAGACTTTGCCCTGCCTCCCTTCTTTCTCATAGGCATTTTTAACAAACACTCTGGTGTTTTGTATCCTTCTTGTACATGCTCACGGTGTACAAGTAGCTTGTACACATCTGAGCCATTCAGTGCCTCAGCACTTTTTTTTAGATTTTTTATTTTTATTTTTCTGTGAGGATGGTCAAGCAGTGGGGCAGGCTGCTCAGGAAGGATGTGGGGCTCCACCCCTGGAGAAGATCAAACTCCCTGGGCACGTGCCTGAGCCACCAGCCGTGGGGACCCACTGGGACAGAGCCCCCACATTGCTGCCAGCCCTGGCCTTCCTGGGACCTTGTGGTTGTACAGTTCTGCAGCTAACTGACAAATAAATCATGTTAAACCCACTCCTTCAAGACAAAAAGATAAAAATATAGCCACCTCACTTGGTATGAAAAATTCATGTACATCCAGGAATTTGCTTCAGAAAGTAGCTTACATTATTAGATATTCAGAGGTATTATCTCTACCAGATTTTGCAACCCTTCCCTCCCCCAGCTGAATGAGGCATACAAACTGGCCCTGTAAAAGCTTCTTGTAAAACCACATTATAATTTTTTCTCATCATAAAATTGCTACGAACTGAGATAAATAAACAGTATCTGGATATCCATAGCACATGGGCAATTTCTGATTGTTCCAGGAAGATGGTAAGCAAATTGATGCTGCCCTTGACTTTGTGCTCTATTTTAATTTTATACGTAGCGTTTTCCTCTTTCATTTAATGGAAACTTGATTTCTACAGATAAATAAATAAATAAATAAATAAATGTGTGATTCAATGCACTCTAGCCACTTATAATTTCCAGACAGTGGGTTGGGGTGGAGGTGGGGGATTTCTCAACATATAATACATTTCTTTAGAAAGCAATGAATAGTGCATGTCAGCCCAGACCCATCTGCAAAGTGATGCCCTCTCACTCAGCCCACATTCAGAAGCTGAATTGTATGCTTTTCCTTGGCATTTTATAATTATTGGTTGAAACATTGCCCTACGGGAGCAGTGACTTGGGGGTCCCCTGCCTGCATTGTGCTGCCTCCCTCTACTGGAGAAGGGACTTTGGGAACTGGGTATTGAATCAGAAACATCTGAGGGCTTCCTCACTGGGGATTGCTGTTTTGCCTCAGTAATTGATATTTCCCACACAATGCAGATGTCTTTTTGTTGGAAAGGTTCCTTGCAAGCCTGTTAAGATACTTTTTAGTTTTCTAAAAGTGCAAGCAGAGAAAACATAGGCTAAAATATTTGGCTTGATCCAATTCAATCATTTATACCTTAGGTGGCTCTTAGAAGGGAAAATGCAACCATGACAGCTTTGTCAGATCACTTCTTTGGTAAAATTGGTTTCCATGTTAATCAAGATGGAAGTTAAGTAATAATAATAACAAAACTATGGTAATAAACTAGCACATGCTGTTGTGAGGCTGACAACTAAAATTTACAGTTCTGTAGTCAATACAAATATGAGTTTATTGATAGTATAAGGCACCTAGCAGTTGAGAAAAGTTTGAGAAAGTCAGCAAGACAAGTATATGTATCAAAGGCAGGTGGTTCAGTAGTTCTTTGGAAATGTCTTTATGATTGTTTCAACACCATCCTTTTATTGTGTTTGTTAAGATGAATTTTGCTTAAATAAAGCTGTGATTTTCTGGATAATCTCAGCATGAAAGTGAAATTTAGGGAAAAGAATGAATGTTGTGTCATGCCTAAGCTCAACCTAATACAAAAACACCATTATTATTTTGAATTAAAAAGTCAATAAAAAGTTGTTTGTTTGTTTTTGTCAAGCCTGCTGGTGGTACACCAGTGCAAATTATATTTCCTTCTTTGTTTTCATTCTTTTAACTCATCTGATCCCATACTAAACTTCAGCACCACGTGCTGATTTTCTGCCCAGTGAATCTGGGACTTGTGCACTGGGTGAGAGAAAAGAGCCCGTGGAAAACTTGTGCTGCTTACCAAGCACAAGCGCCTCTTGGGTTACAGGAGCCAAGATGGCAAGATTAAGAAGCCATCCTTTTGTTTGCCATGGCATCTTTCCAATACACAACAAGATCTCTTGCCCGCATACATAATTATTTCTCCTTCTGGACCACTGTGGCAGATGGATGTATTAAACATCAACAAAAAGCTCAATTCATATTGCCAGAATTGTGATGCTTATTAGAGAATATTAAAATTCAGAATGGTAATAATGGCTATTGTTACTCCTTTTCTGTGCATTGCTAACTTGTGACTTGGGGTCTGTTTTACAGAAGGACGTGGCTCTCACGGTGCAGGTAGCACTGACAGAGCAGCCCCGCATGGGGGGAGCAGCACCTGCACGAGGATCACCAGAGGCTGTTGAAGCTTTTGGGGTTGCAGGTTGTACCACACTAGACATCTCCCCACAAAATTGCTCTGTTCAGGGAGCTAGTCCCTGAATTAGCCCCAGGATTATTGCTAGAACTGCAAATAGCACAAAGCCAGAGCTACTGGGTAAGACCAAGCTTCACAGGGTGCTGATGAAGGAGTTCAGGGGGCATGGGGAGAGCTGGGCACAGCCCCCAGTCACATCCCTGCTGCTGCACACTCCCAGGACACACTGCACCTGTGCCACCCAGGGGTTTTCTCTGCCCACGAGAACTCCTAAATATCCACTTGAGCTGATTTGTAGGCAGGTTGGCACTGCCTATAGTGGTGAGAGCCTTCATCCCCTTCTTTGGCACTTGCACATCCCAATCCAGCTCTCGCACTCAGCCAGCCTCCCAGATCTCACCTCCACAGCCCCTCAGAGCTCGCCCTGTGATTTCCTTTGGGTTAAACTAAACTAAATGGAGCAGAACTATCTTAAACTCTCTTTAATAAAGCCTAACAAGAACAAACTCTCTTTAATAAAGCTTAACAAGAGCAGCAATATCTGCAGCCCGCTCTGTACAGTCTGGTAATTCTCCTCCAGAATGCAAACCAAAATGGGTCTCAGACTTTTCTTCTCCTATTTCTGACATCACTTCTCCGTTTTCACCCAATCCTTTTGTATAAAAATCCATCTTTGAATACTTAAAGGATAAAAAATTTGGGGTACCTCACCAAGACAGCGGAGCAAACAAAGACGAAACACTTGGTGAAAGCCCAGCAGCAGAACTTGGTAACACTCTGAGGCACTTAGAGCAACGCCAGCAGGGTCGTTTGGCATTTAACTTCCATGAAGCAAAGCCCACAGCATATAGGAACACAAAGAATGTAAATGTCCACATATGGCTGGCCAGGAGAGGGGCATGTAAATCTGTAACTCATCAGAAATAAATTGTAAAGTTAGGGGGAAATATGCTTTTGGACAAAGTCAGGCAACAAATGGCTATTTCAAAACAACTAATATTCTATCTTTGTTATCTTTTTCTTGTACCTAGTTTATCCCCTGCCAAATCAGCCAGTTTTTCAGTGTATTGCACCAGCAGCCCCAGCCTCTCAGGTGTGGGGCTGCTCCTGCAAGCACTGCCCTGGCAGTCCTGTGTGTTTTACAAACATTTAACAACTTCAGTGCAAAGAACTCTCTTTGGTAACCAAAATACAATACATTTGCTACCTGAATACGTGAATCAAAAACATAAAAAAATAAGACACACGCAATGTAAAAATAATTAATAAGGGTTTGATGCTACCAAGAAACAGCTATGTACACCCCTAGATGTTCATATAGAACTCTGAAACAGGGTGGAAAATTCCTAAAATATGTAAATAAATAAATAAATGGTACATTTTACAGACTACAGCCAAAACCAAAGCAGCTAGTTCATATACACCTATTAAACATGAGCGTCTCAGGACGATCAGCGTCTAAATTTCTGCAGTAAATAATGTGAGCAGCTTTACTTTTTATGATTCCCCATTACTAATTGCAAACATCCTATTAGCTTCAGTTACAGCTACTGAACGTTCAGTGGTCATGCAATATTTATCAATCTAGCTGCGATGACCCCTAGATGTTTTTCCTGAGATGTTGCTAATTTTGTGTAGTATTGGAACCAGACGATGTGCCTATGCAGCGCAGGGAATAAGTGTAAAAGCATTAAAACTCTCAGGAGTAACCAAACAATAAACTCATCTAGAAAATCCTTCAAAAGCTCTGTGCTAAAGCCAGTAAGGGTGCTGTCCTCCTGATGATGCCTCCTTTGATCCTCCTCAACCCCTTGCAATGACAAGGGGATGTCTCAGACACAGAGAGGGCAATACTCAGCTCAAATTGCCCTTCCTTTCAGTGTCTGCAGACATTAATTAACTCTGACCCCGCTCCAATTCTGCTGCACCTCTCCGGGCTGTTAGTGCCCAGATGGTGTCACAGCACTCCCACCTCGAGAAGCGCTACCTGTGGGTGTTGGGATGTGGAATAAAACACAGACGATGGCAATGATGATAACTGCTATGGTGATGAGGGCAGTAAGCAGCACACTTAATGGGATCTCCTGTGTGGTTTCTCACCAGATCACCTCGTTAAGCAGCGCTTGTGCTTGAAGCCAGAGCTGCTACCCTGATGCACAGTGATTGGCGCGAGGTACCCAGAAGAAGGACTGGGAGCAGCCCTCCACCAGCATCCCACAGCCCAACAAGAAATTTGGGGATACACTATAGGTTATCCTACTCATTTCTTCCCCTGTATGTCCACTACAGCCCCTCCTCGTGCTTTGCAGAGCCAGGCAGGGGAGCACCCTCCCGAAGCAGCAGGGTGAACGTGCAGGTGGAGCCCACAGCCCCACCTCACATAACTTCTCCTCCAGCTGGAGACAGCAAATTCCCCAGCTGCCTCCCTGCTTTGTAAGACCCCTGGCTTATTTTCTCATGAAAGGCTCAAGGGAATTACAGTCTCCTGCAAGAGCATTCCAAAGAAGAAGAAGAAATAGCTGTCAGAGACTTTAAAGAATTATTCCAGAAATGGTAATAAGCACTATAAATGATTCCTGTATTTTTCTGCACTTAAGAGCATTTATCACAGCTATAAGTTTTAAAAGCCTTTAATTTTTTTTTTATTTTTTTTTTATAGCTGGCAGTAGATTTTTACTGGTTTGTACTATATTAAAAAGAAAAAAAAAAGTATGATCTACACAATGATTATTTTGTACAAAAGTTGAAGTTTTTCATTTTAATTTATCTACTACAATTTATTCTTTTTGTTCTTTTTTTTTTTTTTCCCTAACCTATTAAAGAACTTCATACTTATGAAATTACCACTGTCTTACCTTTAAGCTAGTTATATTAATTCATTGCGTTCCTTTATGGAGCAAGACAGTTTTACTGATCATATTTTTGAGTCTAAAGATAAATAAATTTATGAGAAAAAAAAAAAAGAACAACAACCAAAACAACAACAATAAAACTTGTAGAAAGCACATGTTCAAGCTGCTGGTTTTGAAGTTGGAGACAGAAAAAGAAAAGAGAAGAATGCTGCAAGAATCACAGGAAAAACTCCACGAAAGAGCTTTTGAGCTAAGCATTGACCCATAGGAGGCTACAGAACTAGGAGATAAGACACTATTTCTTTTTTGATTTAAAAAAAAACAAAAACAAAAACAAAAACAAAAACAACAAAAAAAAACACGTTCTCTGTAACAAATACATGTTCCTACCAGAAACACATGCTGGCCAGTTTCTAGCAGTGACTGGGATCTCTGACACCCAGTCACACCCAAAGAGCTCACGTGGGGTCTCCAGGGCTTACACAAATTCTTCTCATGAGGTTTTTGTCTTCTTCTCCTAATTGCACCTGTATGGAAATATGAGGGCCATAGAAGATGTTTTGAGTGCAAGTTCAAATGGTTTGCAGGAGCTATGGGAAAGATTCAACAGCCTCTGTTCAGAGTGAACTGCCTTGTTTTGAGGGCACTTCATGCCAGATATGTTGGCACAATTGAACACTTTCAGCCTCTTTGCTTGAAGCTTTACTGTGGCACAGCAAAACAACTCAGGCATTGTTGGTCCAGAGATTGCAGGAACTGCAGAGGTGATTTGTGTAGGGCTGGTAAAGGCACCGTCTTGCTGGAGAGGAGGTCTGGGCTCCGCTGCAGGCTCCTGCGTGTGGCCTGGAAAATGGCTCAGTTCTGGGTATTGGAGGTGGGTTTAAGCCAGGGATCAAAGTGCTCGTACTGGTGTGCATACACAGAGGCACATCTCTGCAAACCAGAATTTCAAAACCAGTGAGAGGTTGATGGAACAGGGACAGCACCTGATTTGTGACTGTGAGTATCGGTGTCCAAATACTCAGTCCCTTTAGATACCCCAAATCATTACTGGCTTTGGTTCTCCACCCTGGGGAGAGTCAAGATCCATCTCATTGTCACTGAAGCCAGTGAGAAAGCTTCTCACCACCGTGAGTGAGAGCTCTTGCTCTTACTGCTGCTCCATTTTTATGGCCTTTGGTCCTTTTGTTGGAACCATGGTGCATATTGCTTACCTTGGGACCAAAGTCAGCACAATCACTGACACAGATCCTGTGTGTCATGAGCCTGCAGCTGAAAACATGAATTTCTTCAGGGACCAAGCAGGCAGAGGCTGAAGTGTTCATTTCAAAGTTTTGGAGATTTCTTGTTCAGGTGAATACCAGGATCGGTTTTGGTTTGCTTATCCCAGTCACAATATGCATGTTACTCATTTTGCAAGCTGGTAAATAAAATAATTCCATCTTCTATCAATGGCAGCTGATGAATATGCTTGAGAAGTGTACAGTGATGGTGTTTTCTGGCTGCAGATTTAGTTTAGGTGACTAGGTAGGAAATTGAGGGTAAAGGAGGGGATTATAATAAAGGGAGAAATCTTACAGTAATTAAGATTACAGGATTTAAGTGCCTAATAAGGACATTCTCACTAGCTGTTGCTTTCTAATCTCTAAGTAGCACGCAAGCAGTGCAGTCCACTTGCAGGCTTTGATCCATAGACATTTCTCAAATCCTTATTTCCAGATACCTAAGACAACTTTGTTCTGGTGTAATCTGGAACAATATATGGTACTGATCTTACACGCACAGATATCAAAGTTTTTTTCCTGTCTATAAAGCGTGAATCTTGCTCTATTACAACACTCAAATCAGGCGAGCAAACATACCTGTTTGATGTCATTGTTATTGCTTCCTGAATTTTGTTTGCCCAGGAAAGTAAGATATGTATGTTAAGAAACCTCCATAAAACTTGTCTCTGGTATAGAATATGACAACCAGGCGGACACGGTTCATAAACATTCGTGATGTATTAATCAAACCAAGACAATCTTCCCTCCAAACATGCAGGTAACCGTATAAACAACTTTGTCAGCACTGACATAAAAATATATGATTTAACTCATTAATGAGTGTGGATTGTCATGTTTAAGCTGATTGTTAAGACACAAAAAATAAGAAATGTGTTTTCGCTGGATATGCCAATGGTATGCATGCATATAGCTAGCAGAAAAGGACAGATTAAAGACTGCATCCCAGATAAAACTGCAATCCTGTCAGATCAGTGCCATTTCTCTAAGTAAGAATAAGACTAACACCGCCAAATAGATATCAGGAAGAGAATCCATTAAGCATTATTGAAAGTCGGGGTATCCCCTCCAGCTAAGAAAAGTTATTAGTCTGACAAATGTCAAGTGCTAATCTAGAACTAATGGAATTTAATTTTATGAATTGTTTTCATAAATATTCTAAAACATCTTTAGAGAGACATATTATATAGTTTTAGATCTGAATTCATAAACATATTTTAGTATAGAATATGAATAACTCACTGCTATAATTTTATCTACGCAGAGAAATGATATTTTATTTGTTCATGCCTCAAACCACAGCATCCCAAGCTCCCTGCTTGCCACAAGCCCAGTAAAACACCAGGGAGTGTAGGAGGCGAGCAAGGGGGAGCAGGCAAAGCGCTGCTCTGCAGAATTCATCTGCCTTAGATAATATGAATCAGGAGCCATTATTTTATCTCTGTAGTGAAATAGTACTTAGGACTGTCATTTCAGAGGATGCATTGCTTTCTTCTCTCTTGTTAGGGAAGCCAGAGAGAGGAGTGTTGGATTTCCCATGCTCTTCGTGCCAGCCGTCTGCTGTCAGCAAGAGACTTTTTTTTCTCTGTTCCCCCTTCCCCCAGAAGAACAACGTTAGGAGGCGGGTTTGCAGAGAGATGAAAAGTACTTCACAGGGCACGGGAAGGGAAAGAAAGAGACTGGAACTCGTTTGTTTGTGTGATTTGGTTTGTTCCTAGGATCACTTTGCAGGGACCGAGCCCTGGCTCTGAGCCCTGACAGAGGATCCAAAAACCTGTGCCCGTCTATTCCTGGGTTTCTTAATGAGCAAATGATGCATCCAGCAGAGAAACCACAGCACCGGGCACCTGGTGCCCAAATGCCAGCCCCTGCTGGCCTCCTACTTCAAAGTGTGTGCTGCCAGAGGGCAGCATCCCCCGCAAAGCTCTTCTTCATACGAGTTACACACCCTACCTTTCCCTCAGACCGCAGGCTACCACTGAGAAGGTGATAAAGACAGCATAAGTGATAAAGGAGTGAGCACTCTGTCTCCTTTCCTTATTCTCCAATTAGTTGTAACTTTGCTTTAGCTCAGGTTTTGCCCCTGAGCCCCCTGTCCCTGGGTGGGGGTGGCTGTGCAAGGGGTGCGGGGCTGATGGTGTCCCCTACCTGGTGTCATCCTTCCCTCATTTCAGCCTTTTGGTTATGCCTATCGGTCTCCTTCAAAGCCCTTGGGTGCAGGAAGCATTTCTGAACATAGCATTTGGCAGGAATTAGCACTTAGTGAGGGGAAAAAAGCCCATATCTTATAATAACATTTCCCAGGCAGTTGTTAGATCCTTATGAAAGAGACTTTTAGGTGCTCTACAATGCAGCAAGGTATTTCAGCAGTAAATGAGATAATGCTGACCTGAATTTATTCCCCAATATAAGGGTGATTTGGAGAATCATCAAGGTAACAAGTTCCAGCTCTTCATCATCCTGCAGACTTCAGTGCGATGCTGTTTTGGCACGGTGACATTTGTGACCAGCATCGGTGCCTTGTCCTCAGACTCATTTCTTGTTCAGGTCTCCATTTGGCTTTCATGCCTGTCATCAGAAAAACAAGACATTTTACCTATGGCAGGTTAACCTGCATTTTCTTAAGGGAAGAAAATGTTATTTTATAACTCCATCAGCTGCTTTCTGCCTATTTCCCATTTAATTGTGCAGCCTTTTTACACGTGGACAGGGACAGAACAAATATCACTATTATTAGCAGAGACAGCTTCTGCCATTTTGCTCTACCTCATTAGACGGGAACAACCACACTTGTGACATCAAAAAGGATTAAGCGCTGAAAGTTCAAAAAATTACACTTTCTAAAAAGGAAAATCACTGTGACAATGACCTTCTTTAACAGCTAAAGATGCCTTTAACAACTAAAGAAGCCCTGGCTGCCCAGGGCTTGGAGCACAACCATGGGTACAAAAGGTGAGGGGCACACCCTCACCATAATAGGGGGGGAAATACATTTTCCCATGCTGCTTGTTGTCTTTATTTCCACATCTTCCACTGCCAGATCACAAACAAGAGATGGGAAAAAATTAAAAAAAAAAAAAAAAAAGAAGGGCCAATCAGAACAATTTTCACCCATAACTTCCCAAACCAAGAGATCTGCAGAGCAGCTATGCCAGGGAGCGGCTGCAGCTGCTCCACTCCCCTCCTTTGTCAAATACAAGTGGACACTTGCACCAGAACAGATCTTCTATGAAAACTTTGATTTTGAGTTAATCAGCTTCTTCCTTCCTCCCCAAAACCCCAGCTAAACCACTCCAGGTCACACCCACTTTTCCAGGCCAGTTTTTAAGAGTCAGCTACTCTGCTCGCAGCAGCTTTCTGCAGCTCCCGACGCATCAACTCAGTAGTGGAGCAGGAGCAGAGGGGCACTGCCTCACATCTCCTCCTGCATAAAAGCTGTTGACTCCCAAAGCGTTAACTTTACAGAGACTTGCATGGTTGAATACTCCTGCTGACAGAGATATTACTTCTGTCTATCACAGTGGAAACCTGTCCAACGAAATTTCTTATCTGTCACCCAGATGTAAGCTGAAACTTCTCCGGGATGCGCTGGTTATCTGTCTGAGTAAAAGGGTGAGTGCCACGTTGGGAAGTGATTTGTATAGATCGCTGGGTTTTAATGATAAGTGTAAAGTACTTCACCTCTTCAGGGGTGTCAGTGAAGAAGTCGAGAGCTTAACATGATCTCCTTGGAAAGCAATTTGTGTTGCAATTACAAAATACCGGGGTGCGTGTCACGGAGAGCTCGTGGATTGCAGAAGTTTAATTCACAATTTACGGGCGGCAGGGCATGATGCCATAACTGACATCCTTGGGACGTGCAGCAGGTTCAGTGGCAACTTCCACACGTGGAAATAAATTAAAGAACTTTCTCTAGCAAAAACATCTGCCTTTGCCTAAGTGCTTTACTCACTGCATGCCCAGCTTTGTAGATAATCAAAGTAGCAAGGAATGAGTAACAGCTACATCGGTTTGCTGCGCAGTTAGTTAGCATGGCATCAATGAAAGCTCAAAGATCACCTCCACATTAATGACATTAACGAACCTGGTCATGAGAAGCATCGCCCCTCTGCCCCTTTTCTTTTTTTTTTTTTTTTTTTTTTAATCAGGGAGTGGCAGAGGTACAACAGGAATGGTCTTAACATTTTAAAATCTTTTTTTATCTTTAGACAAAAGAAATATAACCACTGTAAATATATTTTAAACTCTATTTTAAAACATATTAGGAAACTTATTTAAGTATTATATAAGTAAATCAACTGTTTTTTCTTTATCTCTATCTGTTTTATATTGTCTGGCAAATCATCTGGACCATATTCTTTAACAATAGTTATAAAACCTAACAGAGGAGGAAAATAGGCTTATTGTAGTACAAGTTACAACAGCAGATGAATTCACTTTAGACATACAACAGAGAATTTTTTTTCCTCATTCTTCCAGGAAAACTACTTTTTGGCTCATCATTCTGAGTCAGAAAAAGCGTGATAAAAAATAAATACAAATCAGGAAATCCAGGTTATTTCTCACGGAGGGAGAACCACATTTGAAGTCCAAGAACTCTGCAGAGATCCTGCTCTGTCCCTGCAGGTACAGCCCAGGGGGCAGGGGCATGGCAGAGCCCAGAACTCAAACTGGGTGAAGGCGACCAGCCCTGCACTCCCTTGTGCCTGGGAGCTACCACTGCAAGAAAGCTGGCCTGACCAGAGAAAACAATGATATTATTCGCTATGTCCAGAATTTTATTTTATTTTAACATTTTACTTTATGTTTATAGCTTGCATGACCAGGATCTTTAAGGAAAACAACTGCAAAAACCAGAGGGCAGCATCCCCTTGCTCCCAGCCACACCCTGCTACATCTCACAGCACTGCCCATCTGATTTTGCAATGCGGTAGCTCTAAGGACAGGCTATTTCCAAAAACTTAGAATTATTTGGAAAGAACTTAGTCTATCATGTCAATTATTAATATCAAAAAAATTAGTTACCTCAGGAGCATGGTGATTGGACTGATCTTATACCACAAGCGGGATCGATTTTCATTATGAAAGTATCTGACACTGAAGTTTGGAGGTGAGCAGTGAGTTTTACATTCTGTGAACTGGTCAACAGAAATTGCCCAAATAATGCCTTATGAAATAATTAAGGACATGCTATATAATCACCGCATTAAATTCCCAAACTGGCTCTGACATTACTTGAAGTTCAGCAGGAAAACTAATAAAAGTCTGGGAGAGGTTATTTTTCCTGTGCTGTCAGCACATTGCTAGCTAATGACTTCTAGAGCAGGTCAACTGAAAAGGGGTTTCTTTCACACTTATATGTTACTATCATGATTTTATTTCCTTTGTCAGCTATTATTTCTACACTCCAGGAGCCGTGAACATGATTTTTGATTTATTTATTGTAGAAAATGATTATTTTCTCTTCACAATGCAGCTGATTCTGAGAAGTTATTCTTTTTTTTATGACTGCATAGTCCCATCTAATATCTCAAACACCACAGCAAAGGAAATCTGCTTTATAATTACGAAAGCTGCATATATTGCTGTTTGACTTGGCAGCCTTTATTAAATCTGCTTTTTATCTCAGACGTGTGAACCTGAGCTGTATGTGAGCAGCATCTGCAGGGCTGTGGCCGCTGTGCTGTGTTAAAAAAGTCAAGATCGAACTTATTTTTTGACAGGGTCACCATGGGAAAGGTCTGAAACAAAGCTTTACTTGTCTCCAGCTCAACCCTTATGATCACACAGCTTACTTCAGGACCACGCGTGGCTGCTTTAGAGTTTGGCACCAAGTTACCCAACAGAGTCGAGGAACATCAGTGGGGAAAGAGTCGTCAGTGCAGGTTATGTGGTTAAGCTTCCCCTCCAAGAAAAGAGGCTAGACACCTTGGAAGGGAGAGCCTGTGGTTCTGATCCCCTTTGCACACACTAGGTAAAAACAACTTTGATTGCTTTAATGACTTCAGCTCTCAATTTAGCAAGCAAGGGCATCGTTCCTCAGCAAGCATCACAGCCCAGTACCGCCAGCTGTCCTACTGCTGTCCAAGGCACTATTAGCAACCTAAGCTCTAGTTCTAAAAGAGGTTAAAAACCACCATTGCTAAAGATGCAGTCATTACAGCAACTCTAAAAAGAGGTGGCCAAAGCAAGCTGCACGCCGTCCCAGATATTAATCCATACAGGGCTATGTTTCCCTTCAAGAAACCTGAACAAATTTGAAATGAACTTTCAATGAAATTTTAATACTTATGTATTTTCCGCACACAAGTGATGGCAGAATTTGGATCACTGTCTATACTTTTAAAAGCAAAGCTTTGAATAATGAATGGAAGGTGGGAATTAAAGAGTTGTCTTCTCTGGGAGGAAATGGAGTTGGACTCTCATTCTTTTAGTTTCCTCATCATTAGCTTTATAACCAGCTTCTCACTATTTCATGAATATTAGAAGAATATGACAGTGAAATATATTGTAATTGAAAGAATATTAATTAAGGTTCATCTCATATTCTATGGCTCTCTGTAATACCATCTGAAAAAGAGTCATTATACAAAGCTAGAAAGTCATGCTTTATTCAGGACAGTGTTATCTTTTTAAGCAGATGTGAAGTTATTAATTTAAAACAGTAAAACAGTTCAAAACCTGTATTCTTCATTGTTTCAGATATTAAGAAAAGCTGTTACTTACTTAAGCGGTCAAGATTTTACTTGATTAATTTTCTTTTCAGAGAACAGGAACTGTGGGTTCTTCATGATTATAACTTTCCTCCTAACAAATCAATGCAGAGAGCAGGACAAGTAAATTATACCCAGAACAGCCACAGTACGAACTGGCGACAAGCACCCAGCATAATTCATTCCCTTTATTGTTCCTGATACTTTGCATTACAACATATCAGTTTTCTCATGCCAGAAACAATGCACGCTTTACTGCAAATGAATGCTACCACAGAAGTTGCATAATTTATTCCTTCTATTTCTCTTTGCTCATAAATGCCAACTTAAATACTCCAGGGATCATCCATTCAAATAAGTTATCACGTCGCTTTCCAGACCCATAGCTATAGACAAAAATTGCCCCTCAAGAGTTTTATGACCTTATGGAAGTGAATCCTTTTTTTTTTTTTTTTGGAGGGGGGGGATTTTTTTTGTTTTTTTAAATCTGCTTAACAGAAAATTCTGTCCTTAGTCACAAGCCTATTGAAAAGATACTCATGGCTCCATTATGGTTTTTAAGGAGCGATATAGAAAAATATATCTACACTTTTGCAGTGATAGAGTAGTTATCTATGAAAAGCTGATAGCGAGTCACCATTCTGAGTCTGATTACCACATACAAGAGACTTTAAAATAACCAATATAAAGATGAATTAGTGATAATATTGTTCTTTCTGAACAATAGTTCAATTTGCTAGAAATTCAGCTGGGCACAGAGCTCTCTGTGGAAGACAGACCTTTAAGATTCAGCAGTCATCACTGCTCATATCACGCAGAAAAGCTGTTACTTACTTAAGCAGTCAAGATTTTACTTGATTAATTTTCTTTTTAGAGAGCAGGAACTGTGGGTTCTTCATGATTGCAACTTTCCTCCGAACAAATCAATGCAGAGAGCAGGACAAGTAAATTATATCTAGAACAGCCACTGTGTGAACCCACCCACAAAAATAAATAAATAAAAATAAAAAATGAAAACCACAACTTTTTTCTAAGAAAGCTTTGAAAGCAAGTTTTCTATTCATTGAACTGCCTCCAAGCTCCAGGTTAGCTTTTACAAATAGAGGGAAATAAATTCATCAGAAAAATTGTCCCAATGCTGAGGGGTTCCTTGACCCCTCAGATACAAAAAGGGGATACAAACCTGAACAGACTTCTTTGTTTTGTTTTCCTATTAAAAAGTAAGTAGATTAAAAGAAAACAAACAAACAAACAAACAAAAAACAAAGCAATAAATTTGCACCTAATCCACTGCCTACTACTCACATGTCTTGGGGATCTCACAGGCTCACGTTATGAATAAAGTCTATTTCAAAACTGCCCAAGTTTTGAAATAACAAATGTTGTCACACCGTTTATTTCTTCATTTTTTTTCTATGCTATGATTTGGTATAAATTAGAAGTATAACATTTGGTTGAAAACATTATTTTTAAACCTTTATTGTAGGATTAGAATTAGTGTGAGTCTGTTCTTAAACTCTGCACACAACACTTAATTAGCAGTGGAAATTTATTTGTTTGACAGGAAACCTTTCACTGAACTATGGCCATGAGTAAGTTTTCTTCTACAGGCTGCAAATTCACTTTGATGCTAATTCTGGTTATATTCTTGGAATGAATGATCATGAATTAATGGCCTATGAACTGAATAAATAAGCCTGGGTTTGCTAGCCTATGAATAAATACCGCAGCCTGCAGTGCCATCAGCACCATCCCGGGTCTGACACAGTCCATTGAGTGCTGTCAGGGCTGAAGGACCTTGGGAACACCGAGCTACTGCAAGCTGGTGATTTATTTCCTCTGTTCTCCCACTCTAAATGGTTCCAACCCCACCCAAACTTGTCGCGAGATGTCTGAAGCCCTACATCTTATTTTACCAACCTGCGGGTGTGGCTTCCCTTACTCTTCTATCCACTTTTATTTATGTCTATCTGGAAAACTTTTGGGCTTCAGATTAATGGGAACAACCACTGCAAAGAGAGAAAAATGGGAAGATAACACAGTCAAACACTACTAATTAATGTGGTGTGTCCCCTCCCTCCTATCGTAAAAATATTGTTAAAGTCACGCTTCTAGTACCAGCTACGCTTTGCAGCTGTACTGATTTCTGTCCCTCCTGTAGTTAACTTTTTTTGTTTTGTTTTCAGTAAAGTTCTCCTCCGATGGAAACATGAATGAGTCTGCTCAAGGACTCGTCCACTTTTACAAGGAAGTTAACATCACAAAACCATCAATCTTTGCTGTATTCCCAGTTTTATTGCAATTCTCAGCTGCACAAAAGGAAAGCAATCAGGCTGACAATTTCTCTATCATCAGATCCCAATTCTTTTAGTTTTTCTTCCCTTTCTGAACAGCAATTCAACCTGCTTCATTTCCTCACTTACCTGTAAATGTTTTTTCTTTTAAATAATTTATTGCTTGCATGAAGAAGGGTCAAAACACTAAACCAACATCCAAAAATAATAGCCTCTTAGCTAGTTTTAAAGTTATTCTTTAATTAAAATGGAGAAACTGGAAAAGTGTCATAAAAACCCATCACGATTCTTACACGATTCCATATAGCTATAATTACCATCCACTTTCCCAGGCAAGCTCTGAAAGCAATGATCAAGTCTTAAACGCCTGAAGTTAAAGTTCAATTACAGCAGATGAAGGGAATGCTGATAATCGGCCAGCTGATTAAGATCCGTATAATTTGGCAGTGCCCGGTGCCTGGATGTGCTGAGCGGAGCCAGACCCGATGTTCAGGACAGCACCATGGCCCCGAGCCCCGCTCACAGCACCGAGGGAACCCATGGCATGGCCAGGAATCACGGTGCCATGGGCTGGGGCACGGGAAGCCAGGCAGAAAGAAGTTGTTTTGAGGGACACAAGGGCTGCTGGTAGCTCTGCGTGGGCTGTGGGTAGTGAGCAAGTAATTAGCGCTTAGAACAATGCAAACATTTTATGAATATACACACAGACAGGAATTTGTCCCTTACACAGAACAGAACTGGGATAGCTTCACACTGAACACTTACTGAGGGCGTTGTTTTCCCTTCAATCTCTATCAGCTCTGAGATGCCAAGGGACGGACACTGCTGCTTCTTCTCTTGCTACTAACTGTCGAGAGAAAATCCTAAGGGAGAAATCTGGTAAAGCATCCACTCTCATTTTGCAAATGAAAGGTTAAGATGGATTGCCAGGTATTGTACCTTCACAAGTACTGAAATCTCCTAAAGCAACCCCCAAACACAGAGAGCCTTCACGCTCTGCTGTTCCAACATGCAAATTAACGGCGGGGAAACATTACCGAGCCTATTTTTAGTGCTTTAGGACAGCACTTGCTGGAAGCTCGCCACAGAAACACAGCTGCTAAACACTTCTCAGGCAGGCTTTTAGGAGGAGGACGGGCAGTTTGGGAAGACAGTTTCATCCCAAGTAGAACTAGCAATTTTCTCTTGTTCTAGCTTTCTTGCTGCCTCCAAAGCCAGTAAAATTAAGCTGGCAAAAGCACTAATGGCACCACCACCTCGCAGACACCTATAAGGAAAGGGGGACATGGCAGGGAACAGCATCCCACTGAGAAAGAGGGGGATACAGCCCAGCTGCAGCAGGGGGATGGAAGGGGGACACACTGGGAAGAATTCACTTCACTGGGCACCCACAGGGGGTCGAGTGGCTCTGGGAAGCCCCCCAGGCAGCTGGTGAGGGTGGGTGCTGGCCATGGAAAAAGGCAGAGTTACGGGACTGCCCTCAGAAATTAACTCTGCTGGGTTAATGCTGAGGGGCCAGCCAGTGCTCCGGGCAGCTTGGTGAGGTAGGGCACAATAAACCTGGTGTCGAGCAGACCTGATGATGATGACAATAGAGATCATCAAAATAATATGCTCACTTCTGCCCTCGGCTTTGTCTAGATGATCTGCGCTGCCTTTGTGGAATCACTGCAGCAGGTTGTAAATGATGTATGAAATGAAAACCTTCTGTTCGGCCACTGCAGAGGGAAACTGCAGACCGGGCTCTTCAGTCACTTTTGAACTGTGCTATTTGCACTGATATTGAGCTCAGACGTGCAAGAAAAGGTCACCGAGCTCGCATGTGCACACAGACACCAAGCAAACTGCTCCGTGGGATTACGCTGAACACAGCAGCACTGTTTAGAAACCAAACTTAGTAAAAGCCTCAGACTGTTTCAGTGCAGTGCAACATTTAGATATTCTGATTTTAAGGGAACCTTGGCTCTGAATGGAATTACAAGTTGTCTGCTGGCCGCTGCACACGCAGGAATTTTACAGCAATTTGACTGAACGGGGACCACCATGACTTCATCAGCACATCTGGTTATACTCCCTGCCTTTAACCAAAAGCACTTTTCCATCATCTCTGTCCAAAGGGGAATTAAACCTATAACCATCAGGGATGGTTATGAATATTTATTTATTTCTCTAATGAATCACAGAGGGGGGTCATATTTTCTCTTCTTTTCAATCATTTCCCTCTCTGTAACTGCAGAAACTGGAAAAATAGGGCATAGCAAGATGGGCCCCAATCTCCTCTGATGTTCTTCTAGAGATGTTGGACACCACAGAGCAGTATTTTCATTTCTTTTGGAATAACAACACGTATGCATCAGTCTGTGTGAATAACATGCCCTAGGTCAAAGGATCTCATGGCAGCCCCCAAATCAAGGGGCAGAAAACTAGATCCTACACTACGAAGACGTGCTGAAGGACTTCACGTGGGCATTTTGCATGCAGGAAAGGCCAAGCAGCAGAGTGATGACAGTGAGCCACAGGTAACTGCACCTGCTGGGCAGCACAGCTGCCCCGGGGTCCCACCAGCAGGATTCGGTGCCTTGCAACTCATTGCAGGCCTCAGGAAAAATCACCTTCTGGTTTTATTCTCCACCAAGGGTTTTGCCATGAAATTATGGGACTGGGAATTACTGCCAGTTCCCAGGAATTACTGAAGCTCCCTTTAGCTCCCTTGGTGTTTGAGGTAAGCAGCTTGGAAATCAAGCACATATTTCTACCTTGGCTTCCAAATTACAAGCCCCTTTTGCAAATTTAACCCTCAGGGGCAGGAGAAAGCCAGAGGCATGGCTGCTAAGTACCATGCTGTGCTGCTCCACGGTTTTAAAAAGCATATTCTCATAGCACAGGGACAAAAATCTGTGTGACAGTTTGTGATCTACTTCTTACCATAAACTGCATCCATACCCCACGTTCCCACGCCCCCTCCAAGGCCAACATGAGAGAAGAAAAGATGCAATGCACTTTCATTAGCCAATGCTTTGCCCCTCAGCTCTCAGATTAAAGAAAATCTCAGTCTCTAAAGACATATCATTTAAAGGAATGGAGGCAATTAGGGGGAAACGGAATAAACACTGTTAATGAGGCTATCTAATCACGATGTTGTAGAGACAATAAAGCTCATATTTTTTTGGTTCGGTCAACAGTGAAAAGTTAATAGACCCAACACTAAATTATCTTAGGATGCTTCTGAACTATGTCCCACACTATATATAAAATATAATAAATACAAAACATATATATAAGTATATACACATATTTTATATATTTAATAACTAAATAAAAATAATCTATATTTTTTTTAATTAAGCATGCATATGAATTCTATTGGTGTTGAAGCCAGCTCTCAGTTTAAATCTTGCTCACATTTTGGAAGTATCCTTCCAAGGGAAGAGCTCCTGTTTGCTTGAAGCCCGGGAAGGTGATGGAGGCTGGAGGTGCTGATGTGTCTGCCCAGATCCCACTGACCCCACAGCCCCCAAACCCCCCCACAGCCACTCACCAGGCTGGCATCAGCAACAGGAGCTGGGCCAGCTCCATAACACCTGGGGAAGTTTCTGTCACCTACTAAAGTCTAAGGGAATTTTTGCTTTACCATGTTTAGTTGCTTCAAATCTCTTTTTTATTCCTTATTAGCACCAACATCATGAACATAACTGCTTTATGAACATCAGGAAACCTCAGAATTTTAAGGAATGTTTCTGATATTCACAACCAACCTTCTGAGGTCTTTTTTTTTGTTCCATTTCTCTTTCATTTCCAGACAGATGGTGAACAATTAATACTACTACAGCAGTGACAGTATTTCACTTTCTTCTGTCTTTCCTTCTCCATAATTAATTTACCCAGTGCAGCCTGCCACTTCATCATCAATCAATTAGGCAAAAAGGCTTGCCTGTTAATTTAAATACATTGTGATATTTGAAGCATATTTTAAGTTAGCACATCACGGACTATCATACCTACATGAGATTCATTTTCAGGCACTGCATGGACACTTCAGGTGGGCAACCAGCGGTTCCTGAGGTTTGCTCTCAGACTGGCCGCAGATACTTTCCCTTACAGAGGTCCCCTACACAGCTGGATGCAGCTCTGATCGAGCCAGCCACATCCAAATCTCCTTATTTCATAGGAGCAGAAGAATTAATGAACACATTCCTGACCACAACCCCTGGGGGGGAACAAGGAGTCTCCCGGAGATGCTCAGGCAGTGGCAGACCCGCGGCAGTGGCTGCTCAGCTCAGCACCACCCGGTGGCTCTCCCACCTCTGCTGTTTGTGGCTGATAAACCCGCTGTGGACAAACATTCACCAGGGAGAAAAGAAATCCTTCCGAATGTCAGCCTTCAGTGAGATGTTGTACTCTGAAGCAAAAGCATTTCTTGTCCCTCCAGTACATTTACCCTGCCTAATGAATAACTGGGTATTCTTATTACCTATATAAATATTTAATCTCTTACAAATCCCTGTGAGTCTTTACATTCAGTAATGTTGGTATTACTGCCCTGCACTGGCTAACAGAGGCTTATACAAGAAACAAAGGGCTTTATTAATTGGGCTGTCTAATTAGGCGGCGTGGTCTTCATTTTTCTATCCAGCAAGACTTGATGGCCCGTTCACAATCTTCTCTGAAAAGAAACTCAAAAGGTGGATTTTTTTCTTAAAATCCACACCTGGTTTGGAAGCTGTGTCAACTCATCCAGACCCAGTGGCACCCACGCAGGCCCTGCAAGCAGTGTCTGCACCGTGCCCTTCTGGCCCCGGCACACGGTGTGCGCGGCGGTGCTTTGCTGGGCAGTGGCGAGGGTGAAGGGGGGATAAAGTGGGGCTGCAGCCACACAAGGGGAGCTGCAGGTGGGATCCTGCCTCTGAACTGTCCTGGTACTGCTTTAAACCACGTGTCCAGAAGCACGGCACTACTGTGGTGCTGCTGCACCACCCAAGGTTTAGATTAGCAAGAAGCAATGTGTGCTTAAGGGCTCAGCAAAGCCCAAACCTTAACACAGCTACAACTCATTGTTCGGGTTTCATCTCCAGCAGCTCTGATATTTGAAGAACCTGGCACCAGAGCTGCTCTCAGAGACATCCCTGTGAAGATGCGTTCACTCCGCTCTCCTCCCCACCAGTGCAGGAGCTCTCAGCAGCAGCCCCTCGGGACCACCGCTCCCCCAAGAGGGTCCCCGGGAGGGAATCGCTGGCAGATCTTAAAAGTAACCTCCAATGTAATTAACTCCCTGGTTGGATTTAATTTTTTAGTCGTTGGAATATTAATACACCAGAGCACTTTTCAGCAGAGGATGGTAGAGCTGCAGAGCCAGCTGCAGCATGGGAGAACAGCTTCAGCGTGGCTGCTCCTCACATCACATCCCCACGGCTTTGCGAAGAATTACCAGAATGGCCACAGTCACTGGAAAATCTCCCAGGTGATTTACAGCTTGTGTTCATACCAGTCAAGAAAAACACGTAACAAAATTTTGCAAAAATATCTTATTTACAGTCACTCTGTAAACACTAAGGAACCTCTTCAGGACAAAAAAAAAAATCCTTCTTCCTGCAAAGCAACACTTAATTTTGTTTGCAAAGGCAGTGGTCCAGAAAAGTAAATGAAAAGTTGCATTTTCTCTAGTCCTGAAACAAGATCAGCTACCCCTCCTTGTAAAAGCTGGCTGCATACAGCCAAACATCCACCCAACCTGTTGCGCTCTCTTCCCTTCATTTAATAAAACTATCGTCCTCTATAAATGTTCAGCAGTGAGTGCACTTCAGCAGTCAATATGTAATTACTTGCAAACAAAACATCATTTTTATGATGCCAACAGAAAGAAAAAATCAAAGTGTGATTTTAAGACCAATTAAAGAGATACAAAAAATTACCAGAAGTTTTTTTTCCTTTTTTTTTTTTTTTTTTTAATATAAGTCCATTCTAATAAAATGCATCAGCTTTCAATGGTCTGTCACTATAGAAAATTATGTAGTTCATAGACCCAGCGTTGGAAAGTCATCTATATGAGCCCAAGCACCACGTTCTTCCAAAAACTATTTAAACAGAATTGATCAGAAATTACAAAATATATAAATACGATATATAAATACAGGAAAATTGATATATAAATACAGGAAAAGTATAGCAGAAAAGAATGAACAAATATCTTATTTATAAAATGCACTCTAAAATACAGAAATGCTGCAGATGGTGATAGCAGTGTCACAAAACAATCCATGTTTTGGAAGGCTGCTCAGTGGTGTGGAAAACAAACCCTATGAGGGGTTTGAAGCCCTGATGGGGTTCAGGAGAAGCACCACGGGGCACCAGTATCTGCAGGGCACCAAGGACCCACCAGGAACCACAGCCACTGCTCCTCCACTGCCACTCTGCCTTCTGCCTCCACACTGCCCCAGGTCCCCCTTCTGGCCACATGCTTTGCACAGTAGGTTGAGGGTTTTACAAAGCCTCCTCTTGCTTCCCAAAATGTTTTAAGTCCTAGCCCTGGCACATGGTTCTTCCTTCGCTTTCTTTCCCCAGCTTCATTTCTGTGCTTTCCATCATTTGACCCATCACCCTGACTGATCACGCCTCCCTTGATATTTTTCACGCAAACATAATTCTTTTCCCCTCCTGTGTCTCTGAATCACTTTTAACCTTCTCTCGCTCATTCACTTCTTCCTTTCCTCCACTCATCAATAACTTCCTTATCAGACAAAACCAGAGACTTGTTAAGCTTCCCCCATGACTTATTGTGTTTGCAAGAACAAGGAACCCCGTTCACAAACAACCGCCTCACCCCCTGTGCTCTGAGCAGTTTGATCCAAAGACTTCATCGGTGCATGGACCCGTGCTGCTTGTGCTGAAGAGCATTATTTATTAGAAAGAAAACCTCATCGGAATCCATAAACTATCTCTGGAAAATCGTCACAAACTTCTTCTCTCTACTTTTTTTTCTGGGCACACTCACGGACATCAAAAACATTTCATGCATGACAGTTCCAAAAACCCGTGTACTGAACTTGCACTTGATGCTGTTAGCTGCTGTTTTTAAACCATAGTCTGGTATAGATTGAGTAATCCTTCCTCAGGCGGGGATTGCGTTACTTCTCCAACCACTGCCCCGTGTCTCCCGACTACAGAAAATCAATTGCTCTCCTGTGCTCAGCTGTTCAATTAAGCTGCACCACGCTGGGAAGCACCGCGAGTACATTTGGTCTACAGCAAACGCGCACACACACAGGAGCTGCACTCTTGATAAGAAGGGGCTGGTGTGTGGTTTGAAGGCACGGGAGAAGTGCTTATTGCTAAAATCTGCCATTCTCTTTGAAGTTGCTTTTATCACCTTGTGATCTTCATGAAAGAGCCGCGCGCACATTCTGGGAAACCCTGCATTTTCCTTTTTGTTTGCTCCTGATCAGGCCAGAAGCTAGGCTGGTAAAACTAGTACGTGGGTTTTGTGAAGTGCATTGGAAATTGTGCACTGCAAAAACAAACAAGTCAACACAACCCTATAGGTATGCAAATTGTCAAAAACCTCGCTGTTTTGCAGAGCTGCTGGTCATGCCTGTAGGCAAGGAGATGAAGCTCTCCGTGGCAGCGACCAGGAGGCTTCTGGAGCTTTGATCTGACCCACTGCTGCATGCCTGATGCTCCAAGCACCACTGCTTCCCACACGGTGCTCACCCATCCTGCTGGAGCCCCCGTGGTGCTCCATACCCTGCTCAGGCTCCCACAGTGGCATCTGCTCTGAGCAGCCAGTGGGACATGGGCAGGGCTGCAGAGCTGCTGGGAGCTTGTAGTCAACAGCACCCAGGCTGGAGGAAATGATAAAACAGATATGAACTGGAAGAGCCTCAAGCTGAGCAACAAAATTAGCAGCCACGGAAACGAGTTTGACCTTACCTTCTCCATAAAGCCCTCACACTTCAAATCGCCCAGAGAAGAGCTGCAAAAATAGCATCGCTTGGTGCTGCACTAAGAGCCCGACGGTCCCTAGAGAAAGTGCCTCAGCCAAATTACCCACCCAAGCAGTCATGGTAGCTGTGAAATGAGAACCTATACAGGCTGGAAGAGGAAATAAAAAGAAATACTTTGTAATTAAGTCATCTTTCTGAACGCTCCAAACCTCTGCAGAGGTCACAGCATGACCGCATAATTAAAGATCCCATTATAACACACAGCACAGATTATAGCATTGCTTAATTCATAAGTGTCTGTTTAGTAACCTTAACACCTACCTTAGCACAGCTGCTTATGAAATATCAGCATAAGTGGAAACCCAGTAAGTGGAATGTTATTCCAGAATTGCCATCTGCAGTGGGAACCTGGATTTGACCGCAGCACCCAAGGCTCTTCCTAAATTCCTGTGCTGTCAGGACAGGAGGGCACGCACCTGACCTTCATATTCACCCTGCTCATGCCACAGACCCATCACCAGCACCGTAAAGGCCCTTTCAAGCATTTCGTGCTTGTCACTGTTTACAGACCGGAGTAGGAGAAAGGTCATTCAGCCTACATCACTCTAGGAAAACAGACATACAGATAAAATATTTTGTCTTGCTCCTGGAGGTCATTTAGTGGCACGAGGAACATCGCTCACTTTGCACGCCGTTGCTTTTGGAGCAGCTGCCTTGCAGGGGCAGCTTCACTGAGACGCCAGCTCAGCACCGAGCAGTTGGGTTTACCAGCAAGGAGAACAGGCATGGGGTTGAGCAGGTGGGCACCTGCTCATCAGGAATCAGACAGCTAATATCTGGTGTGTAATAACCCTGATGTGTTGCAGTGCCAGCGGACTCCTGTGCTAACTCCTGAGGTGGTGCTGGGGTGCACTGTCCAGCCACTCTTTACAGATAGACCGAGAGCCACTCATCATAATTCACTGAAAAGTCCTTAATTTTGTGGTTACACATGCCAGTATCAAATCGCATCAAATTCTTCAAAGGAGGTGGAAGGACTAAAAGGGTTCTGCTCAGTAACAGCCAGGTGAATGGCTCTGAGCATCTACTGCAGCCTCCCAGGGCTCTGCCGGTGCCCCTCAGCTGCAGCTCCGTCGGCGAGCAGCTCCAGCTGCCCAGGTATGGGGTTCAGTTTGAACAGCAGTGACTAATTCTCAGCTTTCAGAGAAATATTGCAAAATTTCACCTTCCCGAGCCCTAGAGAAGCGGCACGAGGACTCCCTTTCCGCAGGGCTTGAATGAATAGCATATCCCCGGCCCGTGGCCACTGCTCCTTCTCCGAGCCAGAAGCAGCCATGAAAGTTCTTCTCTTTTATCGATCTATTGCATGAAAATAACATAATTCTTTAAATTAAGAGCATCCAATGACCACGACAGAAAAGGAAGGCAAAACCATTAGCAATAAATTTACTGCCTCGAGCTGAGCTTTAAGAAACAGACTGCCAATACTGCTTTCTCCCTGCTGAAAGCCACTTACTGGACTCACACAATCTTTTATTGTAGTGTTTGCAAAATGCTTTCCTTATATAAAGGGCCCCTGTCCTATTTGGGTTTTAGGCCACTATTCTGGACAGCTGTACTTGTAGGCTGGTGAAACTAATACTAACAGTTTGACAAATACCAACGTAATGCCTGCATATAAAAATTGTTCTGAGCACTACACCAGATAAGCTGCAGCAGTAAAAAATAAATAAGTACATAAAAAAAGAAGCCCAGCTAGCTAGCGGGCAAATGCGCACAGAGGGCAGCATCACTGCAGGGCAGGAAAAAAGGGGTACCCTACAGGCTCACAGGCTGGGAACATAAAAACCCTCGAGAAAAAAAGTAAAACCTTCATTCCTTCCCAGAAAAGATGGGATATGGCAAGAAATCAGCCCCTGCTGCTGCTGTGCTTGTGCCTCACCTCGGGGCACGCAGCGTGCAGGGGCCAAGCACTGCCCACAGCCCATTGCCACCGCATCTTCAGCGCTCCCCTGCCTGCACCACCACGCTGACCAGAGCTTGGTCAGCACAGGGACCTGCTGGAAAAGTCAATTTGTAGGAAATCAAAACATTTACCAGTACTGGATCTTCAGGAAGAACATACAAGGAAAGTTTGGGAGCCTGAAACCACTTGTGGTGCTCCTTGTTGTTGTATCACACTGCATATAATGAAACCAGGTCCTACAAATTCACTTACCCACAGAAAAATGACAAATCCCCATAAGGCTCTCTCTACAAGCTCAAAATACTCCTTTCCCAGCTTGGAATTAGAAACTTCAATTCTTAAACCTTGGTCAAATTAAAGTACAATTTGGAGGGAAATTTTCCTCCCTGGAATACTTCCCAGCCAGCTGTACCTGTGACTCCTTTCTCTTCCCTCTTACTTTGCCTTTTATGACAAAATCCATAAAATAAGTTTCAAAATTGCATGTGGGAAAATGATTTTACAAGCTGCTCCTGGCCCGTACCCATTCGTCTTGGGAGCAAAATCTTTGTCCTGTTAAAGCTTCTAATTTGTTCTACAAAGGACCGCTGGTGCCCTGAGATCACCTGCCCAAGGAGCATGGAGCTCGGTGGAAAAATTTCTCTAGCTTTCAGTGAGCTGTGAATCAATCTCTGGGAAATTAAACAAAATGTTTTATTATAAAGGGAAATCAATTGTGAGCAGCAAGGAACAACTGGTTGAGGTAAAATAATGAGATAATGATCTCAAGGTTCATCTTTAAACCTTAGTGCTGTGGAAATGCCTCTAATTAGCAGAAGAACAGTGTTTTCTATATAACAATCAGGGTACTTGGCTGCATTATAAAGAAAAAAGAATAGGAAATTTTAAAAAGCTTTAAAGGCATTTTGTTGCTCAGTGCAAGGCCAGCCTTCTCGTGGGGCTGGGCTCCTGGGGCAGAGTGAGCAAGGGCACGAGGCATCTACTGCCAGAGCCAGGCAGCGGTGGGACATCACTGCTGTGTGCCGTGCAACACGAAACTGCTCCACAGCAGCAAAGTGTGCAAAGTGCAGCGGGTTGCAGGAAGGGCAGGAGGCTGCTCTGTTCCCTCACATCATGGAGAATGCAGCAAATGGGGCACGGAAGGGACAGGTACAGCCACAGGTGGTGAGGTGCACGGGTAACTTCCCAAACACACTGGTACCTCCACTGCATCTCCTGACCTACTGTCTTTCCCTTAGCAGGCAAGAAAACTTCCAGTACCATAAAGGAACCAGAAGTCTTTTTTATGATCAACATTATTAAATCATAAACAACACATAGTAGATGCAAGCTATGGATTATTTTTTTTGTTAGTATTGGTAATCTTTCACGGTTTACTTACTGTGCTAGACCAGCAAAGCATCCTCTTTTTTCCCCTCTTTTTTTTTTTTATTCCTGTGGAGTCTGTTACATAGTTTATGCGCTGCACCAACCACACTTGGAGTACACAAAGCAATTATTTATCTCTGTGATTCAACAAAGACAGCAACTGTAGTTTCTTGAGAAACTGGTAGTTTCTTAAGCTAGAGATGTGCCTTTTTTGAACTGAACCATCATCCCTTCATTCACACACTTTATGAAATAGGCAGCATTTGATGTTCACCTGGGGAACACCGGTGAGAGCACCTGGCCTTCACCCCAAGAGCTGCCCCACAGCTGGGGAGCACAGACACGAGATGAAGAGGGTCAGGGTAGATTTCCCCTTGCAATACTCTTTGTGGACCTGAGCCCATCATGCTGGATGGGTTATAAAGAAAACACATACCAAGGGCTTTCTCCGGGTGTTGAAAAGCTAACGAGGCTACAGCGACAGATTTGAAGCAAAGCAGCTTGGTTTTGTTGTTGTTTTTCAGCCTGTGCTGGGTCAGCTCTTAGAGAGAACCAACGCCTCCCCAGACAAGACATGGTTTTCTGCCACTGCCGTGCTCCAGCTCTCAGGAAAAGGGCTGCTGCTGTACCACTGCTGAGTTTACAGTATGCCAGTGACCAAGCTAGTAGCAAAGAGCATCATTATCCACTCCTTTGCTGCCAGAGGAATGATGAGCCATTACATGATTTCCCATTATATAATAATGATGGAGGCAATTTGCACTTTTGCTCACATGCCTCGCTTACGTGAGCCTTTGGTTTCACTTGAAAGTGATTTGGGGAAAACTTGTATCTAGCTTAATATTCTTCCAGATAATAAATTAAGCTCCTAAATTAGCATGTCTCTATAGAAACAGCTGAAAGAGAAATATTAAATTAAAAAAGCAATTTTCTTTATGATGTGATGATTTAGCAAGGATTTCATTCTGCCATATGAATTACAGCCTGCTGCTTGTTCAGCTTATTATAATAAATATTTGAGAATCAACCTTTTGATCTGTATTTTTCAAACCCATTGGTTGACCATTGTTGGAAGTAATCATCAAGTGATTTGTATCCTCTCAGCCCTGAGACAGGGGTTTGGCATAGGGCTTCAAAAACTTAATTAGAAACATTGCTATCTGCCATGTTTTATAGCCTTAGATACAGAGCAGAGCAAAGATATGTGGAGAGAAAAAGCTACTTTTTGAAACTAGGGAAAGGTCTTTGTTTTAAAGAAGCATGAAAAATAAATAGGGGGTAGAAAAACATGGAGGAAACTTGAAATGTTATTTCCTTTATAGTTAACAAGTTAATCATGAGATGTTTCAGCACCCCACTCTATACCCACTTCTCACCCTTCAGCGTCCTTCCCCATAGGTGCTGGCTCTTTCCTAGCTTAGACGATCATCTTCCTGACCTTGCCCTGGCAACTTGTCAAGGGTTTGATGACTTTTTCCCCCCTTTTCCCCATTTCAGGGTTTTGCCTTAATTCCTGTTATCCAGGTGTCGATACCGAGGCATTATGGCAAAGGATAAATTCCAAAGAGGCAGCTGGCAAGCCAATGCCCTCCCTGGATGCAGCACTCATGAGACAGAAATTTGTCTAGCACCACATTGGTTCCCTTTACAAAGCATGGACAGAAGCGAGGAACCATCGTGCACACTCAGCAGAAGTGCTGTCAGACAGCAGGATTTATTAGGTGATCACAAACTCTTAAAAATATGCATAGGAGAGAAATGCAAACGACCCTCGACTGCAACAGAAGCAGTTTGTGGTGGCACCAAGGCATCCCTGACAGCTCTTGGTCTGCTCCCAGGCAGGCGATTCACCTCTAAGAGCCCAGCAGGAGCTATTTCCCAGCTTCTCCTGCAGCAGGATACCCCCAGAGCTCAGGATTACCCTTGCCTCCTTCTCACTCCTCCCCCTTTTTCCCAGACACTCTCTGCCTTCCCACCTGTTTCTTCACCTCTTCATTTCCCCCGCTCCTCCTGGCAATTTTCTCTCCCCTTTTTGACTTCCACCTCCCTTTTTAATCTCCATCTCCAGCCCCTTCTGCTTAACTCCCCTTCTCCTGTTTTATTTTCTCCTACAAATAAGCAATGCCAGGCCCTCCCAAATTCCATACAGCAATAAATAAATAGGAGTTTGTTATATGCGAAGAATTATTTTTTACCTATTTATTTCATAACTCAATTTTCTGCCTCCGGTGCATTCCCATGTCGCTGTCTCTTAGCAAAATATTTCCTGTAGAAGTCGCTTTCATTGTCTAGGCTTCCTAGGTGATATTTCTTATCAATTATATAATAAATTAAGTCTCTGACGGTGTTACTTAAATGGAGTTCACACTGATGGTGATGCCTGAAGAATCTAATAGAAGTCAATCCATCACGGGCTGTTCAGGTTGCTCCCTTTAGCTGGAAAAATCAAAGGATTGGTTTAACACTCAGAATTTCTGAATATATCCTAAAGGAAAATGTGGAAAAGAGTGGAAATGATAAAATTAGCATCCTGCTTAATAGAAACTTCAGAAAAGTCTGAGATTTGCCTCAAGATTAATCACAGTATTCTTCACAGTCTTCTTCATAAAAATCTCATTTTTCCTATCGGCAGCCAAGCCAAAGTCTCTTAAAGAGAAATAAAAAGTAATTGTGTTAGAAAGGTGATGTCACCACATTCATCATGAGAGATTAATGCTACCTGTATTTCTTTCTTTTTTTTTTTTTATATATATATATTTTTTTTATTTCCAAGGAGTGTGCTCCGCAGCTGCACCTGTAGTCGGTCAGATGCGTGTTGGCTAAATTTATGTATCTGTGCTTTTTCCCACCTTACCTCTGTGATGGTTTCCCCGTTCGCAGGCTGTAAATATCTGTGACAGTCACTGAACCTTGCAGCGGTGAAGCACTTGATATAGTGAAATGTTCTCAAGACAAAAAGCAGTTTGCTCCAGAAATGTTTTTCCACACTTTTTCAGGAGACAAGGTTGTCTGAAAAGCCCGACTCCTTCTGCAACAGCACAGCACTGCTCTGCCCACACCTCCACTGTTGCAGTTGATGTCAAATATATATGTACATATGTGTTACATTAAATAACTCATATGACAGAGCCATTTATCCTAGCAGGAGACTCTCCCTGGCTAATGATGCTAACAGAGACTCAGGATGTACAGTTGTACCCTCTCTGTTGCATTTTTGGGTTCTCCTCTTGTCCCACTGCTCGATCCCCAGGCAGGAGGTCTGGGAGAGGACTGCAGGGGCTCAGAGGCACCTCGCTGGCTGGGGTGCACGGTTCTTACAGCAGGGAGCAAAGTCGGCTTAACAGAGTGCTTTAGAAGGGTTTTGTGACAAAAAATGGTTTGGAGACTATACTTTAAGTATGCTGATGAGTACCAAGCAGACCAAGCTTGGCTTTCCCCAGCTCCAGCAGACAGAGCAATTAGTCTGCTAGGCAGCTGCAGCGCACAGTTCATCACCACGTAGCAAACTTAACCTCTGCTCAGCAGACCCCAGGACTTGGCCATAATATTCAGTGAATTACCTCCGAGTCCAGGCTCAGCAGAGCGATGCGACAGACTGCTACGATGTCTGGCCCGCGGATAAGTACGAGACTTCAGTACACAGCACTTCTGGTCCTCAATCTTCACAGGCAGGAAAATCATCCCGCCATTTAGAGAAAATAAAGACCATTTCTGTGATAGAAAAAGAAAAAAAAAAGCATAAAAAAAAAAAACAACAAACAAAAAATGACATAATCAGAGCATACTAGGTATTAAAGGGATGCGCTGAAAATATCACTTAAGAGAAAATGAGTTTAGTAAAAGTAATATATAAAATTAATGCTTGGCTATTAGAGCAACTGATGTAAACCATCACCTAAGGGAAGAAAATCTTTATCGTCATTTTGGTGTTTTATTCACTAGCATCATACAAATGGCACAAGGCCCACGAGAAATCCTTTCACTTACCTCCGGGCATTTTTCAAAGCACAGCTGCTGCCCTCGTAGAGCAGCAGTGCTTGCTGTGTCAGCCCCTATTTCACCCCCTGGTTAAGCACCAGCCACCCTTGTAAGCACCACCAGGGAGGCTCAGCACAGCTGCTCGTGCTGCTGGAGCTGCCTCGTGCAGCAGAGCCCTGCTGAATGGGGCACTCCCAGTGCACCCATGGGGTGAGCACTGCTGCCAGCCATGGCTTGGGATGGTTCTGCCTCTGTTCCCTCCTTCCCAGCAAGCCAGGGCACCAGCCAGGCTTTACCTGCACAGAAATCACCGGAAAGCTGAGTGAAGACCCAGTGATGACATGTTTTAAGCCTTATTATTCTGACTTTGTAACCTGGGTCATTCGTTATTTCTTGGGTTTCTTTCAAGCTGCTAAAAATTTACAGAAATTCCATCGTGTAGACAAGATATGTACATATATGCACACATCTACACATGCACGCACACACACCCACGTGCAACCATCCTGATGGACCAGGCATCCCCACACACACACCCGTGCACGAGTTACTCAGCACCAAACCTGGAACTCTCAGGTTCATCACACGGACCGACACCACTGTGCAGCAATCAATGCGCTAATTAATGCGGTAATGAATGTAGAAATTAATGCAGAGAGGAGAAGTAAAACTTGGCAACGGGATCACAGGGAGCTGCTGGCAGCAGGGGACTGCTGAGGCTCAGCCACATACCTGAGGGCATCCCTACGGAAAACAGCAAAAGCACTCAGAAGTCTCCTCTCTGCATTCTCTGCTGCTCCTCCAGGCTCCATCAGCACAGTCTATGTTATTCTCACCAAGCCTTTCCTGCTTTTTTGGGGGGAGATGGCGGCATGAAGAAGAGGAGGTATCAAAAGAAAGCGATTATTTCCTGTGTTTCCCATTGTTTGCTTCCGAGGCATTTCAAACAGTCCCAGGTGTGCACATCACCTGAAGCAGGAATTCTTACGTGTGATATGTAAAAAGCAGTTGGAAAAAAATAATTCAGCGGGAACATATTGCCCCTCCCAAAAAGATACCCAAAGCATACCCAAAAAGACATTCATATGTAGCAAAATCACAATACTGTATTATTTAGACAGGAAAATGTGCTGCTGCATTGCTAACATTGCTTAGCTTCCAAAAGCAATGGTGTCTGTGAAGCGAGCTTTCCTTGGGCATGCTTTCCACAACACTGAAGTTCCCTGGAACCTCGGGTAACTTTAAAAATGAGCAAATATTTTATTGTTAAATCATTTATCTCCTCCCTTTATATTTCTCTGAAAGCCATTTAAAGGGAGCATAATGGCTGGCTATTTCTGTGTGCTGAAAGCCTGCTATTCATCAAGGAGCTCTGCAAGCAGCTCAGCCAGAACACAAACGTGGACAAGCAAACCAGGCTGGTGAAGAGACTGGCACCATCTAATGACATGACAGCCATTTCAGCTGGAGCTGGGAAGACCTGTACGACGACACAGAAATAAAGACAGCCTATACCAGATTTCAGGCACAGTTTTCAGGCACACAGAAGCAATCTATGGTCTGTAAGAGGTTGTTAACCAGAAAAAAAAAACTATGCCTGGTGCTCAGCAATAGCAATCCTTCCAAGTTCTCCTTATCTGGAGACGATGCACTAAATGTAAAGAACTTCACCCAACCTCCATCACAACAACCAGACTGGATCTTCACTCTGTATACAATTTATACAGTCTTTTAACTATCTTTCCCTTAAAAATACTCAATTATTAGGCCTTATTTAAAAACTGAAGAGAAAATAAAACCAAACCACTTACTACTTATTCATTTCCCTCTATAAAGAAGGAAAGGAACAAACCTCCAAGAGAAATCAGTGACGCTGTTTGAAGGAAAGGTTTTTAGATGCTGCAATGACAAGAAAGACGTGAGGTGAATTATATAAAGACTTGAGAATGGTGCAATAAAAGGATAATTTGCTTAATTCCATCATTACCAGAGGCAGGTGTCCTCCAGTTTAATCAGAATATCAATTTGTGCTGTTTTTTTTTTCCATTGCAGTAGGAAAAAAGACTATAAAAAGAGTATCTCTTCTGTGTTTTTCTATCTTGAGCCTACCTGCATGACCACTTTTAACTCTGGCACCCAGCATTGATAACCTCTGATTGCAGCAGCAGCTGAAACTTCCCTGCTCTGCCCCCAGGATTTCAGCAAGCTCGGGAGCTGCTCGTGGTTGTTCCTGGCATCATTGGTTGGCTTGGTGCAAGCTCCTGGCTGGTTGTTGTTCTCCGTAGCTCACATTTGTGAACTTAACATTCATTTCTTGGCTTTGGATTGAAGTTTTGTAGCAAGGAATCCTAAAGACCTTTTAGAAGTAGAAATAAATAAATAAATAATGTTGGGTGAGGTCCTGGACTCCTGCTGGCAGAAAAAATATAAGCATACATGGCAACTGAAGAAGGTTGTGCCAGGGTAGTGATGAAAAACTTTGGAATATCTTTTTGTTTTCAAGACTCTCTTCTGTAAGCTAAGGACACACTTCTTCTGAATTCACCCATACGTGCATCAAAAACAGCTTTGTCTAGCACACTGGCTGCAGTCATTCATCAGATAGTTCATTCCCCATGCAGCCGTGCATGATCAGCCCTGAGGTGTGGAAGGGCTGCAGAGTTTGTTAAAGGGCACGGTCCTAGCACAGACTTTATCTTAAGTTTATTTTCTCTAGCCCAGTTATAAAGTGAGTGGGTTTAAACCCTTCTGTCCAAATTTCCATCTGTTGGCTCTGAGTTTTGGCAAAACGTTTATAGAATTTATCTCCATCTGTGTGATACTTCAAAGGAAAAGGTTTCCATATAGCCAATGTTAAAATAATAATAATAATAATAATAATAATAATAATAATAATAATAATAATAATAATAATAATAGTTAAGAAAACATTGTCTGAGTACTTTATCTATTGCTAACTTCAGTGCTGGCTTTCCTCTGCCAGCTCTGCCAGTGAGGGGAAAACTTTTAACCACAGACATTTTCTTGAGATTGCAACGGTAAGAATTAAAGGCTAGTGCAAATATTAATACCTCATCCATCCTCTGGAAGTGTTTCCTGCTCCCAGTAGGACAATTCAAGATGTATTAAGGTCCATTAGCTGCAGCTACACACTAATTTTCAATTTTTTGATGTCGCCAACCACTTTGGTGGATGACCTTTCCAGGGCTCCTCTCTCCCTTTCAGTCTCTGCAGAGCTCATGCGTAGCAATTTTGTTGGCTCTGCTAGTAAATCACACCAACTTCTGTATGGGAGAAAAAATAAGAATCATGGGATTAAGACATCCCTCCACACAGGAAGAGTTGTGGTTTCTGTTGGCTCCCACACGAGACTCTGCAGAGCCAGCTCAAACTCTCAGGGGCTTTTGTCCCACCCAGAAACCCTCTCCAGTTCCTCCCATTCAAGCTTTCAGCTTTCTCCTCCTAATTGTTTCTGATAGGTCTCCCCAATGCTATTAACATACTAAGTGTTCAATATTCAAGGATGGTACACTTGCTAAGATAAGATGTCTTAAATTATTAGGTTTGTACCAAGCCCATTCATTAACAAGTTAACCAGTTCAACACTCAAAAAAGCTTTTCAGACACAGGGCTGGGACCATGATGTTCATCAAAAATTGAGCGTATACAAGCATTGTCCAGACTCAGGAACTCCAGAGTTCCAACGTACAATAAGCCAAACCTTGTAACTCCTTGAAAACACGTGCCAGTGCTCCTGCAGCAGTGGTGTTCTCGCAGCTGTGGTGTTTCAGGCTCTGTACAGGGCTGTGTTTTCTTTGTTGGGCAGCACGGGCCCCTTGTTCACAGCACAGCGCTGCATCACCACCACAACTCTTCTCAGTCTCTCCACCGGAGGAAATGTTCACTCTTGCATATGAATAATAATTTAAATGCATCAAAGCAGTGTAAATAATAACGTTGGCAACATACAGAGAGGGAAAGAGTCACAAATAAAACAGGCACAGCTCACTTCAAGCTCTGAGATCAGAGAGAGGCGTGAATTACTGGTTGCAGTTTTAATCATCCTACATAGATTCATGGCCTCTGAAACTCCAGCTTATAGCCCCTTGAGAAACCTTCTGGGTTTCTCTTTCTCTCCTCTTTTTTTTTAATACACTTCCTGATGATATTCTATGAAATGAACCATCTGTCAATGGCAGACATAAGCAGTTTACGTTCCTGTTCTGTGCGCTAACAGCTCAACGTAGAGTACCACATCCCCACGGTGCTCGCGCATGGTCAAATTAAGTTGATGAAATCACTCTCTGAAATAGTCACTTTCCAACAGTTCTGGCACCTTCACAATATAATTTCCTTTTACTTCTAATTTATATAGCTAAGAAATTTGTTTGGACTGAGATTTTAAAGCTTCCTAGTAGAGACGAATTTTGTACCCAACTTGCAAGGCCTTGGAAATAACAGGTGAGTAACTGCGGGCACGAACTTCACCCGCGGTGATTCCAGCAGCTCTGATGTGCAGTCATTTTTAGCATTGTGATTTTATTTCCTTGTACAAAAACAGCGTCCCTCAGGTAGCCACAGGAACAAACCCTCAAGAAAATACTTGGAAAGGGTTATATGTGGTGTCTAAAATTGTTCTGGAACACATTGACTCTGCTTCGCCACTTGGTTTAATTTCAAAGCCATGGTTAGGGCAGCCCATGAGTATGTGCTTTCCTGAATCACTGTCATAAAACAGACTAGAAATGTCCAGGAAAGGAATGAGGGAAAGAAAGTTATGTTCCAGAGAGGAGGATATGTCTTGTCCTGTTAGGTGAAAAGCACTTTCCACTCTGCTCTTCCTTCGCTTAAAGATTAACAGGTAAATAACACACATTTTCCTTACACTCTTAACATATCTCTCACACTCCTGGTATCACTGCTCTCCTTTTCTTACTGGCACTTTAACAAATCCTGCTGGGCTATTAGGGTGCCACATCAAATCCTAATGCTCTGACACATGGGAACACGAGGAGCAGCGCCAGGCATCCCGGGGGCTCGCGGGGGACGGAGCTCCTCAGCGTGACAGCCGCCTGCCAACGTGCCCTGGTGACATCCCTGCAAACACAGAGAGGCTGTGGGAAGATTACTACGGTCCTGATGAGGATTTGGTTTTGACAGAGCACCTCTGTCTAGTATTGGCATGTTGCAGAAGCGTGTGTCAGAAACGCGACGTTTGTGACATCCTCCCTGTGGCAGCAGTTGGAAAGCGCGAGCACCTTCCTGACAGAGCATCACAGAAGCATCCCCTTCATGAAGGTTGAGGCTTTTTTTGCAAATGGCACCTGGGTGCAGCTGCTGCACCTTTCAACCTAAAAAAAATAAATAAATCACAGGTTCTAACCCAGTCCAGCAGCCACCACACCACAAAGGTGATGGTCTGTGCACCACGTGCCAAGGGCTGGGCTATGCTGCCTCGCCTTGCCCTGCAAAATGCACATGTGGGTACTGAGCTCTCAGCAGATTAAACCCACAGAAATCACTCTTGGTGAGGTGCAGACTGTGGGCCCAGCTTTGCCCAGGCTCTGAACAATCCTGACGTTGCTGCTAGGTCCCAAACACAACGGGTTTTGCTCCTCCTGTGATGCCACATTCAATGCCACAAGTGTACCAGTTACACACCTACTACACAAGGCGAGCTGGGTGCTGGGAAACAAAAGTCACAGCAACTGGCATGTTTATGGGGTGTAAATCACTGCAGCAGCTCAGGGTTTGTAGGACCAAGGCCTGGGTTTCTGCTCTTTCAGTTCTTGTCTCTAAAGCGGGGCGAGGACACTTCTGTGCTGTGGCACATAGCAAGAATGGATTAATTAAGGTTTCTGTAACGCTTTGAAGAGGAGGATTTCTGTACAAATGTAAAGCGGACGAGGCTGGTATTTTATAGCTCAGAGTCAAATTAAAAGCAGAGTTAAAGGAAAAGGCAGACAACAGCCTGGGAAAGAAATCGCGAAAGGTTATTTCAGCAGCAGAGTTGTTATCACTGCCTGTCCTCCCTGCTCAAAAGCTGCATTTGATCATATATTCTTCTGAATTATCTACTGCATCTCTTGAATGCTAAAGGCAGAAATAAATGCTGGGTAAATATCAGAGGGTTGATTTCAGATTACATTGATGCTTGAAGCTTGCAGTCTGTAATTCTAGCTTTCACACCAAGTATTAATTATTTAGAATTATAGGAAAAATTAATACAGGTCACTCAGAAAGCATATATGAACAAAAGCTGGAATACTCTTTTTTTTGAAAAAATCCCTCTCTGGCAACTTTTACCTCCAAAGGGCTTGTCAGAGTTCTTTTGCTCGCCTACAAAATTTATAGCTGTGTCTGTCTCCTGCTTATGAGGCAGAGCTGCTTGTTCATCGTGCGTGCAGCAGAGCTTCTCCTCCCCGTCATCTGCCTGAGCAGCCAGAGCCAGACCCCTCGCACACAGCAGCAGCTCCTCTAGGTGGGCATGGGAGCCCGAAATGCAGCTGATGCACACCCATGTGGGGACACTTCTCCTGCCAACAGCGTGGGGCCCACCCAGGGTTTGTCCTGGCTCCCTACTAACCCCTTGGAGGGACAGGCTCGGTGTGTTACACCTCCTGGTGCATTACAGCCACCCAGCATTCCCCCACAACCACGATGCTCTCAGGAAGAGCTTTCACATTTATCCCTTTTAGCATGAGCAAAGCTCCTGAATTGTGCACTTGTCCACCCTGGCTAGAGGATCAGCTTTGCCAGCATCTATGAAATTCAGGGAAATAACATAATGAGAAAAACAATCAGTGCCCTGACAGGACCAGGGAAAATCCACGTATATTCTATGTATTTTCCAGCTTCTCTCCTCAGAATTCTTTTATCCACTGCAATCTCCCTGAGAGGCGGTGAGTGCATCCGACAGCCTCTCTGCCTTGTGAATGTTGTCCATGCAATGCTTCAGAATCAATACAAGTTAAAGAAAGCTTGTGATTTCAAAAATTACATTTAAATATTTAAAACCTGCACAAAGAAAAACAATTCTTAAACATTTCTATTAGATGACCTCAACCAGCAACGTACCCCCAGGGTTCTCCAAAGTGTAAAATGAGTTTTTGCAATTTTCCCCATAAGGCTGTGTTTGACACAAGGGACCCTGTGCTGCCTGGCCGTGGCCTGGCAAAACTACCCCAACCAGTGAAAAAATAAATCGAAGGAATAAAATATTCACATAAAATGAGAACAAATAAATGTAGACAAACAGCTGACTTGAAGGAGTAGAAGAACATGCTGAACACCTTGTTTTTTCAAATTCACAAGTCATTTTCAGCCTGTTCATCCCACTGAGAAAAAACAGTAAAATCAGCATCTCCTTTCCTCTTAGCCACAGCAACAGGACTGTAGGCATTAACAGACTCAGCATTATTTAATTCAAGAATTATTGGTAATATCTGTGACCAGTTTGCTCATTGCTGGCGTTGGTGCATTTGACTGGCTGTTTGTAAGCAAGCATCGCATGAAGCAGAAGCCAATTACCTCAGCTATAGAGTGATTGCACTGTGTTCCCGTTGGCATCTGGAGGAAACTCTGAAAATTAACTTTGCTCTGGCATATCTTAATTAGAGCAGTCTCTCTCAGCTCGCATGTACAAAAGGAGTTTACGGCAAGTGGAAGAGCAGATGAAAGAGCAGTTCGCTCTCGTGAGAGAGAAACCGATGCAGTTTCTGCAGAACCAAGGCAATTAACCAAGAGGTAAAGCGAAGCCCCCACCCTAGGGTCGGCGTGCAGTCCTTCCTCCAGGACTGCTATGGACGTGGAAGCACAGCGAGAGCAGTTTGATGGATTTGGCCATGAACTCACCTACAACTTCTCTTGGGCCATTCATTCCGGGATACGTTTTTAAATAAACGTTTATATTTTCATAAATATGGTTGTTAAATTTTCCCCAGGCTCATTTCTAAGCAGGGTTAATTCCTCTTCTCTGGCACCAAACCAAGGTAAGGCAGGGCCTGGGCTGCACTGAGGCAGGCCCACCAGGGTCCTCCAAGGGTTGCTCCAATTGTCATTTCATCACTCCCTCACGTCTCAAAGAGACACCACACAGGTAACCCTCATGGTTAGCAGCTGTGCCAATGGCAAGAAATGACTGCTAGATGAGGAGGTTAACATTCGCTTGAAATTGATGTAATTTACATTAAAAAATAGGAGCAATAAGCACATTAATTGGTAATCAGCACAAATGTTAGCCTATTTTAGACCTCTCGTAGCCCAGGAGCCCTGCCTGCAGGCACATAAGCAAGATTGCTCAGGCACTAAGGTGGATTTTTCCCCCTCAGACACTCGGGAATGATTTGCTAACCAGAAAGGCAAGCACTGCTTAAATGTTATTGTGAAGGACCCAACGCCAGGCACCACGGCAGTTCTGGGAATGCTCCACTGGGACGTGGCTGCAATCTGCAATAAAAGAGGAAGGAAAACCACATTGATCTTTACCATAATTCACAGACCAATATTTCTACTTTTCCACATTACCCAGACGTGGAAACAAAAACTGTGGGTTTACCTGAGGTCAGACCGTAATCCAACAACTGTAATCTAACAATGTCTAATGAGAAGCTGGAGGTGGCTTGGGAGGCAGCTGGGAGGGAAAGGTGAAATCCCGCAGCTGCTGTTAAAATAAAAAATTCTCTTTGACCATCTCTTCCACTTAGTTCTGAAAACGCCGTTAAATTACTGCATTCCCTCTGAATTTACCAGGGAAAAAACATCCAAGAGCTGTGTTCCCGAACTTGTAACTATCTTAATTGGTTAAATACTAATTATCTTCCAACTCTTCAGCATTTATCTGAGATACTGCAGCAATAAGAGTAATTAGCACACAATTGCTAGATTCTCTCTCAACAGTTCAGGCTGGCAATAAGGTGTTGATGGTGAGAAACGATCACTTCAAATGTTTAAAAAAAAAAAAAAGCTGCCAGAAGAGATTTATTTATTTATTTTAAATTAAAAGAGAAAGCACACGATAACACCCAGCGTGTGCTTGCTGCTTGCAGGGCCAGTGAAGGTGCAGGAGCTCTTGGTGGCATTTGAAGATGCAGCATGAGGACCACAAAGCCACAAAAAGCTTCGGTTCAACATGGGCACTTGCATGTAGTTCAGCTCTGCCCCTGGGATGACCCAACACTTCTGATGGCAAAACCTCAGGCTCTCCAAAGCTGCATTTCTGGGGGAACAACTCAGTCCTGTCTGGAGCCCAAAAGTGGGCTCCAGTGAGAGCCCACTGAACATTTCATGTTTTAAATGGACAACAGTTATTTTCTTCAGCTCCAATTAAAAGAAATGGTTACATCTGGATTCCCACTCCCAGCAGAAAACAATTACTAAGTGGTTAAGGAGACTTTGGGAGCACCCTACAAAACTGGCAAGTCTCCCAGCTGAGAAAGGAGTCAGAAGAGCTACAAAACTGCCTTGCCACACTTCTTTCCAATTAAAAACTTATCATGAATCAAACTGGGGAAAGGGCTCTCAAGGCTAGAAAGGATGCAGGCGTACCTGGGATGTGTTTTAAAGCATGGAAATTTATTTTTTTAAATTCTCTGCAGATACTGGTGGTAGGGCTGCTGAGAACAATTCCTGTCTGTCTGCTCAATTTCTTCTTAATTCTTTAATAAAACCAACTACAAGAAAAAAGATTCTGAAAATCTCATGATTCGTGCTTTGCTCCCTGGGGTACCCACAGCATGACAACACTTCTTATACAGGAAGGGACACCACTCGCTGGGGCACCTCAAGGGATTTCCTGATGCTCCGATGGCACAGTGTCTAATTGCTGATGTAACTATACACCAGGTTAATGAATTGAGAAGGTCTTCACATGACAAATCCTAAGTCGCTCTTTTTCTCCCCAAATATCTAAAGCATCATTCAGTACTGTCCCATTAGGCTCACTCCATCCCTACTTCTACCATCTTCAGTCACCTACAGAACTCACACACTACTTTGGCTAAATAGGTTTGGAATAGAACTTTTTTATTTAAAAAAAAAAAAAAAAAAAATACTGAGAAAAACAGCAATCCCCTCATCCATCTTTTCTACAGATTTCTTCAAATACTCATTATTTTAAAAGAAAAGCCTTTCATAAGGATGACTTATGACATACTCACTTTCTTCAGGTTTTCCCTTTATCCTCCAAGTTGATTTCAAATTCTCCTCTCCTGACATTTCGTGCTATTAAGTAGTCATTTATTACCACTGTTGTGTTCCATATTTTGAAGGTATGAAACAAGTTTATCAATTACAATTATTGTGAGCATCCCTTTTGCTTTTTTCCTCAAAGGCATGTGTTAATTAAATCTAAGTATTGAAGAGACTGTGCCATATTTTCATAACCTTTTCATCTTCGTATGCATAACAAGCACAATACTGATTTAAGTAGCCTTTTTTTCCCCTTCTTTAAGAAAGACAAAAGCAAATTCTATTAATCCTTAAGTATATTCACTTTCAGTAGTTTGAAGCATAGAACATCTTGAAATGAATTTAAACATCTCTCTAATCATCATTCAATAGCTCAGTCAGTTTCAGCTTGTTCAGAGCCTTATTTCTTTGGGTTTGTTTCACTTTAAGGTTAGACAAAGCCAGATTTTGTAAACGGGGGCTCTCAAGAAGAGAATAGCCCCCTGTAAATACATATGCTATACAAAAGGCATAAGTAGCTCCTGCAGGATGTCATCAGCAAGGCAAAGGTAGAGCTGAGCTCTGAAACCTCTCACTGCTCTCCCTCCACCTGCTGGGGCAGGAGGATGCTTCCTCCCACACCGCAGCCCTTCAGCTCAGCTGGAGTTAAAACAGGATCAGACAATAAGTTAATCATTTTCCTTTCACTAATGAGGTTTCATAATACATTTTCTTTGTTTTGAATAATTGAAACTGTCATTGCGGTAGGTCATCAGATATCCCATCCACCTCAGAAGTCTCCCTGTAACAGCCTCAAGCTCTATCTGTTGAAAAGTTAATCAAGCTGAAATGTCACGGAATTTAATAACTACCAAGGAAGAGTTTTTAAGTTCCAAATACCACTAATTATGTTATTTTCCAACAGGAAATAGGCTTTATGGTAATTGACCAACTATTGTTTTCAGTGACACCGGGCCATTTATTTCTGTTCATCCCAGTTTTGCTCTTTCCCCGGTCTGGGAACAGATCTAAACTGGGGCAGGCAGCTGCAGCGAGTGTAACTGCACACCCACCTGGCTCAGACTCGGTGCTTACCAGCTTCCTTGCTCTCCCAAACTCCCTTTTATTGAGAGACTTTATTTCCCCAGCCCAAGTGTCCTGCAGCTGGAGTCTCAAAACTCTTGACTTGACAGCTGAGATGGATGACTAAGGGCAGCCACTGACATTTGAAAGTATTTGTAATAAAGACATTTGAATAAAATCAAGGCACAAGCACAAAGACAGGCAGGCTGCAGTGTCTTTAAGGCAGCAGTGCTTATAGGATTGTGCGCTATCACACAATAACAGGCAGTAAGGGTTTCTGGCACCTTTAGGAAAACACTTCTAAATAAAAAAATAAGTGTTTCACCGGGAACATACTTTTGATAGCAACCAGCTATTCACAGACAAGTGTGAATCCCATGTGGCTTTGTGAATTTTAAATGACTCTATCTGATGTTAGGAGCAGAGACAGAGCCAACACTAAGCATGTGCAGGGTGGGTACAAAATATATGGCAAGAGAAGAACACAAAATCTATATCACATTGATTGGAGTTTGGGTGTTAAACACATTATTTTACAATGCAGAACAACAAAGTTATTCCTTTGTGTTCTTAAAAGAAATAAAAACCTCTATGCAAAGCGTGGCATTCAGTTTAATTGCATATGGGTAGAGCGTTAGAATGCTGACTGCAGAAAAATAATAAGTATCCCATATGGCTATCAGCTTTTAATTCAGCAATAAATAAAACACAGAAGAGAAACTCAAAGGTAATAAACATTTTTCACCTGCACCCTTAGCATTTTACCACTGCAATAGTGTACGTTCTGGATTGTTTGGTGTTCACTGACATAATGGCACAAGCCAACCTATTTTAATCTACTGGAAATATGAAGGTTACTGGCTGGTCAGGGGGGTGGACAGGAAAGAGAAATGGGTGCTGTTGTGAACCCTCACGGGCTGACAAGGCACAGGCAGGCAGGACAAAATGTTTGAGCACTGCCTGTGTGGCTCCAGCAGCACAGTGGGCAGCATCACCCCTGCTCTACTGGCTGCTCACAGCCCTGCTGCACCCAAACAGACACGCCACATGCAGCTTGCTTCCTTAGGCTGAGTGTTAATGAGACGTCGGCGTGACATGCAGCTGGATGTCCATCAGACACTTCACCGGGCATGCTGGTGCTTGCATGGAGCCGGTTTGACAGCAGAGCATTGTCCCATGAGAGTTACAAAGTCCCAGTGGGAAATGCCCCAGGACAGCCTCCAGCCTCAGCACCGAGGGCAGGTATTTCCTAGCAGTACTTTTCTCAATTACTTTCAGCCCAGCTTTAAATGCAGGTCTCCAACAACATCCCCCAAGGCTCTATTTTGCAAAAGTTCAGCTTTTGCCTAAACCTTCCTTTTCTCCACCCCATTAAACATAGTTATATCCCTTTCACTCTAAATCTTCTTCATGGGGATTTTACCTCCTCCACCTTGTGTCTGTCACTAAGATCCAAATTTCACATGAACAGGCAGGAGGAATATCTATGAAGCGAGGAAAGTCACAGTGTCATGGAATTAGATTTACACAAATCTAATGTAGCAGTAATTAAAGATTTATTATACACCTTTATAGGAAATAATAAGATCAGATTATGTGATTCTTAACAGCATTTAATCAGAATCCGAGTATTAGTCGATTAACACAATGAACCGAAGGAATTTGCTACAATACAAACGACAGCTTAGTTCCAGATTTGGGAATGGCAAGGTTCACCCCAGGCTTACTGCAAGGTCCTGGGGGAGCTCTAACCCCAAACGTGCACTTCCAAATCCCCATTAAGGTGAATTACTCACCCTTCTGTCTCATCAACGTTTGTCTGTGGTCAAGCTCGTTCCTTGAGGAGCCAGCCCCGAAAAGCTGGGGGAAATGGGGGGGTTCAGCCTGATGTGGTCCCTGGAGAGCTCAGGGAGTTTGTGCTTGGGGTTGCTATTCATAGGAGGGCAATACCACAGTCTCTTGGTCAGTAATCTTCTGGGATTCAGGTGTTTTGTATAGGAATCAAATTGCACAGTCCTGCCTACCCTTAGCACTCAATTGTGTCCTGCTGTGCCTCGAGGCCTGAGCCAGCAACCTTTGCAATCACCAACACCCCAACCAGGCAAGGGGAATCAGCCCCCGTGAGTTTGTCAGGAACGAACTCCATCGGATCAGCCTGTTTTTCCCCTGTGACAGCCGGGCAGGGGGCAGGCTGTGGCTCCGAACCTGTGCTGGTTGCACAGGGACCCCCTCCAAGCCCACAGGACCTTGTGGGCTCAGTGTCCCAGTTTATGGCTCTCTGTGACAGCTGCTCTGTTTTCACCAACCAATTCCCTGTTTATACTTCTTTTATTTTTCTAAACTCTGTCTCCTTTTAGTTCTGTACCTGCACTGCTGCCTACCAGCTTCCTGAGCAGCATGCTAACAGCAGCATGCCCAGTACTGCCTCTCCCATACAACAAACAAGGCTCAGATGGCATGGTGTTTAATCCCATACCAGCTAAACAAGGGCTGGCAGCACTGTAGGGGTGGATATCTTCTCCCACATTGCTCATCCCTCAGCTCACAGCTCCACCTTTCCCCTCTTGCCGTCAGTTTTGGTTTCAAGTGACAGTGCTCCGGTCCCAGGTGGGTGCAGGGGCTGTGCAGGGACACGTGTGATATGCCAGCAGCATCTAAATCCCTCCTGTGTCAGCAACCAGTTACCAGACTTGTCAGCTTGTTTGTTTTAGAGCAGTGGAAATTGATTTCACCGTGTTTCACCACAAAGAGAGGGAAAAGGCCAACGTATCCACATGAATCTATTCTGCAAACTGCTGCCAATGAGGACAACTCACCTCTCACCCGTCCCACTACCAAATCTTAATTCTCCTGTGATGTTTGCTAGTTGTTTTTCTCCTCCTTTCTTAAACTTTTTATATTTTCTCTTTGCTGTGCCCATGTACACCAAGTGAGAATTTAAAGTGTCCACGTTTGTATTTTGCCAAAGCCTGAACTTTCTGCGGAGACAGTTCAGGGAGGTGGAACAGAAAAAAGCCTCAACCCCCCTGCCTGGAATTCAGCACAGGAATCGAGCTTGGCCTCAAATTCCCACCAGGAGCTGGAAAACACAGGTATGACTTCAGAAATACTCCTAACCTGGAGCAAAGCCAGCCAGGAGCAAAGGAGAAAGGAAATTTCCTCACGTGTTTCTATCAGCTGTGCCAACAAAGAACAATGACTGTTCAATACACAAGTCTGAGGGTGTGCCTCAGTCCTGCCAACAGCTTCACTCCTTTTCATTTAAAAAGGGAAAAAGAAAACAGCAAAGGTGAGACCAGGGGAGCAGGTTTAGGTGAATCTGCATTTATCCAATCACTCCAAGCGCTGCTTCAGCTGAGGGGGATGCCACAGCTGGGCAAACCCGTGTCCTCCCAGCCCCATTTCTTTTCTTTTCAACATATCGTGAAAGGCAAGTGCATCTGAGGTACCTCAGAGCAACACAGGGAGAATATTTCTTGATGTCTTAGGAGCTGCCAACATTTTCAAGGGGTTTTCTATGCTTTAAATGCACCTGGCAGTATAGGATTATTTATTTATTTTAATTGGGAATACCAGCTCAAGAAACAACAGCAAAGAGAGCTCTACAACTTACTCAGTAGTGAATGAGAAATCTCCCCCTGTGCGCTGACTGAAAATCACCGTGCTGTGGGGGAACACATCCGACACAACTCCAAATGCCAGCTAAAGCCCCTTCCTTCTCATAGTTCCCAGCTATAACTTTTCACTCCTAAGCAATTTACAGAGTTGCTTAACTTTGGCAGAAAGCAGTGTTGCAGCCATGCTTCCATGGAAATCCATGCTGATACAGTTATTTCTCTGAAGGAAATTATCGCCCTTCTCCTTTGGAGTTTATCAAGATATTATCCTAAGCACAAAAAGAATTCTTAATGAACGGATTATGAACATTCTGAGAAACTTCATGAAATAATTTGCAAAACAAATGAAACAATCTGTTAGCAAAGAATGAAAGGATTTGGGGGGAGAAAAAGAAAAAAGGATAAGTTTGTTATTTCCTGTAATAAACTCATTAACTTATATTCAAATTAGCTACAACACTGGGAATCTCAGCAAGTGTTGATTGCCAAAATTCCCAGGGCTGTTGCTAATTCATCAAAAAGGCTGAAAAGCTTTATTTTTTATAGATATGGAATTGCTGAGCTAGAGCAAATAAACAAGCCATTGTGGATTATAACACATATATACACACACACATGTTTTGACACACTTCTGGGGCTGACAAATAATTAAAGTGGCTGCCCAATGTGTATGCAACGCAAACCCTGCTAATATTAAAGGTGTGTGCCTACAGCAGCACTTCCCCCACACATCAGGTCACTGCCATCACGATGCCAATGGCCAATATTCTCCAGCCATACCTCTGCTTCGCAGGACTTTCCCCAATTTCTTGACTTCTGGCATTTTTTGTTTCTCCCCTGGATTTTCTGGATGACAACGGGAGCCACCAGCAGCAAGCTCATAACAAGGACTGGGAATTTAGAGAAAGCGATGGACAACTGGCACCTGCAAAGAAGAGGCATTGAGAGAAACCGAGGAGCCCAGCCAGGCATTCACTGAGCCTTGTGGCCAGGGGACGCAGCAGCCTTGTGCTGAAGGCGTCCTACCACATTTACATTTTATTTACATTATGCTGTAAAGTAAAAAAAAAAAATGTTTGTACACGGTTATTATTCCCTTTACACAGTGTCTGCCAGGAGACTATAAATCCAACGTTTATCTGGGAAAATTGCTGTAAATGGAAATTAACAAAATCCTCAATCTTCATAATCAGGGCAACTTCATGCCCAGGAATCCCAGGTGGCTTTTTAAGAGGAAAGGGTGAATCTTTATGTTTGCAGAGAGCAAGCAGTAGGAGTATCACTGCTCTAAAAACATTTAAGCTGCAGACAAGCATTTCTTCAGATACTTTAGGCTCAGATTTACCATAAATTTCAAGGTCGCCAAGTCTTATTATTCCTTCTGTGCCCTATTATGTCTGGTAAGCTGGCACGGGTAAAAGTGCAGAAGCATGAGCACCAAAGCCAAGGGACTCAGCAGCTCTCTTCCAGGGTCCAAATTGCTGTAAAACTGCGTGCACCAAGCTAACGCAGGCTCTGGCATTTTTATAGACTGAGGTAGACAGAAGAACATCTGAAAATCAAAACCAAAATAAAATCTTTGACCGTTCTGCACAGGGTGGGGCTGGGGCTGTGCATAGGAGGGTGCTGGGTGCGGGAAGCTTTCCCTTCGTGTCTGACTGGGGTGTGAACGAAGCCAAAGGAATAGCACTGCACCAGCACAGGAAAGAGCAGCAGCAGGTCTGTGTTGAACTTAACTGGAAATGTTTTCTTCCATTATTATTTCCTATTTTTCCTCCATCGTTTCCCTTGTTGATGGGTGAAGGAGGAGGTTGTGCTGTGCTGGGTACAGGACCCTCCCGATCAGGGTTCCTCTTCTGCGGGATGACCCAGCGCAGTGTGAGCACAGTGATGGCACAAAACTGATTTAGAGAGCACTTTTGGAAGCTGAAAGCACTGAAGAAAAACAGTGTATAACACTGAAAACTGCGTGTTGAGGCTGGTGCAGGCAAGCCTGTGGTGAGAGGAGGTTAGCTGGCACTGAGCTGCTGCCAATAACCTTCTCCTCGTGCTCCCTGCTCATAACGCCATCAGACTGCTCCTCCACCCCACCATGCGCACTGCTGGTAAGAACAACAGGGATCCAAGAGGTGCTGAAAACACTCCTTGCTTTTCTTCATCTCCATTTTCACTCCAACACAACCACCAAGACCACACGGTGTGCTCTGATGGCCCAGCACAGCTGGGAAGTCACCGGCTGAGGACGGCCACATCAGGGTGACCACCAGCATCTCCCAGCACTCAGGGACCCGAGGACACCAAGAGCTGCATGACAGCATCACCTCGTAATTCACAGCCTCCTGAGTACCTGCACCAAGGCCTTGTAGGAAAGTGACCCTTTTTTTGCCCAAACAGCTTTCACATAACAGTGGTGTTTATTCAGGACACCAGAGGGGCTGCTGAGATGCCACCAGCCTTGTGCTACGGACTGCACGGTGTGGAAATATTACCTGACGGAGCAAGGGAGAGAGCCCTGGGCTGCCAAGTGGAGACTCAGAGACCCTCAGACAATTACGAGCAGCCAAAAGGGATCTTTGTTTACTAAAAGAGGAGACATTTAAACGCAAGTCTAAAATTTCAGTGAATTTTTGGCTGTTGCTTCTTTGCTCTTCTGCATATTTTTCATGTATATTTTATGAACTTCATTAGAATTTCAGGGAGATTTTCTCCAGTCTGATGTGAAATATTCCATGCTTGGTTTTATGTAGTGGTATGAAAACTTAAGAATGAAGACTATGGTTTTATGTATAAAAACTGCATCTTTTAATGGAACTTTTCTTAGAAGTGACACGTTTACTCTCATGGATTTTTTTAATATATATTTTTTAATTTTATTTTTCATTCTGAGATGTTTTAATGCCCTCTTTAACATGCAGTGGTATCATTATGATGTGTCATTTTTTTCCTCCATAAAATGCACAATGCTGCAAGGAAGATGCAGTTATTAATTATAACTTCTATTGGAAGAGTGGATGCTTTTAAAAATATAATCTTCTATCATATCAATATTCTCATGAAAATCTTTGAAAGTATCTTGGAATGTTTCATCACTATTTTAGTGCATTAAATGCAATGGCAGCATTTTCAGCTGGAGGGGGAGGAATTATCACGGGTTCAAGGAATTGCCTTACAAATGGATGTCCCAACATCCAGCTCAGACAAGGAGACTGTCCATCCCAAAACAGCACTGACGTGCCATCGAGCTGGCATTAAGTCAGCATGTGTAACTACTTCTATTCCTGCCTGATCAACTGTAATTTGGTGTTTAATATTCTAGATCACAAAAAGACTCTGAGAGGGGAGGACAGACCCAACACATCGACTCACTAAATCCTCATTAGCCCACCAAAAAATGAAAGCCCAGATCCATTTGTGATCCCTTAACAATCATTTCACAATAACAGGAGTTTAGAAGCATGTTTTCTCTGAACCTACATGGTCGCTGGGCAGGTATCTGTAATAGGTGAGGAAAGGAAAATGATGGCCAGGGATTCCCTTCCCACTGCAGGAGCAGCTGTGCAGGCAGAGGTTTCACTGGCCATCAACAGTAGACTCTTAGAAAAGGGTGAGCGATTGTATCTGACCCGCTACGGCCACTGCCAACAGCACTGTTAAATTTTATGGGAATTATTTTCACCAGAAGGAAGATACCTAGGTACTACAAAGTCTCTTTCAAAGCTGCCCTGATAAAACACAATAAAGCACCTCACTCGGTTGCCGGTGTGCCTTATACAGTCAGATGCTGCACTGTCAAAGCCATGAAAACGATGACCTCAAGCACACTGATCACACTACAGTGTGATTGATCACAATGTAGACAATTTAATTTTAACATGGCCTGTTGTCACACTGCTCGAGCTTTCTTTCCCTACAAAGGTTCTGGTTCCTGGCCACGCAGCCCTGAAGCAGAGCAGAGCAATCTGTGCTCTCCTGAGACATCCAGGACTGGGGCGTTTGGGTTGGCTTGGTCCAACCCAACCGGGCAGCAATGAGCACGGGGGAGGTGGGTCACAGCAGAGTGGCAGACAACACAATGCTGATTTTTGAAAGGCAGAAAACAGGGACATATCTCCAGCTGTTGGTGGAGAACCTCCCCGTTCTCTCCGAGGCAGCACTTCTGATGGCTTCCCACCCCTACCCAGCAGTGCAAGCAACCCCTGGAGCACGAGGAGAGGACACAGCAGAGGGAGGCAGCCAGAAAGGAGAGGAGATAGAGAGCTGCAGCACTGCCAGACTGCAAATGTTCACCCACAATCACCAGTGTAGCACTCAGTGAATTTGTTGTTTTAAAACAGCACTGCAAACCATGGTTTCTTGCCTGTTAATACATACCACAAATCACCTTGCATGGACGCAGGCTGCTCCACAGCACATCGACTACACACAGCACAAAACGCACCACCAGTGACGAGGCTATATATAGATTCAGTGCCTAGTATAACGAAGCTTCAAATTCTGCTGGAGCCTCTAAAATCTATTAATTTTAATTTCCATAATGTGCTAGCATACTGGCACTGCACTTCCAAAGGAGGAAGAGAAGCGCAGTCCAATTTGACCGTGCACACAATCACCAGCATGATGAAGATCTGGCAAGGGACAGTCCTCCTAAGTTGAGATGTGATGCAGATATGGCTCCTTTACTTAAACACCTGAATTTGCATAATTTGCTTGATGTTGCAGCCTTTTCTTGGTTTATATATTAAAACAACCTTGTCTGTTTAATAAACCCCAGTGTAGTGTCAATGCCCATGAATTACATTGAATTAGACCATTTTTTTTCCCAGACTAATAAGTACCAGTAGCAGTCCAATTTTTATTACATACTTAAGTTTAGATTTTAAATTTTAAACAACTGAACACTGAATTGAATTTTGCATTTAGCAGAGATGCAAATCCCATAACTGGTAGTTTTGAGTCTGCAGAGGTTTGGCTATATTGCTTTAAAGAACCAAAAGACAATTATTGGCAAAAAGTCATTTTAGCTTTAGTGTTCCATGGTTGCAAAGGGCTCTGTTATAAAAGAGACTAGGATGTTTTTATTATTTGTCTCTTACCTTGATGTCAAGCCTACTGAAATTTTCTGCAGCCACACGTTTTATGACACAATGTGTAATATCTAACACAGACACGAAACAACATAATTTAAAGAGATGGTATGATACATCACTGTTTCTTCTTCCATTAATACAGCAAGGTTTGCTCACAAGAAAAACCATTTTAATCAGAGGACAATAAAGTTATTGCTCTGATGCCCTGGAACACCTCTGAATTACAGTAAATTACAGTAAAAATAGATTTGGAGAAGTAGTGGAGTAGCAGTCCTGGGGAGGAGACATTCTCAAACGAAAGCAGCTTACCCTTCCGTGGTACTTAGAGTCACAAAATCACAGAATCACATTGGAAAAGACCTTCAAGGTCATAAAGTCCAACTATCAACCCAACCTACCAAGTTCCATCACCAAACCATGCTCCTAGGCACCACGTCCACACATCCCTTAAACACCCCCAGGGGTGGGGACTCCACCACCTCCCTGGGCAGCCTGTCTCAGTGCTTGGATGCCCTCTTCATGAAGAAATTCTTCCTAACACCCAACCTAAACCTCCCCAGCATAACTTGAGCCCATTTCTTTGTGTTCTATTGCTTGTCCTCTGAGAAAACAGACTGACACTCTTCTCATGGCAACCTCCTTCCAGACTAAACCCCAGTTTCCTCAGCTGCTCCCCACATATTTTGTGTTCTAGCCCCTTCACCAGCTTTGTTGCTCTTCTCTGCACAAGCTCGAGTGACTCAATATCCTTCTTGTAGCGAGGGGCCCAAAACTGAGCCCAGCATTCCAGGCACAGTCTCACCAGTGGCATGCACAAGGTAACAATCATTTCCCTCGTTCTGCTGGCCACACTGCTTCTGATACTTCCTTCCCTTTGGCGCAATGTGAAAATGGACCAAAGACAGGCCAGATAAGGTCCAAAGGAATGAATCTGTGTCTTCAGTATGACTCAACATATGACACTACTGCCTTTTTCCACCTTACATTTAGCCAAGAGCACCATGTGGATTGAATTTAATTCAGTAAGATTTGGCTGCCAAAAATCTCCCCCCCCCCAAGACACCAAATTCTCCAACCACATAGCTCACAGTGCAGTGTACATGGCTCATACACGACAACAACATCATCTTCTCTCAATAAAGAACTTCTGCCTGCAGCGTCACTGGCAAATTTTAACAATTGCTTCAAGAGGAAAAAAAATACATATTTAACATATGTATAGGTACATATCTATAGATACATATTTGACAAAGATAGATTCATGTCTAATGAAGACACTGTTGAAATGATAAAGGAAAACTGAAGACCCAAATCTCAGTGGGAAAAAAAAAAATGTTACCGAGGCCCATTTCTAGCTCTAAACCCATTCAGAGCTGTTCCCAAGACAGAGCACACGGTCTGCCTGGTAGAAGTGCTCGCTTTGTGAGGGTGGACAATCAAAGACAGACTCAGGGTAAACTGAAATATATTTTCAAGTGATGTTCTGCCTCCTGCACTCTTGTTAGAGACATCCTATGACTCTATTTGATATCTCTCTGCCTGTTTTGCTGTGCTGTTAAGCAGTAATGAAAGAGGGAACCTTCCAGGCAGAATTTCCTGTACCTACAGACAAAATCAATGAAGTACAAACAAACCCAACACCGCAACATCCACAGTGGGAATGGAAAAATCCAGATTTGCAGACCTCTTCCACTGCTGTACCTGGGTCAGTATGAGACTGGATTAATTCCCATGCAGTAGCCGTATACAGGCAATGTGTTTATGAATGCTTAATAACAGAGATGGTGAAATTCACAGCAACCTCAACACCTTTACACAGAAACCATTTCCTTACAGCCCTGAAAATTCACTTTTAAAGCCCGCAGAAATGTGTAGAAGAGTGACTTTTTCAAGTACCCATTGGCTTACATTTTGAAGGCATTCAAGAAAGTTCCCTGTAGTAAAGCAGGTTGAGTGGGACATGCTAATATTGGAGGTGAAGCAAAAAGCTAGCCCCAAACATGAAATATTCTGACATGGCTGAAAATAAATGCTTTGCAGAAATGTCAGTTTCAGCAAAATGTAAGTGTAGTTTTCACTCAAACGGTACCTTGATTAACGTGTTACTGCGTACAGTAACCTGTCAGTGCTCACAGACACAAACTGGGAGTTTTGGCTTTGTGAGAAACTGAGGTCTCTGCTTGCATCAGCAGAGGCCACGTGTGAGAGCCTCTGAGTGAGAGGTCTCTGCTTCTCCATGGACCATCCCCTGCCTTCATCCCACACCCATGGGGCACCATGTTCCCAGCTGCCCCCATCGCTGCCAAAATCCTGCCCGGTCTCCTCTTCCTCATGGTCCCCCATCCTCCCAGAGGCGCTCGTCCATATTCAGAGGGTGGCAGCACCGACAGCCTTTGCAGTTTCTTGCAGTGGCGTCTCACAACATCATCCAGAAACCTGCAGGCAACTCAATTTTTCCTACAGAAAAGTAGTTTTGAGTTTATTGCAGGAGGTCAGTTAGCTGTCAGTCTTCACCTCAGCTAATGAAAGCCTACCAAGGTGGGAACGTGCCCAGCCCCAGAGTTGCTGGAAGCTCACAAAGACACACACAGGACAGAGCTTATTAAAAACAGCAAAACTTGGTCCCCGGCTTTTCAAGAGCATCTCCTCACCTTGGCTGCCCATGGTGTTGAGACACTCAAGAAGATTTTTCAGAGGATCTCTGGGATGTTTCCAGTTGGGTTGCTGGGAGCAGAAGCACCAGGGGATCAATGCTCCCCTGGAAAGCAGGGCACTGGCACCCCCTGCACCAAGTCTCCGTAAATACTCTGCACAGCCCACAGCATAAAACACCGGGAAAGAAAAATGCAAAATAAAATGCTCTAAGTTACATCCAAACAGCTGGGGAGCTCAGCTGAAAAAGTCTGCTGGGAAAGGAAATTGTGTTTTTCTGCAGCCACTCTTGTAGCTGAAGTCAGTTTAAGGAACACTGAGCCTTTCCACGTGGCTTCTCCCGGGGAAGCTCGAAGGCATTAGAGTGCAGAAGTGATGGGTGATTAAAGGCAAGCGACTGTGAAGCCCTGCTCTGCTTCTCTCCCGTCACAGCCTTCACCCCGCCAGGCTCCAGGGAAGCGCTGCAGACGCTCTCGGTGCACGCTCACAGCCAGAACCCGATCCTGCAGTGCCTCTGAACCGGGTCTGTTCTTGGGAAAGCTGCAACCAAAATCACGAGCCACACAGCTCATCTGCCACATTTCCAGCTCCTGCTCTCTACAGCAGAGGTGTTCACCAGAACTTGTGTGATGTACCACCAGAGAGCCTCAGTACGAGCACTGCCTGGGGAACAGCCCCTCTGCTGGGCTCAGTCCTGGGCAGCCCGCGCAGTCCCACCCAGAAGTCACAGAAAATCTTACCTGATTTGTTAAACAGCAACTTCAATGCTTTTGAAGGTGTTCACTACATTACAAGATTACTTACAAGGCTGGTCTGCAGGACCTGAGGTCAGGGAAGTCTGCAGAAGGAGCTCTCTTGGAAAAATCTGGCCTCAGGTTTGCAAGCCCTTCAAAACGCACCTTCAGCTGTGGATGCTGGCTGCCTAGCCACAGGATTCTGCTTTTGCTTATTCATTTATTTATTTCTCCCCAGTCTTGTAACAGCTCTGGTGAAAATAAGCTATTTAAAGCTTCAGTGCCTCCCTGAAAAATCTTCTGTGAAAGTTTAGAGATGTTTAAATAATGTTAGGTATACATGAACAGAAAATGCCTGCTGCCTCCTGTGCCACTAAGAAATTAGCACAGTTATTTTACACAAATATCTAATATTTCCCTCCTGTGGGAAAAAAAAAAAAAAAAAGAAAAAAAAAAAAGAAAAAAAAGATTGATTTTTTAATTTTCTTAATATATTTTACAGGAGAATTTACTGTGTTCACAACCCTTAAAATCCATCTATCACTTTAACACCAGATTAAATCCTGTATAGCCCATTACCACCACTTTGGAGGAAAGCATTGTGCATGCTGCCGTGGCACAAACTGGGACTGTGTTACCACTGATAATGTTGTCTTAGAAATCTCTAAATGAAGGTATGTAATGATGGGAGCACACTGCTATAAGCACTCAGTTACAAAAACATCTTGTAATGCTGTGGGCAGTGGTATCAAATTAAAATACACACTAAATCCTATTATCTGGCAGTTTATTTAGCAATTTGCAGCTTGCAAACACAGCATGCTTGTAATTCATTAGGATGAATACTGAAGGAAAGAAAAAAAAAGTAGATTAAAAAAAAACCTCTTACTTTGTAATTGTACTTTAAAGGCAAAAACACAAAACCCTCACAGCAAATAAAGCACTTCTACACCTCTCCCAGATGGAGTTTCTCAAGCCTGGGGAAAACTTTAATTCAGGCAAAAAAAATTTACAAAGGACTTGGAAATCTTCACTTGTGATGCTATCTGCTGTGCAAACAGCTTTATAACAACCTACTGAGAGAGCGAGTGGTAGTTTTGCCCAAGCCAGATATTCACAAGAAATCTGAGATCTTGGCATATCTGCCAGATACTTTATTTGCACGTTGGTTGAAACTGAAATGGAGGTGAATGGGCAGGATCTGGTGAGAAGACAGCCCTGTCTGTGGGGAGGAGAGGCTACCTATTCACAGCCACGTTTCCATTCTGCTTTCTCTCCGGTGAAAACATTGGATCTTACAATGCCTGAATAAATTATAGGAGAGCTCCAAAAGTCCTTCCTTGCCTCCTTCCTTCCTGTCCTCCACCCACCTGCCCATCCATTCTGTGTTGCTGAATGACCTGCTGCTGCCGTGGCTCTCTCAGCAGCTTCCCTGGGCGATTCCCCCACACAGCTGGGTTGCTGCTCTTCCCGTACAGAAATGTGCATACACGGTAACTTAAGTACTCCCCACCAGTTAATAAAACATGAATGCTAGGTGATCCAAAGCGATTGCCTTTACCTCGTCCACATTACTCTGCTGCAAATTGCACTGATCTATTCCTACAGAAAAGACACTCTGAAAGCATGATGCTCTGTGTGAATTCAGTGACCCGTTGCCTGTTTCAATTACATGACACTCGCTGCACTGACAGTCATGAATAAACATGTCTGAGCATTTTCGGTCCCGTCCTGCCCGAGCAGGGTTAACATTTCGCATCATTTTGTTTCAGAGCTTATATTAAATACATTTTGAAGTGGAGCTGCAGCAGAAGGAAGCACGGTGTAAGTCACTTAGCCACAGTGCTTTACTTTCAATTTACATTGGAGCTTTTTGACCCCAAGTTTATTGCGGCAGCAAATAAGACTGTAAAATTGGAATAAGTGTCTGTCTGGTCCATGATTTGGCAAATACTACAGTTCACCAACTGCCCAAATTGAATGTAGGTATTTTGGCAAATCACTGCCTAACAGCTGTTCTGCCCAGTGTTATGAAGCCTCAATATAGATATACATTAGAAGCACTTCAGTTTATTTCTGCGCTAATTAGAGCACCAGGACTCATTTTGGATTTCACAAAACTCTGCTGCAGCCGCACGCAGAGCTGCAGACAATTCAATAACAGCCTCATATCCTATTCTCCATTGCCTTTGAAAACCGCACGTTTTCCCTTTCATTAGTTAAGGTCAAGGAACTCCAGGATGCTAAAACAGCCCGCTCATAAGAGACAGACAAAAAGCACCACCACCAGGGCACATTTTAGCTCAGAAGCACCTCCTCGGGTTCCTCCTGCCAGGTTGGCTGGGTCTGGGCATCTCTCCATCACCTGCAGAAAGACCAGCACCTGCACCAGAGTGAATACACAGCTTCCCACTGACAAATACCTTCAGCACTGCTCCTCCTGCCCTGTGCACCTCGCAGGGCTGGGGCATGGCCGCGCTCTCCTGCCAGCCACTGTGACCACATGCATCTGTGTGCATCCTCCACACCGGGAAGCCAAGCGTCCCATGGGACACTGAGGAACCTGCTCTCCCAGCCTTGTCCTGCTGCCACTGCCCACGGGACACATTCCCCATGAAAGACCAGCAATGCTTTTACTGCTGGATCAGTTTTATCCCACAGAAAGGGCTCACGGTCAAAGAATGGACCATGGAAATTTTTATTGCTGCTTCATGCTACAGGCAGTCATTGGAAAACAAGGAATTGCTAAGACAAGGAAATCATATTCTGCAGCATATTAAGTACATTTTAATAGTCCCTTGATAATATCCTCGTAGCTTATGATTGTAAAGTGGCCCTCCCAGGAAAGCTGTGTTAAGATCTGACTGCCTTTTTCAGGGTGTGGGAGGAGACACAGGCGGTCATAGCCAACACTCTGAGCCTTGAATAGCACCAAGTGCACTGAGCAGGTCACTTTGCACCTTTCTTCCTTAGGGCTCCCTTAGAGAGACAAGAATGTGCCAGAAAAATTCAAATCCTTCATTTTTCCAATGTAATTTCAGCCCTTTCGTAACTTGTTTGAAGTACCAGTGTCAAACGCTCATTTTAGCATTCCCCTACCAGCCTGAGCCTGCCAGCTTCTTCCCCCTCAGATGCACCCTGTAATTTTCTGATCTGATCAATCGTCTCTTTGAAAGACAAACTAGATTAATGCAGGGATTAATGGTGAATATATCTAAAGTCCCAGGGTCTAGATCTTTACACAGATTTGTTGAACCTTCAGATGCAGAGAAGAAGAGACTTGCAGTTTTATATGCAGATTTTTGTTGTTTTGTATGAAACGGTCTTTTTTGGCCATGGAAAAAGGAATTTTGATGGGGAAAAAAAAAAAGAAACCAACTGCGTGATCTCATTTAACAAGCCTCCAGCAAACAAGAATCCCACCCCCCCATAACAAAAAAAAAAAAAAAAAAAAAAAAAAGCCAGAACCTCTGGCATTTTGTTTCTTCCTTCGGAGATTCAGAGCAGCACGAAGCAGCACGCTCAGAGCCCAGCACAGGCTCTCCCACGCCCAACAACACACACTTCTGCAATTCCAGTTTTTCCTCACTTTCCTTCTGAACAAAGGAAGGCCTTTCAAGAACATGTAATCTGTGGTCACATAATTACACGCCGGGGAAGCAGAGGTCAGTTTTCTCAACTGAAGCATTTTTACAAAATAAACAAAAAGTGTAAGAAAAATGCTCCTTTCTTTGCTAATTGTAAATTGCTGTAAAGATCCACACCCCCACACACAATACACATTGGTGAGACCAGAACACACCATAAAGATATTGTTTGACAGCCTTTGCTGTACAAGAAGCAAGATTGGGTCCATAAATAGAAATCTTGTAAATTCCCACAAATTATGCTGCATCGAACTAAACAAAGCTGTCAGGAGCCGAGATGACTTGCCCTAAGCCACCCCTCAGTACCCTGACCTTTGTGGGGTGTTCCACAGCTTGTGAGGCTTGTGAAGCCAGAAAAAGTGACCAGGATAATAATTTCCCATTAAATTTAATGCAGCCTTGCAGGCAGCTGTAGGAGTCCCCCCAGCAGTGCCATCGCCATGCCCAGATGAGCAGTCATTCGCCAGGCTTTACCCCAACACCTCCACCAGCTTACCTGCTGCCTGCAGAGCTCCATCCTCTGTGGTATGCAATCACTGCCACCACCAGTACAAAAATCACCTTTCTGAATGCTGTATAGGGTTTTCTTCAAGGCAAGTTCACCCACATCGAGCTTCACTGCTCGCTCATGTTCCCACTGAAAAAAAAAAATAATAAAAAAAAGATCCCCACATTTTATGCAGCACAAATGCTGAAATTTTCCCTTGCTTTTCATGTTTGCTGTAGCAAACCATGCCTTTTTTTTGTGTGTGTGGGTTTTGTTGTTGTTGTTGTTTTCTTGCACTAATCAAAACCACATAAATATATTTGAGACCAAGCATTCTCCTCTCAAGTGGTCATTATTTCAAGACACTTTGCCTCCTGGCACCGGCCAGCACACCCTGCCAAACCCCGGTGCCAGCTGATTTTTTTTCCCCATGACCGTCCCTGGGGCTGCTCAGGACCCACCGCTGCCCCTGAGGGTTTGCTCCGTGCCTGGCTCAGCACACCTGCTGCAGCCCCTGCCCAGCACGGCCCCAGAGCTGCTGTGAGGGAGCGGGAAGAACAGCTTGTTTTCACAGAAAAATGTATTTTCTTCCCCTGAGGCTTCAGAGAGGCAGGAACAGGGAAAGCCAGAAAACTCTCATACACGGGCAGATTAACATCCATCTATTCAGAACGGAGGAAAAATGAGTATGTTGTAGGGTCAGTGCCTGTTGGTGGCAACCTCATTACAGTCTAGGTCTCAGAGTGGTACTAGAGAAAAATAGAGTGTGGTTATTACATTAATGTGTTGTGAACATATTTATTAATAAATATTTAATAACAGTTATGAGAAACAAGCTATAAAGCCATAGCTATACTGGGAAAGGAAAGAGGCCACAGTCCCTCCTTCGAGGCTGCTGGCAGGCGATACAGCCTGGACGTACCGGGATGGCCTCTCCTAAACCAGGTTTTCAGTGCTGGGGCCAACAATTTCTCCACGTTCCCCTGGTGCTTTCCCCTTGTTCACCTGGATGGTGCACACACAGCTCACACGGCAAACAGACTGGCCGGCTGTGCTGAAGCTGGAAGGCTAATACTGGAGTGGGTCCAGACAACTCTTACCCCTAGGAATTCAAAGAGCTCGTGTTAAAAGAGCTAACATCTGCAGAACATCAGCCATCCTCTAACACTCACCTCGGGTTAGCTCTTCTTTAGCGATTCTATAAACAACCTGTCCTAAAAATAACCTGACAAGGAGAGGTCAAATGCAGTACAGCCATTACGTGCCCCAAGATCAATACTACTAAAGTACAGAACAATTCAAAACACGCCTCCAGAACCTTACTCTCTTTATCCATCATCAGACTAACACAACACTGATGGTTCTATCCACGGGGAGGACAAAGAATAAAACACAGTAAGCAGCTGTGCATTATGGAACAGAAAATAAAAAAGCTGGTATAAATAAACACGTTGTCTTTAAGCTAAAAGATACAGAACATATTCTTAATAAAACCATATATCCCTTTCAGCCCCTGTAATTAAAATTTGAATTCAGTTTAATAAAGACATGTGAACATGTGCCTGGTTGTGGTCCTGCATTTATCACATCTGTGGGCAGAAGCCCTGTGACTGCCGCCAGCTTACCAACCAGTGTGGATTTGGGATCTGATGAGATCCCACATGCTCCTCACCCGGTGTCCATTTCTCTGTGCTCTGAAAAGTGTGGCTTCACTTATGGTTTTTTATTTTCTTTTTTATTTTTTATTTCATTAAGCTGTTCAGATTCCAGGGACATTTCTCTTTCTCCAAGCACATGCACCAGTAGATGAATATATTACGGGAATTAGGATAAACACAACCGACATCAATAAAAACTCACAGAAGCATAAACTATTACTTTCTGTAAAAAGCGTAATCCTGGGAAGGACCATTTCTAATGCTGCCATCCTCTAGGGCCTTCAATTAGGGCTGTTTGTTTCTCTCCTCTTCAGGCACTAATAAATCTCCAAAAGAACAAATAAAACAGACATCCTATTATATGGCAAATACATAACTCTTACATAAAGTGCCTGTTCATCCACTGGCCGACGCGCAGTTTCTCAGCCCCTCCATAAACCAATTTGCTGCCATGCCCCATCCACGCAGCGAGGTGCTGCTCCTGTTGTCCTATCTCCATGGTTACAAATACACTCTGGAAAAGAAGGAAGGAAAAGGGAGATGTAAAAAAAAATGGGTGACAATGCCATCAAAATAAGAGGCCAGTTCCAATGCTGGGACAACCACGGATGCTTTGCCTTGTCCCACATCACCACAGGGCTTGTGCCCAGGAATGTTCTCATCCTGGATCAGCAGGAGGAAGGTGGAAGCATCTCGCTCTAGGATCTTTTCTTCCCATTACTCTTCCCTGGTTTAATCAAGTACTTCTACTGCTCTTAGCACCACGGTATCAAGACATCATATTGGATTAAGAAATTAAATCATTGCTGCTAATGAGGCCTGCATCCACAGCCCTCAGATTTCCATGCCCGTTGGGTAAACAGCACAAATTTGGCAGCAGAATTCATTACAGGCACCACATGCGGATGAAAATACATCACTGATCCTAATGCATAATAATCCTGAAGTGGTAAAAACATTTCCATAAAACATGAGAACAAATTCTGCCCATCCAGAAACATAAAATTAAAGAAGTGTTACCATAAAGCTGAACAAATCCTAGGTGAGGCTGCATAAAGAGAGCTCCCCAGGAAAGCACGGCCCTGGAAACCCAAGACTTGGTGTAGACCACACTAAAAGAGAGACCATCGTGTGGGTTGGGGCTGGGAAGGTTGCTCGTGCCTGGCAGCAGCAGCATCCATCAGCTGGGAAGCCCTCTGGGAGCAGAGGGGGATGGACCCAGGGGAAGCCACGGGAGCCTGCATTCAGAGTGGTAGGAGGAAGCACTAAAACTCCCTCCAAGATCAAACCAACAGTTTCTTTTAGGGTATTTCATGGCAGCAGGAGGTGGCTGACCCCAAAATCTCATCTGCCAACCACATTGGCTAGGTAGCAGGCAGCTGCGCTCTGCCTGCCCTGTAATTGCTTTTAAATACCCACCCTGTGAGCCAAGCCAAAACCCAAACAGTCTGTACCAAGGAGGCAGAAACCAGAGTTCTTCATATTTCCCCACAGAGAGCATTATATTTCTGCGTAACAAAATATGGAAGTTAAATTCCAGCTAGCCCTTAGGCAGAACAGTAATTGCCGCTATCACAGAACTTTGTCGTTCAGGAAATGTGCTTTAATCTTCCCTGTCTCTTTGAAGACGCTTCCCCACTCCGGCTTGACTGAAGTTAGTCTCTGCACATCCATTCAAGGCTGGGAAAGAAATGACAGTTTGCATTTATTGAACTTGTCACGGCAAGAATTACATACTCATTGCCTTCTGACAGCATGGCACCCCGGCAGGGCAGCAGGACGTGTTCTTGGCCCTCACCTCACTATGGCCAGTCCTTCCCGAGGATTTCCCACCAGGCAGAGCCCCACGCAGCCCCAGCTCCCCAAGCCAGAGCAGACAAACCTCAAGGCTCCTCCTGCTTGCCCAAACCATGTGCTGCTTCCCATGGGCACGAGATGGGGAGCACAGCCAGCCGCAGCGATGTCCCCCCAGGAAAGCAATCCGCCCATCGGAGGGGTTCTCTCTTCTTTCTGGTGATGGACAGATGGCCACACACCCACCTGTAATCCACGCTGTCAGAAAAAAGTCTCTCCTACTTGGCTACCATGAAATTGCATTAGCTTAGACTTGGTTTAAAAATTGAACTGTGTTGTGTCTCATGAATGAAAATGCTCGGGAAGAGCTGGCAGTGTTTACTTCCCAGCCAACAACGTAGCCTTTTTGCTGTTTCTATCTATTCTTTTACTTGTTGCTATTTATTTTTCTCTTTAAAAAGCTGTAGCTTGAGCAGTTCCTGCATTGTGCTGTTCAGAAAGACATGTGCAAGAGACAAAACTGCTGTGGTTCAGCCCAGCAGGCAGCTAACCACCACCCAGCCGTTCGCTCACTCCCCCACAGCAGGATGGGGGAGAGAACTGAGAAGTGCAAGACCTCGTGGGTGGAGATAAGGAGAGCTTAATTAGATAGGGAAAAAAGAGAGGGGTGGAACAATAACAAGAACAACAAAAAGACTAAACGAAGCAAGTGATGCACAATGCAATTGCTCACCACCTGCTGAACGGTGCCCATTAGATCCCCAAGCACTGGCTGTACCCACCTCAGCCAATCCCCCAGTTTACCCAGTTTGTTACTCAGGACAACATCATATGGCATGGGATATATCCCTTAGGCCAGCATGGGTCAGCCCTGTCTCCTCTCTGCTCCTTGGGCACCCCCAGCTCCTCACTGGCAGGGCAGCACGAGGGGCTGAAACGTCCCTGCCTCTGTGCAAGCCTGCTCTGCAGCAGCCATCACTGTGCTACCTGCATTATTCTCATCCTAAATCCAAAACACAACAGCATATGAGCTACTAGGAAAAAATTTAACTCTATTACAGCCAAAACCAGGACATACATTTCTGGTATTATTACTAAAATCGCTCCATTCGGTGTTGATTCATCCATTACATTGGGTTTATGCAGACTGCAGGCCCCAGCTTCGAGATACAAGTGGTCAAAGCTTTAGGACTGAGCAACCTCAGAGAGCCTCTGCTGAAGTTAAACGTTATCATCTTATAGGACGTAGGGAGCAAGAGCACTGGCAATGTAGATTTTCATCTTAATCTATGACCTAGGAGTTATTTTTATATAGAGAGTTAGATAGTTTTATATATATATCATATATATATATATATATATATATAATATAATATATATATATATTACATATATATTATTTAATATATATAATATATTATATAATATATATGCATTTATATATATACACATTTATGTATATAAATAAATATATATATAGAACTATCTAACCATAACTATATAACTATATATATAAAACTATATATAGTTATATATATATATATATGAGGACACTTCCTAGGCACCCCTGACTTGTAAGAAGTTTGAATCCTATTCAAATCAGATTGGAGTTTGGAAAAGTGATTAATTACAAAGTTGATAAGAGCTAGTTTTCAGCAGAATAAATGAATGACAGACACTTTCTGGATCATTTTGCTTCTTTTTTTTTTTTTATTATTATTCCTGGTTGGCCTATTTTGTTGATAATCCCAAAGGCTCAGAAACACACATGCACACAAAAACCCTTTTGCCATTTTCTCAAAAGCATCTGAAAAAGCTGACACCTTCAAGTGATGTAAGCTAGCTTTACTAAATCTAGTGGAACTTCCCTGATTTACACTGGCTAAATACATCGCTGCTTATGCTTTGGGAATTTCATCAGAAGTTGTAGTTTTCACAAACTGATTGCAATTCTCAGCGATCTAATCCCCATCAGGTACTAAGACCCTTCAGCTTTCCTTCATAGCAGTGAAACCCAGCAAAAGCATTGTCAAAAGCAGAGACCAATTGCTTACAGAAATGCTGGTGTTAGCTAAAATTGATCATAAAATACTTATTGAATTGCAAAAAGATGCCTAGCTAATCCTTTCAAACTTCATAAACATATTTCTTGCTGCAGAGTGAATCTTTATGTCATTGGCAAATTGGACTACAAACCCGGGAAAGATTTGTTGGCTGCAGATGTGCTCCTGCAACCCCCCCAGCACACGCTGCGCATGGCACCTTGTGGAGACACAGCCAGGAGGGACCTTGCCCAAGGGCAGGGCCAACCAGCCCAGCACTATTTCCATTTCCACCAGATTGCTGTCCAATTCATTAAATTTCTCCCCACTTCCATGGAGGTCCCACAGGCAGATTGCCACCTCCGTTTGCCAGAGGAATGGGGCACTTTGGAAGCCTGCTGCCAGCATAGCGCAGAGCCCCAGGCTGGCCAAGGTGGCCAAGGACCTTAGCATTCCCCCCCTGCCCCAGCAGGATCCACAAGCAGGGTGCCCAGCCCCACATCCAGGTGGCTTTGGGACATCCCCAAGGAGCCCCCCAAGCTCTGGGCCGGGGCTGTGGCACCGCAGGGCTCAGATGTGCTGCTGGGGCTGGGGGGATCGCCTGTGCTCCATCAGTGCCCACTGCCTCTGGGCTCTGCTGGAAGGAGCCTGGCTGAACAGTCCCCCCAAATAAATACATAATTAAAATAATTGTTAAGCATTAACAGTAAAAATTAAAGCTTTCTTGTTGGCTTCCATTCACATTGTTGCAGCATCTTTTTTTGCAACTGCTCTGAATTTGTGTGTTTCCAAAACATAATTATTTTATGATGCTGTAATGAAAATCACTCATTTCTGTAAGGATTGCCACATTTGTGATTAGTGTGCTCTGAAGCTATCTTCTATGGAAAACAAAGTTTCTTGCTGCAAGTGTAATTAATTCTCAAACTCCACTAAATTCTACTAGATTTGAAGCGCATCAATAGCATATTCATATCTCTAGAAGAAACATCTTCTGGTGTGGTACACAAGAGCAGAATCCATTTCAGAATCCAAGATCCTCCATGAAGCTGGAGCAGTCCAACCTAAAGCAATCTGAATTTTGGAAAAATGAAGTCAGAAGCTGACAGGGATTTTGCAGCAGAGAGAAGAAGAGTAAATACACTCATTTTCTTTGTTATTAAGAGATTTTTCTTGTTTTCTTAAGCATAAACATTAAACTTTTCTAAAGATAGACAGAGTACCTGCATAAACAGGAAGAAAGAATTTCATAATAGAATTACTTATTTAGTTATCTGTGCAGGAAGCTTACCTGGAGGCAGATCTCATCCTATCTGCCTCTAAAATTACTACCCAAAGTAAAAGGCTATGATCTCCTACATGTGGTCATTTCCTTGGACAACTTCTTACCTTTTTTGCTCTGATCTCTCATTAGTGAGAGATTTTCAGAGATCCCCTTCTCCAGAATGAAGAAAACAGCCCCTTCCCTTTGTTATTAATCCAGTGAATCTGAGAACAGAAATCCAAGTGGGTTCTTGGCTTTCTACACTCTTGCACCAGTAGAAAGGTTACGTGGTGGCTTCAACTGAAACCGTGCAATTGCAACAGGAAAAAAATAAATAAAAGAAAAACAACAACAACAAACTGAGGCAGCTACATAAGGAAAAAATAATAATCAGGAGTCTTATATCTTCCTGTCCACGCTCATACAGAGCTGAAAACCAGAGAGCCTCTGCTGAATGCTTGTTGATGGCTGGGCTCTCCTTGATGGAGAGCACTGGGGGATGCTCGCTGTTCCCAGGTCTGATGGGCTACTCTGCGCCAGCTGAGCATGAATTATAACAGCTTCAAGGCTGCTCTAATTCATTTTGCTACCCAGGGATCCTTTGGGGAATATATTAGCTCCGGAAGCTCAGCGATGCAGGTCTGTATCGCACTCCCCCCGCCCAAGTACCTTGTTATTGTTTGCATTACGGTTGCTCCAGGGAACCCCAGGGCCAGGCTGTGCTTAGCACTGCAGAAACACCAAACCCCAAACCCTGCCCCAGCCAGGCACAAGAAAATGGTCCAGGACCCACTGCTGGGGGGAAATCTCCACCGAGCACTCATGGGCACAGTCAGCAGCTCTGGGAGAAAAAGAAGAAAGCAAGCAAATAGTTTTATACATATTTTTTCTTACTTGGGAAATGTTATAAATCGTAATTATGCGATCTTTACTTGAATGAAGAAGCTTCATCAAAGGAAGCCTGCCTTCCCTCAGGTTAGAGGCCAGGATTAAAAGTGCCCCTGCACACATTGCAGATGATTTCACCTCAATACTTTCAGTCTCTCATTCAGCATTGCAAACTAGATCTCAGGTACCAGAAGGGGAGCACTATCTCCTTTGAATACAAAAATCTAGTGAGATTCCTTTTTAATCTATACTTTTCTCTAGGCCTTTTGAAGCTTAACTTTAGGCTGAGTCCAAGTGAGTGCTGTATTTCTGCTTCCTCCAGTCTTTACTCTGGGGTTCGCTGCTTCTTTGTTTACCTGGGAAGGAGGATGAAAAACAAAGAGTGAATAAAAATCACTCCCCAAATCAAAGCTCGGCCTGCCAGCATTTTGCCAAGAAATTATTTAACTTATTAAAGGTGTGAAAGTCCCTGCACCTGTTGCACATCTACATTTTCATTTAAGCAGGGTAACCGCAGTCCTGATAGGGGAACAGCCATTGCTCGGAGGAGCTGGGTTCTTTGAGATCATCCTCTTGCAGTGAGTATTTCAAAAAGCAAACTGACAGAGACTGAAGTCTGAAATATGGTCTTAAAAACTTCCCCACCTGTGAAACAACAGCTTTCTCCATTTGTGTGACAATTCTAGAGATGCACTTGTTCCAGTACAAAAAAAAAAATAAAATAGTATGGATATCTGACATGCCAGGTCACCATCTATTTCATCACAGTTTGGTTTTTATGCTGCATAGTTCTACTTCTGACTCATCCAGAAATCAAAAAGCCTGTGACAGACAGGAGGTGATGGAAGATGTGCACTGTGTACCCACAACGTACCATCGCCTCCTCTGATGTGCTTCGCTTTGTTCAGACATTGCCCTTTCCCAGGGACTTTCTTATTTATATCGCTATAAACACACATTCATTTATTTACATTTTGTGTGTGTAACAACATTACTGTAACATTAATCCTTTCTTTTACTGAAATTTATGTTCTGCAATGGCTTTTCACCAGCTTTGGATTAGAAAATACCCATTTAAACTGTAAATTGTATTTACTTTTTTTTTTTTTTTTCAAATTTTAACTTCACAATTCCTATTTAGCTCAAATCAAGGGTTTTGATTTTAGTACATAACTGATTTTGCCAGTAACGGCAACACCACTACCTAAGCAAGCAACCACATTGGCAATAAAATTTGACTCAAGTTTGACTCTCTTCTCCATTAAACTGCCTTTCCTCCTCTCCGGGGACAAGTTTTCTGCTACAAAGACATCTGACCTCATTGAAGAAACACCTCTCATCATGCAGAAGCAGTTCACTCGGCCAACAGCCCACATCCTGCTTCCTGCTGGCTCTCTGCAGTGGGTCTGGTTGGAGGTTTGGGGTCATTCTTCCTGTGAAGCCGAGGGTCGGGACTCACTTCATTCCTGCAAGGAGAGCAGGGCAAGGAACCATCAGAACAAGTTCCTTGAAGAGCAGCACCCACCTGCGCCCCACCACTGTATCTCAATTGGAATTTAAGGGGAAACAGCGTGAGTAATTCATGCCTGGGAAATCTCTAAAAACAAGCAGGAACTTAGCATAAGAAGTCCTGCCTGTAAAAGGTGCAATTTCCTGCTTTTGGCTAGAATGGGCTCCCAGGAAGCCTCAAGAAGATTAAGCTTCCCTATCTTGTGGATGTTTTAATGCAGAGTTACAGTATAAGAATTGGTCTTTCTCTAAAGAAAACACCCCACACTGATGATTGAGAAATATTAAGAGGCTTAAATAACTGTTGTCCTCCTGCTGCATTGTGGTATCTCTGCAGCACACAGCGAAAACCACAGGAGGCACCACTGCCTGCTCAAAATGTTAAAGAAAATCATATTACTGTGCAAGTGAACCGCTACCATGAACAAGCTAACAATTAACAATTTAAAACATTTATTGAAAGCTATATTTTCCATATTTTCAGCAAGTTCTCTTGCCCTTTGGGATATATTATGTAGCTCAAACAACAAGCTACCATCCCCTCCAGTAATAAAACGTTAATAGACTGAAACTTTTCAACTGCATTACTATGAATATGGTGCAATTTAATTTTATAAGGTACTATCAATAATACATTAAAAATCATTGTGAAACACAACGTGATGATTGTAATTCCTAGAAGCATATCTGGAGACACAGCAGGTGAGGTGCAGCACCAAGCAGGTGCCAAACCCAATTATTTACGCGTGGCAAACTCCACATGCCCGGAGCTGGGCAGGCAGTGCCTGTGCAAACACCTTGCTCCCGCAGCCACCTCCCTTTAGTCATGTTAATTAAATTGTAGTCCTAAAAGACTATTTCTGCCTAACAAACTACATAAGCCTGTGGTTTGAAAGGTTAATTAACTGAGCAGGAAGTGGGTTGTAAAAAAATGTTACTTTCAGCCAACTCAGTGTCTGCTGTTAGGGCAGATGCTGGTGCTGGACGAAGGGGACGTATTTTGCTGTTATCCACACAGGCTCTGATCTCTGGCCTTACGACATAATGGGAACACATTACAGACTTGTCAGTGGGGACAGTCACAAGTAGGAAGAATAAAGAGAAAGAGAGTTTTAAAGGCATTTTCACCTCTGGAGGGAGCTGATCCTCGATGACAGAAGCGGGACAGCAGAGACCTGGAGTCAGCAGCGCTCTGAAAAGCATCCTGCATAAACAGGTACTAATTTTTTACACGCTCATCATTCCTGGGGCTGAAATTAGCCTTTCTAATTTGGCCAGATGTGATGGACCAGCTCTCACCAGACGTACAGCCTCAGCTACAGCCCTCTGCAGTGGCCCCATGCCCTGACCCTACCCCCTTCTGGGGCCCATACAGGTCTCACAGTGAGGGGACATTGGGTAACGTCAGGGAGGGAGAAAAAGGAGTTAACCAGCATGGCATTTCATTGCAAGATAGATCTCTGTTGGACCACATAAATTAAGAACTTTTGTCTGTCATTTGTGCTTTCATGCCCACGGAATAACAAGGTAATCACTAACTACTGAATAACTTCCAGTGAGGTTAACTTTTAACCAAAACGTTAACTAGCTGGGTATTTATCTAGTACATGCAGACATATTTAGCATAGAATATTTATTTTAGCATCTGTAAGAACTAAAATCCAAGTGATAGCACAAACCTGCTCTGTCATTCAAATGCAACTTTTTTTTTTTTTAATTTATTTAATGTGATGTGAATGCACATCATAAGATTAACACAACTTAAGGGGAGAGATGTGCTTTATCACTAGAAAGCAGAGCTCAGATAATCACTGAGCCTAAATTACAGTGCAGACTTTCCAGTGCAGTCAGAAGACATTTCTGTGGAGACAAGGCCAACGCATCCCGCAGTTGTGTATAGCAGCAGAAAAATACTTTCAGCACGGTACTTGCCAAGTCAGCATTTTTCTCTAGCATAAGCTTGCCCAAGTGCATTATTTACAGAAATAGCAGACAACTCGGCTTCGAGAGGAGCCCTGGGACAGGTCCTCAGGCAACATAAGCAGATTCCCTGGACTGAAAGTGGTGGGTTTACTCTGCTCACGCTGAAGATATGGCCCGGAAAGGAAATGTCAAAAGCTTTAATTCAAAAAAAAAAAAAAAATAAAATAAAAAAAAAAAAGAAAAAAAAAAGAAAAAAGATGAAAAAGATGAAAAAGATGCTCATACCTACAGGTCCTTTCAAGCCCACGTGTCCCACAGGCATTAACACCGCCTCATGTACAGGATACCATGGTGATTAAGTGCCTGATAGTTGGCACAGCGGGAAATGACAGCAGGGGACAAACAAAACCTAAAAGATATCAAACATTATTCTGTACTTGAAACAGCCTTGCATGATGCAAGTATATACATGCCACGCTTATTTTCATCTATGAAAGCTACATCTTTCTACATCACCTACATTTTCTTGAGGAAAATACATTCAAATTAAAATAATGCCCGTGAAAGTGACAAATCGAAGGTCTTAGAGCTTGATGTTTCAGCTCTGTCCGCTCCCTTTCACACTGGTTTGTATTAGAAGTGGCTGGTCTGAAATATTCTGTGGGAAGTGGATCCAAAAATAAAAGCTCTCCTCATAAGCTTGTTCTTCAAATCACTCTCACGTGAAGACCGGGCTTGGCAGATTTGTGGCTGATGTGCTGGGTTGTGACATCCGAAGTCAGGTTGTAACGCGACATGAGAGATCCAACCTGACAGGATGCATCAGCCTGAGAGGCAGCAAGTTTTAAAAATATGCTTTTCTCTTTGCTCTGCAGTTTTGAGAAAATCTCTGCTTACAAAAATTGCCTATCAAGTACTCACTGCTTTGGCTCTTGGCTGACTTTATCTGGCGGGCTTGTTCACAGAGCCCTGGACTGTTCTTCCTAAGAAACACGGTGCGTTATTTGACATATCACAGTGTATGTTCCTATTTCAAAACCCAGACCATCACCTACATTTTCTTGAGGAAAATACATTCAAATTAAAATAATACCTGCAAAGGTGACCAATCAAGGGTCTTGAAGCAGGATGTCTCAGATCTGTTGTACCTGTTTAACACTGTTTTGCATTACTTAGCACAGTAGATTTTATTTGCAGACAGCATTTCCATCCCTGGACCTTTGGCTGGGCTCCTTCCTGCAATGATGCTGTGTACCCATGTCTCATGGAAGTGAATCAAATTATATTTTTCATCCATGGTGCAAGAACCTTCACACAGAATGTGAAGTACCTCCTTCAAATTATGTCTATTTAGTAATGTTCATGTCCAGCCACATTCTTCCTACCCATTTGTGAAGGAGACACAATTTGCATCCCAAAGGGTCAGAGATGTGAACTAAATCAAACAGATCTCTATTAAGTTGCAGTTAGTTAAACAGTTTTCCTTCTACCAGCACAGATTTACCCATCTGTAAATGAGGTGCAATCATCTCAGGTGAAAACTAACTGAGCAGAAAAAGAAAGTGAAACCTATTTACAAGTAATTTATAGCAGCTTGCTTATTCACATCTTAATCTGGGTCAGGAAGCATGGAATCTCCTTTCCACCTGCAGGACATCCACCCCTAGCCCTTTGTGGTGGCTTTGCTAGTTCTTATTGCTAAGATTGTCTCCATTAATAAGGAAATGACCAAAACAAACAAACAAAAAATTAAATGCTGTTAGTGAGGATTTCTCCCCACTTTTCTTAGTATAACCTAAAATATTAACAAAAGCCCGGGAGCAGCAGCAGCCCTGCTACCCTACAGTGAGGCAGAGGGTGACTTGTAGAGAAAAAGCAGCTGAATGGAGCACTGCTGATACTGGTCAAGGGTAAAGAAATAAAAAAAATCATTCAGTGGTGACCAAATCATTCAACGCAACTATCAGTCCTAACAAAACTCTAGACCTCACCTCTTATTTAACTTTCCAAAGGAAGTTTTGGTTGGATCCAAGACAGGGCATGTTTACACATGCTCATGGATTTACCAGCTCTTTCCTGGCTGAACCACATGGAGCTGTAGGACAGTATATTTGCTGATCAATCAACCAACACTGAAGTCAATTACATTCACGTCCCTATCATTGTGGATAGAAAATAGATTTGGTTAAACATTATGTGGGACAATCTCATCAAATTCAATTTTCCTGCCCATCAAGACCATGAGAAGTGTTTCCATGCTAATTCACTTGTGTCTTCATAGAGACAAAGGGAGAAGATAGAAACATATAAAAAGGAGAACAGCAGAACTGTGGGGGGACTGATCCCACTTCAAAAGCATCTTGTGTTTTGAGTGAGGTTTACATCAGCTTGTCAGTTTGTTCCCCCATTCTACCCCATCCTGCTCCAAGTTGCTCTCACTGAAAAATGCACCCTCAGAAAGAGAAATTTTAGACTATAAAGCAGGATTGCCAGCAGATATAACCCAAATTACCTGGGCAGCTTTCAATGTGTCACCAATGCTTGGTCCTGGTGGCATCTGCCAGACTTACTTTCCTTACCAGATTCTCCAAGACCCATATTGCAGCTTAAATCTCCACGACAATTTGCAAACCGCAGGATCTGCTTTGAGAAGCATCACCATGTACCAAAACGCTCATGCATCAGCTTTGCACAGATCCAGGGGCAAAGTTTGTCAGCTCGTGCAAACACCCAGAGCTTCCCTGAGGTCTGTCCCTACATGCAAAGTTCACAGAGCCAACAAGGACAGAGCACAGGAAACACACTGCATTAACAACACTTCAGCATTGCTCAGGAAGCACAGACCCACAAGACCACTATTTTTTGCCTTTTTTTCCCAAGGGAGAAATTCACTCTGGATGAAGCAGACTCAGGTTTGAGGCACAGAGAGCTCACACAAGCAGCAGCCTCCAGCCCTGTTAGCCAAGGCATGTTGTTGTTGTTCTGCTTTGCAATGCAATTGCCAAAATGTAAAAGAAAACATGTTCTCTGGATGAGAAATGCATTTCTCACTCAGACAAGGAAAGACTACTTCATTTTTTAAAGAATAGTTACAAAATTGGACATTTCTGAAAAAAAAAAAATGAGCTCTGTGCATACAATGAATTAGTTGAGTCCCTGAAGATCTGCAGTTTCCCAAGGAAACCTCTATGAGTTTTGCCACATGTACAACATGAATAATTCCTAAAACAATTACCAGGGAAGCTCGGTGGCATCACACCAAGGCTCTGCCTGTCCTGGGGGGACACGGGCAGCGCGATCCCCTGGCAGCCCAGCCCGCAGCAACCTCGGCGTCAGTCCCCGGCGTGCCCAGAGCCAAGACCGGCCATGTGATTGCTTTGCATTGTGATTCTGAGCTGCTAATGGTAAGTTAAGATGTGCTCAAAATTCACATGAGACTTAATGTGCTGTTTGATGCTAGACTGTCAGGCTGTGCCTGTGCTTTGTAACCCTCGAAAGCAACCAAAAAATGATTCCTCTGCACATGGCCAGGAGGCAGAAGGGATACAAGCAGCATTCATCTGGGTGTAGGCAAGGACTTCCCTAATGTCTGCTGAGAAGGCTGCAATTTTCTGAATGAGACTCATAAGAGAAATTAGTTTCATATCAAGGAGATACAGGGCTTTATAAATATTTATTTAAAACTCAAAAAAAAAAAACAAAAAAAAACAAACAATACTACATAAACAAAATATTTTTAAAGCAGTTAAAAAATAACAAGTGCTACGTGACAAGCATGTGGGGATATTTTTTTCTGATCCTAGAAGCATTCATGCAGCTCTGGTACTAGTGTGCTGTGCTGGTATAATCACCATAAGAGATGCTGGAGAGGGAACAGAGTTGCAGGCTGAGGAGCACCCGGCACTGCGGGTCCTTCTCTGTCCCTCCTCTGCCCTCCCAGCAGGTGATCAGGCACACAGGGTTTCTCTACCAACATGAAGAGGAAACTTTGCCTCACCGAGTTCAGATCTCACCAGAAAATAATGCACTTAATACTCTAGGCTGAATTAGAAGAACTGGAATCACCTCGTCCTGCACACACCAAACTGCCCAGGCATCCTTGCCACCTAGGGTAACACAGAACAAAAACCAAATCTGTTTGCCAAAAATTGAATAATAGAAGTAACTTATAGTGGCACCTGATAAATTCCTCTGAGATATAGAAGTTTGCATGCCAGATTCAAATATCCTCAGTCCAACAGAATAATTTGGTTGTTTGTTCCTTGCCCTTCACTTGAGCTTTATGGCACATTTCTAACAGCACTGAAAATCACTGCAAAGTTTCATGGTTTCTTACAGGTGTATGGGGGCGTTTCCTTTACTATCAGGAGAGCTCCATATATATATTATATTATTTATAACATTTGCCAAAACATTTGAGTGAGGTCTGGTTCATTCCTGGCTGGCCAGGACCTTGACAAAGGATTGGCTGTGCCCAGTGGCTGCCAACAGCCCTTTTAGCCCCATGCACAAGAAAGAAATACAGGGACAAAACCAATACCCACATAATCGGTTCCTCCAAAAGAAAAGATCTGAATACATCTGAACAAAAACCAAACAAGTTTCACCTTAGAAGTCTCACTTGCAAAACAACCACACCAACTAGTTCAAAAGCTGCCTGCTCTGTGAAGGCCTGTGATGACATCTCTGAATGTCAGGTACCCAAGGGTACTGGGAGGGGGGATGGAAGCGGCAGCTTGTTTTCATATAAATAGATATTATTTATGGGGAAAAAAAATAAAAAAATAAAAAGAAAAAAAAAAAGTATAATCTAAACATCTTCCAGCAGTTCCCAGAACTCAGCTGTAAAAATGTGAAGGAAAAAAAAAAACTTTTTCCTCTGCCTGTTTCCACACTGTGTTTTCCTCAGACTTTCTCTAAGCCAGGTTCTCCAGCCCCCTATTTCAAGCCCCTCACTGTTAGCTCTGTGCAGACTGCCTTCTCCCACAGATTCAGTGTACCCTTAGGTGAGTAATGTGATCAATAAATAAAACAGTTATTATCAACTGGATGCCATTAGGAGGCTGAGGATTACTTTGTGCCAGTAGATCCAATTTATCACAGATCCTCTGGGACAGACATTATTTAAGATTAGCGTTAACTCTAATCACGGGGGTTAAAATTAAGAGGGCATAACAAACTTCTTAAATCAAAGAAAATGTCACTATAGGAAACACCAGATTTGTTATAAAATAGCCCAGCTGCCTGAGTCAAGAGCTCACAATAGTCCCCTCAAACAGTACATCCTTCTACACTTCATTATTCTCAGCCTTTTATACATTCAGGAAAAACAAACAAACGAACAAACCTCTTCCATTCTGCTACTCTCAGCACATCATTAAAGCACACAGCCCATTACGCTGCACTTTCATGTCTGAAACAAAGCCATAGACAGAAATTGCTATTTCCACAACTGGTCCGTGCACGCATCCCAACTGTTGGAACCAAAAAGCAGGAGGAGGGTTCACTTCTCCGGAGGGTGAAGGAATGACATCTCTGTCGAGGGATCTCTTAACTCTTTGAGAGGAACAGCAACACAGCACGGGGGTGAGACCTGCAATCCCACAGTCACTGACTCACAGCTACAGGACTGCTATTTGGGAACACTGAAGATGTATTGCATTTTAAAAGCTGAGGCAAGTAAACACAATTTGCTGAAAAAAATGTATTTAAGACAAATGACATTTTACACACCAGAACCTCAGGGTTAAGGATACTAAATATCACTCGTGCTGATGCGTTATTATTTTTCCACTTCACTGAAACTCAGTTTACCAGCAGAAGAGACTCCCACGTTGTTTTGACCTCTGCCATTACAAAGAATAGCAACTGTCCAGCTAATATTGATGATGGGTTTTCTGAGCAGAAAATGCTGGAGCTACACTGCAGGTGGGAGCTGGGGAAACCTGAAGATCTTCACAATGACAGATAGAAATAAAGTTCTAAGTTCATTTAATTGTTGCATCAATTCCTATATCATATTAATTGAATCGAGTTTAAATTTAATTGAACAAAATTTATGTAAGCTTGACCAAGGTGTGAGCTGCTGTGGCCGTACTTTTCCTCCCCAAAATCCGTGGGAGTGATCAGTGAGGCTGAGTGCACTTCCAGTGCTGCTCCACAAGTGCTGGCAATTGAAAGCCTTTCTTACAGTGTGCAAAACAGTATTTCGTTTTTTTATCTCGTTCTAAGTTGTTCGAACTGTTAATTGTTGTTAAGATTCAGCTCATTCACCTAATGTGCGCCGTATGTGGAAATTAACCGTACAGTAATCTGTACATCTCCTTAAAGAGTTGTGAACTCATAACTGTTATAACAAGTGCCAAAAGTGATTTGCTGGGGGGTAAGCCAGCAACACGGACATTGGTAGCAGTCAAGGAGAGGAAACACAGGCAAAAAGTGCAAAAGAAAAGCCCAGGTAATCCAATGCAGAAGTGCATTTTCCCTGCTAAAAATAAATTACAGATTTTTCATTTCTTGCATTATTTGACCAAGTATGAGGACTTCTGTAAGACGCAGCTGTAAGCATACACATTTAGAAAGGTTTCCCCAGTAACAGCTGTTGGCAAACATTCACTTTATAGCAGTGTCATCTTAAACACTGTCGGGGAAATGATTTTACACAACTTTAATGTAGCAGTAATTAAGGATTTATTATATAATTTCATGGTAAATAATAAGGTCAGACAAGTTTAGATGTTATAGTAAACAATGTCAGACTTTTAACAGCACAGTAACAATCAGTATCTGATCAGTAGTCAGTTAACGCAATGATCCTACAATACAAATGACGACTTAGTTCCAGATTTGAGAATGGCAAGGTTCACCTCACGCTTACTGCAGCGTCCTGGGGGAGCTCTAACCCCAAACATGCACTTCCCAAATCCCCGTTAATATGAATTACTCACCCTTCTGTCCCATCAGTGTTTGGCTGTGGACAAGCTCGTTCTTCGAGGAGCCAGCCCTGAGAGGCTGGGGGAGATGGAGGGGTTCAGCCTGCTGCGGTCCCTGGAGAGCTCTGGGAGTCCATGCTTGGGGTTGCTATTCATAGGAGGGCAATGCCAGAGTCTCTTGGTCAGTAATCTTCTGGGATTCAAGTGTTTTTTTTCACTTTATTTATAGTTCAGGTTGTTTATGTTTCAGGATGTGCAGTCCCCCTCCCATTGAATTGTGCCTTTGGTAATTAGCCGTGCTGCAGGAACCCTGAATAAGGTCACAGTAGAGGCCTGGATGTCCCATGACCATAAATAACATATATATAACATAAAAAACAGGGGAATGGGGCAGCTCGGGCTTCACTGCACTCAGTAAATAGCCGAGGAGCGATGCCACGATGGCTTCTCTGATAACAACAGCAAAGCGATGAGGCCATGTTAATTAGATAAAGTGATTGACTTGTGGTCAAGCTCAGATTCCTTATCATGTTGTTCATGGACTCTGATGTGATTCATCAGTTTCCCACATGAGATTTCAAGGCACTGAGTGGACCACCTGGAGGCCTGCTGCAGCCCAGCAGCCTGAGCCAGACCCATGGCCAGGGCAGGAGCTGTCCTGGTGCATCCTGCTGGCACAGCCTGCGGGTGTTTCGGTGCCTGCCAGGTGTTTTGGTGCCTGCCCTCAGGCACAGCAGAGCCCCCCTGCAGCCCCAGCAGCAGACAGCAGAAATCCTTCATCCCCCCACGTCAGTGCCTGACCTCACAGGCACGCTAGCGGGACAACACCGATAAATTCAGCCCCGGAAATTGAAGATATGCATTATGCATTCGTAACTAGGAGAATGTTATGTATGATCCTGACCTTTTAAGATCAACTATTTATTACTAAGAGAGGAGCAGTGGCTCCTGCAGGTCCGTAAATATTGCTGCTTTGTGCCCAGCCGTGCAGAGCTTCCATGGCTCTGTGCACGTGGGGCTGGCATCGCCCTGCCTGCGCACCCACAGCACGGCTCGGCACAAAGCTCCCCTTCAGGAGCCACCTCTCCATTTATTAGATGCAGCACCCCTTTTAAATCTTTCCCTGCTCACTGTAGGAAAATAATAGAAGATTGAAAGTGTCCTCTCTGAGTTACTTGAGCAGTTATTTATTTATCGCTCCCCACCTCCCTGGGAAAGCCAATCTCCGCCCCGCCGAGCAGCTCAGCCCAGCGCACACAGCGGTGAAGCAGGCTGCAGCCCAGGAGCCTCTGGAGCCAGTTATGGCTCAATGGCATCGTTCAGCAAGAGCCAACCTTCTCTGTTCCCAGTATCTCTTTCCTGCTGGTATCTTTTTATTATGATTATTATTTCTGCAAACCAGAAGCATTTTTAAATCACGACTCACTCAATGCCAAGTAACATTTTTTGGGGAGCTTCTCAGGCAAAGTTTAAATGAACAAGGAGAAATCTAACACAGTACGGCCTGAAGAGAACTGTATTTCCAATAAATATGCCAGAAATCACACCGCATCCCATTTTGATACACGGGTTCCCTAGAAGGACAAAACTTGTGTTTTCAGGAGTGCCAAGTCTCCAGCGCTGTTGTTCCACCTCTGCCATGGGAGCTGCCCCTCCAGGAGGCAGGTTCAGGTGACTCAGCACGGTTTTGTTGAGCTAACTGTAGCCACACACATCCACATAGCTGAAGGTATGACTCATTTTTGGCAGAAACACCAGAAGTTTGTTACAAAAAAACAAACCTGCCACATTAGCTAATTAGCTTCTGCTAGCCAAAGCTCATTCCCAGCAGGCCGGTGCTCACAGCAAATTCCTCCTGAGTCACAGCAACGTCACAGCAGACAGTTCAATCACACAAGCAGAAACCTGATGTGTGCAACCGAAATCTCTTCAGACATCAGCCTTCAGCAGCTACTGAGACAGCCCTGGAAGCGGAGCTGGGAGAAGATGGATTGTGTTACAGGACCTGGGAGCGCTGCCACCCACCAACGCAAAATGAGTTTTTTACAGCAAAGATGGAGGCACTCAGTGAATCCATAACTGAACCTCATCACAGCATGGGAGGCATCAGAGCTTGCCATCAGCTACATGTTGCTGCCTGAGCCTTCTTCCTTTCCAGTTTAGGGGCAAAGTGCAGTTCCCCCCATTGTAACATGGTGCAGGACCCAGCCGAAGCTGCGGGGCCGGGGCTGCAGCACCAGCGGGCAGGGGGAGGCTGGCAGCAGCTTTGTGAAGCTGGCAGCAAGGGGCAAAAAAAGGAGAAAAGAGTACCTTGGAGACGATCTGAGCAGCAAGACCAGGGATGAGCCACTCCCTCACAAGTTGTATTCATCGGCCATACATTTCCAAACACACAAGGCAGTTCCTCTTCCCTTTGCACTAAGAGGGCAAAAGGTTCTGTGAAGAAGCAGGACATTTTCAAGAAACACCAGCTCTCAACAACGCTTCCTCCAAAGAGAAATCACTTTGAAAGGATTTAATTTGTGCTACCCAGCAGGCAAAAGTTGCCAAGAGTTGCAGTTCACAATGGGATAAAGGACAGGGCTGGTGTAACTGTACATGCAGAGCACAGGCTCTTGCTAAATAAACTCATTACATCCAACATTGTGCCACCTCTATATTAAGAACATCTAGATACTAAATATTTGTAATGTGGTGCATTGTAACAGAAGAAAAGCCCCTCAAGTCTGGCCCATAGGAGGCAAGGGCAAACCACAGCCCGTTGATGGTGCTGTTGCCTTGGGGTCAGCCCTTCCCTGTGCACCTGGGGGCTGCATCCCCCCTGTGCCCCAGGGGCTCTGTGAACCTCGAGGACTTGCTCAGAGCCTCCCTGGGACCCAAAGGTTGCTCCCACCTTTGGGGTTCCACCCTGTGGCCAACCCCACCCAGCTGGCCAGAGTTTAAACAGGGAGAATAAATCCTGACCACATATTTTTAGGGACTTTTAAGCCAGTATTTTTCATTGTCTTGCCTGATCTCCTCCTTCATAAAGCAGAATAAAATAAAATCTCCAAGGGTTTTCTTGGAGCTCCTGTTTCAATAGTGCAGCTACTGCTGGGAATAATTCTGTCACTGTTTTTTTGGGCTTTTGTTGGTTGATATGACACACTACTGCCTAGGGATTTGAGGTGGGGGATTTTCTTCCCCATCTCAAGAGGGTGCGAGGTGTCTGTTCTGAGAACAATGCTCATAAATGTTGTGGTAGGCATTTTCAAAAGGAAAGGTTCTGATTTTATTTTTATTTTTTTTCCAGCACAGTCACTCTTATTTTGCCCTAAAGTAACCTGGAAATATTTCCTACTACCAAGTACAGCAGACTGGAGATGCAGAGCCAGGACCTGGTCCAGGAGAGTATTTCTGACCCAACAGGAGGAATTTTGTACCTCTTAGTTTCAAATCAGAAAGATGGTGGCACAATTCCTGTTTTGTTTTGCTTCCCATTCGCTGCTCTTTAGAGAGTTTCCATCCTGCAAGAACTTCAGCACATATTTATCTCTGCCAATATCCTCTGAGACTGCAGTAGCACAAAAAAGCTGCTTGTTTATTGGAGCAGGGAGGCACGCACAGAGGTTAGGAGGCAAATAATCTACATATATATAATCTTTCTGAAATTAATTTATTTTCTCTGAGATTTACACTGACATCCTTAGATGGAGAATAACATTACATTATGCAAGTAGTCCAATAAAGTCATTAATTCATCCCAAAGCCTGCTCTGCCACCCCCTTTCCAACTGTAAAGTAGGAGAAAAAGAGCAAAGCAAAACAAATCAAAATGAACAACAACAAGACCAAACCACGCAAACACACACAATTCCTACGGTATTTTGAGCTTATAACAAAGCCAAGGTGCATGCACACAAGAAAGCTTCCTCTGACTTCGAGGAATTTGAAGACGCCCTGGTCCTGCCCCTCATCCTGCTCACACGTCCACCTCCTGTGCCAACAAGGGATCAAACCACAGCCTGCGGCAGGCTGACAGATTTCTGAGATTTGTCACAGTAAATAATCTGGACACTGGTTTTAACCCCCGACTTTAAGGAATGAGAGTTTGCTTGACTTTACCAGTGGTTCAAAGACTGCTTTGCATTGCTGCTCAGCACTGCTAAAACAGGGTAGGCTTCCTACACGCATGGGCTCTTCCTTTTAACTCCATACCGAGCTTTCACAGCTTCGGTGGTTATTTATGAATCCCAACATTATTAATCGATCTTTTTTCCTTACTGAAAAATACAATCAGCGACATCATCAGCAAATTTGGCAACTCCTGAGCCTGAGACCATTGTCTTCCATCTGAGCAGCACTAACTTTGATCTACGACCTGTCTGCCTTCCCACTCATTCTCTCTGTCTGCTGAACTGTTCCTCTCATGAAAAGCCTTTCATCTCATTTATAAGCAAAATATGGTATTCTTTTCATCATGGTAAAACAATTTGTGGCGCAGTGCTGCTCACACATGCAGTGTATTATAGCTGAGCTACCCAGTGCCAGCATGGGCATCCTACAAACCTGGTGTGCAGAGCAAACAAGGAAAATAGGCATTGATGCTCTGGGTCAAGATTGGTTTATCTTTTCCTTTTGCAACTTCAGTGTTATTTGCTGAAGTAGAGAAACTGTTTTTTTCCTTATAAACATTCATAACCACTTTTCTCCATCTCTGGGTAGCACTACAAAGGCTTCATAATGTTATAATCTTCTAAGATGCACTATCGAAAGGCTTCGATATTAAAATAAACAGCTGTAAATTATTTTTTTATTATTATTGTTTTAAGAATAGACACCCTTGCTGTGTATTGGCAAATTGAGAACAGAATTCATTGGATATTCCTCAAGGAGCAGCTTTGTGCTGCTCACCACTTGGTCACCATTCAAGTCCTAAGCAGTGAAATAAAGTTCATCCAATTTAATCTCTTGAAGTGTTGTGAAGAAAACAGAGAGCGAACTTGTCACACTGCGCAGTTTTGCCGTGATGCTATTAGTTTGTGCTGTCCCCACAAATCGGTCATAATACTTAGCACTTAAAAAATAGGTTATGAACACTCACTGATTAATCCTCCCAAAGACCCCAGGAGATACCTAAAGAGATATTAGCTTCTCTATCTACAGAGAGTGAAATTGAGATAGCAGGGATTAAACAATAAACTGACCCAGTGGCAAAACCGATGTCCTGCTGCATTTCCTAATCCTTTATCATCTGCACTCTGGCTAAGATTTAAGCTGCTGACAATACCTGAAGCCCTGCTCTAAAGGCAGTGATAGCTCTCGCTGCACCAGGATGCACACTGGCTCGGGAGGTGGGCACCACGGCAGCCTCTTGCCCTGCGCCCCCACTTCATGTTCTCCCCACAGAAAATCAGCGCTGCCTTCCCAACACCCCCCAGCCCCAATTTCAGCAGCAGGGGCTCACACGGAATAAATACTCCAAGTACACCCACTATCCCCCTGCAAGAGTTTTGCTCCCTCCATTGAGACCCACTGTAAAGTCACTTTGAACTACCTGCCATGAAGCAAAATCCCCACCTGCCATTTCCTACACCAGATATCCAGACCTCCTTATGGGCCTTTGTAAACATGCACCACATACGTATGTACGTGTTTATAGAAGTGCACTAACAACCACTCCAGTATTTCCCCAAACTGGCAAAACCTAATTTGCTGCCCAGCCATGTGAAGCCAATTGCCAAGTTTCAGTCTATGATGTGTTTTGCCAAGGACTGGCTGCATGACAATGGTGTTTTATAACACACACCAAGAATTACTTAACCAAAGCTTTGTATGGATGCAAGTGCTGTGATGTTACACACAAATAGTACATTATGCCTCTTAGATTGTAATGTTTGGCGTAGCTGCATGTAACCTACCATATAAACTCCAGGGTACATTAAGATCATTTATATAGCTGTTTCTCCAGGATAATCCCCAGAAGATGGGATAAATTATATGATTTTCATGTGCAGGAGCTACACCAAATTCTTTTGATTAATCGAAAGCCATTAATGGTAATGGTAATGAGTTTGCCACTAAGAATACTATAAAATATGTAAAGCCTCAATGACTCTCAATAGATCTTGGCAAGTGCCTCATTTAACCTTCACAGCTCATGAAAAACTGTTCGAACTTCTTCGTTTTAGACATGAAAACTATTGATTGTTTACAGCATTGTATGACCTTTTCTGACAAGTGGGAAAAATTATGAGATATCAGGTTGTAATTCAATCACGCAATATGCTCTAAATTATGTTGGGTTTCAGAATGCCGATGCTGTTTCTGCACATTTATTTTAGCTTGGAGTATCATCTAAGGCTTTGGAGAAGATATGTATGAACCCTATTTCAAACTGCAATGCTCCTTGAATGGCCCTGAGTGCAGATAAACTGTTAATATCCATAAGGTATCAGACCTGAAAAGTTACTCTAACGATAAGTAATGATAAGACATTTTGAAAACATCAACTAAATAGCATTTAGCCATTATATATGAAGCAGATTATGTATCACATGGACCAAAATCCTATTTCAGAAAATGTGTGCAAAGACATGCCCCGCCTCAAACCACCGGTGACCAGATGATCTCTAGCTAACATGAAGTATTATTTAATCTAACAGCATTTGATAATGGTCCACTGAGCCTTGACCCGTTATCCTGGACACTAGCTTCAAACAAAATCTTTTCACTGCTGATCAAATAGCCCACAGGAATTCAAGAATTAAAAACATAATGTGACAGCAATATTTCACCTCCTATGGGATCTCATTTATCTTCCTCCTAATCATATTCTCACTGTTTATTTTACTTCAAAGTCTTCTGCTCTTTCATCGTCAGAACTACACCTCCAATGGTGAGAAAATGTTGTATTTTACTATAGACCTGTAATTACAAGCAATAAGTGACCACTGGAATGGGTCTTTGGGAGCACGATGTTAAAGAAACATTTTAGAAGCTGTTAGAAAAAGATTTTGTTGTGGATTCTTTTGGTGTTGAACAGCTCTGTGGATATTAGACATGAAAGACGGATGTTGCTGGTGGTTATCTATGATTTTTTTTTGAAAGACAGACCATTTCCCCTACATCAATAGAAAATTTTTGCTTAGAAGTAGTTGACATCTCTGCCAATGCCGGCAGTTGTAAGAGACAAAAGTCAACTCAAAAGTTCCTATGTTCTCTAATTGCTTTGCTCTCCAGTGGGTCAGTAAGTTTTGCAGAACTCCAGCTCACCACAACCTCCCCTTGAGGACATCCCACCAGCAATTGCTTCCAGTATGTATATTCATATTTTCCATATTTTGCAGAAAGCTCAACCCATTTCTAGTGTTATGACTTGTTTGTAACTAGTAAGATTTAAAAACAAATAAATAAATAACAAGTGGAAAGTTTTTAGCGTGCCCATTTCAGTGAAGGAATCTCAACCTAAAGAACCATGAGTAAGAAGCAGGTTTTATTCTGTTTGTCGGACCTTTAGTTCTCCGCCTAGGATTTTTTCCAAATTGATACCTATTAAATCAAACTACCATTCCATAAGTGACTCTAATGCTCAAACTGAAGTAGAAATGATGAGAAAAATACATACAGTGGAACATAAATAATGGTAAAAGTTGGGATTTGAGGCCTTTAAGCAACCTGTCAGAGCACCAGTTTTTCACAAGATATGATGAGCAGAATACCTTTTCTGGGCTGTTTTGCGTTAGAATGTTTCCATCCACAGATAAGGCTGTTAATGTGAAAGCTTTGCTACACGTACCTAAAAATAGGATTGTAACCGTTTTTCTGTAATGGACATTAAAGTTCTGGGTCTGCTGTACCAGGCTGAATATAGACAGCTTTTTTATAGCTGATGGTTTAACAGTAATTGGTCCCTGTCACTCTCACCTGTTTCAGGAGTTGAGATTCCTGACCATCCCGCTGTATAATTTAGAGCTGATTTATAGGAAGAATGACAAAACATTACCAATCTCAGCTGAAACATACTTCCACTTCAACTGGAAAGTTAAAATTTGCTGGAAAAAGGTCGTTCAAGTTTGTTTTATTGTGCTCCTTGCCCTCAAATTAAGCCTGCTCTTTCACAAGGGCAAGTCTTTTAGGAATTTCACCATATGCAATATTGAAGAGACCTCAAGCCACTGTGAAGAGCACAGGCTTAATATAAAGAACCAGCCTCAGCTCCACATTGCCCAAACCCACTGTACCAGGTCCTCCGAGGAACTAGAATGAGCATGGTTTTTAAAAGAAGCTATGTAAGTCAATTTTGCCTATAAAAAAGTCTGCTGTCAGGCGCAACTTTGAAGGTCAGTTCTGTATGGAGACATTTCTAACAATTACTATTTGGTAAGCCACCAAGGTGCTGATAAAATAGCTTAGGAATGTCTTAGGTCCAGAAACTTCATGCTGAGAAAGGAAGCGTTTAAAGCATGTGCATAATCTTTTTTTTTTCTTCTTTTTTTTTTTTTTCCACTGAAAAGTTAGGCAAAAGACATGGAAATATATATCAACAAAGTGACTTAGAAGAAGTTAGGACTGAATATGTACTTAAAGCAGATTGATTGATTTCACAGGATTTAACCATTTTCTTATAAGGGCTAGGTAATCATTTGGAAAGGCATCAAGCTTGCTTAGCTTTGATCCGTGACATAAAAGGACATTATCATAATACCAACCAAGGTTGCAGTCAAGAACTGAGAAGGCATTAGAGTTGGTCCAGGAACTATTTGACCCAAGACTTTCAATTAAGGAACGGGGTGAATGACTATTTGATGACAAGCAATTTCCCTTCACTTTCTCAATCAGCTTTTAACAAAAAGGTTCATAAAATATGCCAGCACAGCCCAAGGCAACACAGCTTGTTGCGTTTCAGACCAGTGAGTTCAGTTTCTGTGAAAGTAAAAATAATGCAATTCACTACGTTCTGAAACGTTGTGTAATATATGTGGAAGTGGTAGGTAAAGGGGTCATTTACAGATGTCTGGTGTAATTACACCACAGATATCAAATCCTGGCAGTTTTAGATGTGTACATCTGTCAACCATTTCTGAAGGCAAAAAGTAAACCAAGAGCACTGAGGTGGAGACACCCCAAAGGTAATAATAATAATAAAAGAAATAAATAATTGATAATTTAGAGAGAGAATTTAAAATTTCTGCTTCATATTTTGATATTCGGCATCCCAAGCGTGAGCCACCAAGAAAAAATACAACACAATACTGCCTGTGTAAAATTCCTACATCATTTCAAAAGCTGGTGGTTTTGTATGTTTGGTTGGTTGGTTTTGTTTTGTTTCCTTATTTTTTTCCTTTCTTTCCTTATTTTGGGTGGGGGGAGTGAGGAAGTGAAGGGAAAGAGTGGGCTGGGCTATACTCTGGTTTGATTGTTTTAAAACAAAGAAATCAAGCCCCTGAGCCATCGATCCACTGCCATGTTAAAGGTTATCATATTTACCACCAGGAAGGCACAACCAAGTAATCAATTTCCTAATTACAAAAGGTGCAGTGTATTTCTGCCATCAGATGCAGGTAGTTTAAGAAGCTAATCACAGCTCAATTAAAAGTTACTGCTCCCAACTGGGAGTGATTGGTGAACACATCTAATCCATGTACAAATAAAGCAAAGCCATATCATCTGAATGATCAATAAAAAGTATCAATTAGTGTGTAATCTCATAAACAGCATGTGTGACCATCAGCAGGAACAGCACCTTGTATCACTCATTTTCAGGTAGATTTAAACTCAATGTTGTTTAAATAACTTACAAATATGAAGCTTAGCTGCCAGAATCCACTCGAGGTTTTAATGCCGTAAGGAGCAACACCTACCGCTTTTAACTGGATAGTTCATGAGCACAGAAACCTGAAAATAAATTAGCAAAAAAGATAATCTAGTGCCTGAATAGCCTTCAGGCAGTTTGAGCTTCAGTTTTAAGCTCCTCACCAGTTCCAAGACTACATGAAGCATTACCAAAAAAAAAAAATTAATGAGTTTAAGCCAGCTATGTTACACAGTGTTACTTTTATCTTCCAGCACTTCACAAAATTATAAATATCCCACATGGCAACTATTCCTAGAATGAAGTGAAATCCAGCTACCCAAAGCCAGCACACACTGAGACAGGCTTGGAAGTGCTGTGACTCGCACCTCTGGAAGTTAACGTCCCACAGAAGCTTCCCAATGCCACGCTCAGGCTTGGGCCAGCAGAAGGCATCACCTTCCAGCCTGGCTGCATGCTGTGCACATGCAATAACACTTTCCAAATCAAGGAGGAGATGCTCACCGAGAAGAAGGTTCTGTTTCTAGGATGAGAGCAGCAAATTGGGCACTTCCAGATAGGGCCAGAAACCAGAGACTGGGCCACGCTGTCACACTCAACCCTCCTGCTCCTTGGGACTAGAGAAGGAAAGGAGAAAAAAAGCACCCTGGTAGACCAAATCTAAAACAAGCATTTCTTTCAATGTATCCCCTTTCCCTTCTCTCCCTACAAGGACATTATGCTGGAGGTAGAGCAAACTTCACAAACAATTGCAGCAACAACAAAACAAGAGACTTTCCTTTCCCTCAGACCATTTTAAACACTAGCTGCAGAAGATTTCTCTGCATTTTAGTGTCAGAAAGTGCATTTTTACTCTCCCTTGCCATCACACAAGCCATAGGAAAGCACCAACCAAATTAAAGCATACATCCTTTAGGAAAAAATGGGCCTGCTCCTGCCTTCTGCAGCCACTCACACCCGCAGTGCTGGTACCTGCCAGGACGGGAGCAGTTGCAGCAGCACCCTGGCCATCACCTCCGGTTCAAAGGAAAAACCAGCCAAGGTCTGCTATGAAACAAAATGGTTTACAGTAAGTGTAGGAAATCCTCATTTTATACAGACACAAAAGGTCATCTTTGCAGACAATTTTTCTTCCTTTTTTTTTTTTAATCTATTTACTTTTGGACTATAAAACAGAAAACCGAAAGGAGAATGTACGATGCTCAAAAACCACTTCTCAAAGCAGCCAGATCAAAAGCAACACAGGAACAAAGAAAACTTTTGAAACCAGTGACACCCTACAGCTCGAGCGCTGCTCTTTGGGGTGTCCGTCAGGAACACAAGTTCTATACCATCAGCTCTGAGGGGTGCACACATAATCAGACATAAAACAAAAGCGTTGAATCTCTATTTTAATTTTCTTCCGTGGCATTTTCTGTTTCTGAAGTAACCCATGTTTTCTGCACTGAATTAACTGGGTATGTAAAGGCTACACATGGGGGGTTCGGTGCAGAGCAAAGGTCTGAGCTCTGTAACTGTAGATAATAAACAGGCACATCCCAAACACTCTGGAGAATCCCACAGCATGGAGGAAAAGCAAGCTCAGAGAGAAACACAGCCCCAGGGGCCAGCTCCCAGGAACTTATTTCCTTCTGACTCTCTTCTCGCTGCTTCTTACCTGCAAATAATGGCTCTTTCTGTCAGCTCTGAGCCAAAACTGGGATTTATCCAAGAAGGGGCTCTGAGCTCAACCCAAACAACAATGGACACAGCACACATTACAAGAAATGTTTGTTGTCTTTTTGTTGTTTCTTTTTTTTTTTTTTCTTTAATGCCTTCCACACCAGTGAACAGGGATCTAAAACTCACTCCATTTGCCTTAGTCTGTGCCTACAGACTGACTCCTTCACTGAAATATTTTGGTGGTATTTACACCATCACTGCAAACAGACAGGCCTTACAGAAACACCAAGAAGTGAAATGCATTTTCCTATAGTTAAATAGATATTTTCTGCTCACAGTGACATCTTATTTGTATGTGGAGTGAAGCACAAAATAGCCATATCTGAATTTCTTGCAGGCAAAAAGTCTGATGTACACCTTTAAAATAGCTTCAACATTTTTAAAACACTACAGCACATGAGGACAAGTCTCTGAAGCTTTAATGTATTTTATTGTAAATTCAGAACTAGGTGGAATGTAGAGCCAGAAAAAAGAAGGAAAAAAAAGTATTACAAGTTGTTGTCTACCTGGGGTATCTTTCCTAAGGCATCTTTCCTAAGACCTGAAAAAGAAATATTTTTTTAATGAACTATAGAACTTATTAAAGTTTTAATAGTATTTAATAATATATATTTTAAAATAAAATGGCCAAAAAAATATATACCTCTGTTCTTTGATTCTCATATGAGAAATGGGATAATATTCAGATGTTTTTGGTTGGGTAGGTAAATCACAGTGGTGTGGCACACTGCACGAGTTCCTCTGGAGGTTACTGCCCTGGGTGTGGAGTTAGCTGAACATCTGCCAAGCCCTGGGCAAGCTGCACTGTCCTTCTGCAGTATTGATCAGCGTGCCTGTAACAGTGGACCAGGAAGAATATAATTTAAGTAACCAAAGTTACCTACTCTAGCTCTCTCCAGCAGCCTCTCTCAGAACAGTGTGGGTGTTGCCGCTGGCAGTTTGGGACCCTCAGCTGCGCCCCACTTCAGGTGGCCAGACCTGGAGGCGATGCCCAGCCCCAGCACAGGGCAGCAAGCTGCAGGGAAGGTGTGCTGCTGCCTCGGCTCTTGCCACCAGCACCAGTGCCTGTCTGATCCCACCAACACCAGCTCAGAAAAAAAAAAAAAAAAAAAAAAAAGTTGCACTCCAAAACCAGCACATATTTTTTCTGACATTTTAGCTCCTTGAGTTAGACCCTTAGGTCACTGGGCAAATTTTAGCAGTGTGGTAAGACATACTGGGGACAGAGAGGGATTCCTTTGCTCACAAGTAGCATCAAGAGAGGCTTAACAATGCCAAGAAACTAAACTTTTAGAAATCTTCCTTCCAAACTCAGCTGGCTCTTAGAAAAGCAGACGTACTTGTTGCCCTGATTTCCATGATGCTCCCGACATAGCTTGCTGCTAAGGGACTAAAGACATCAGCCACTCCACTGACAGAGCAGAATAAATCCAAAGGTGGGGAATTAAACAGGATGGCACAGCATTAGTGTCAGAGAGGCTTTGTCAGCATGAGACTTTTCTGTTTAGTTCAGGGACAATAGATTCTCTCCACCTTTTCACTAAGAAATTACAATGCAGATTTTATAACTGAAGTAAATCTGGTGTTAAAAAAAAAAAAGTACCATTTCCTAGACAACTATAATTAGTGACATCTTAGGCAACAGTAAATAAAAATAATAATAACAACAACAACAATAAATCTTTTCATAATTGTAATGCAGACCCACTGTTTAGGATTAGTGCTTCTTTATTCAGGGACTATTCCAAAATCTCCTGAAGCCGACAGGACCTTCACACTAACTTCAGAAGGCTCTATCCAATTCTATTGAGCAGCATAAGAAAATGTAAATCAGAGAAATTGTGGGAACTTAAAGGTACTTAAGTGAAATACAGGAAGTTCATTCAGAGCCCAGGGCACCCTGCATAGCATTTATTTTAACTTCTAATGTTGTGTCGTCTTGTTTAATGAACAGGAATCATACTTAGCCCTACAATAGGAGGAATTCACCAACAAATTATTTAGGAAAAAGAAAATCTTTCAGCTTATATTATCGTAATATTTCATTAACATTTCTAACAGAAACTCCCTCACATGGAAAACAGCCTCAACTCAACGAAAAAATATGTGCAGAAAATCTTCCCCAAGCAGTATAAGCAGAGGTTTAGGATTGTTCTGAATTGAGAATGATATTCATTCACTCCATTTGCTTTGAAAATATAGTCATAACTAATTTTTAAACTAAATTTTATTCTGAGAGATTTTCATGGCACAAAATTATTTGGAGTTACACCTGAACATGATGGCTAAAATAGTCCCTTGTGAATGACACTTTGAGCAGCTGCTCGACCTCACAAAGGGAATCAGAGCACTGTCCTGGTCACACCTCACCCTCATTAGGAAAATGACCTCGCAGGGCTGTTGTTTGGTCATGGTTGCAAAGCAGAGCTGGGGAAGGAAAGGTTGCTTAGGTGGGATCCTTTGCACAGGGAAGCCAAGGAACTGACTTCATTTTGAAGGCGGCCTAATGGGGCATCCTTTAACGAGCGGTGACAGTTCTGCTGAACCAGACACCCGGCTCAGCACCCTTAACAGGCAGCAGCTCTGCCGGAGTCCTCAAAAATAAAACTGGTTTGAGAAGCAGAGGAGAAAAGTGAATGCTAATTATTAATTAGTAGAGCTTCAAGCAATTATGTAACTATCAGTGGAAAACTAAGACAGATACTTGACAAAATCAGACAGAGAGGGAAACAGAGTGACAGAATGCAGGGCCAAACCTGACAAAAGTGTCAGCTCAGACTCCAGGGAAATTACACCTTTCACGTCCATTTACATTTGATGTAACAGGGAAGTACAATAAAGAAGAAGAATGACTCAGTCCCGCTGAAGGAACTCAACATGACGTGCGTTCTGCTTCCAGGCATCCACTCCACAATTATTTTAAATCACTGGCATCTTTGTGGCACAAATGAAATATATGAACATTGGAAATTAATGCGTTGAAAACCATGAACCTATTTGATTTCTTTCGATTCACTCCTGCACTTCAAATCTTGGACAGAGTACTCCAAGCCCCAGCCTTCTTCAGTTCAGAATTGGCTGTGGGTGGCCCAAGTCGCTCACAAGGACTTTTCTATGCAAATATTGAAGGAATTTGGCTTGTACTTTCCAGAGAATCCTTTGTCACCCTATGGCATAAAGGGAGACCATCTCAGGAAGAGCAGAGCTCTCCTTCGTGCCCTTTACACGTTGCTCACAGCACAGCAATGGCTTGTTGTGGGATTATCCAGTCCAGATTCTTCCTCATGGGTTGAGCATCAGGAAAATTACCCACTTTCTTATTTTGCATCATCCTATTTTACTGTATTCACAACAAAAAGTTTGCAAAAATAATAAGTGATTGCAGAGCTCAATTTTCTTCCATACTGAAAAATCTCTGTCTTGCTCTCAACGTGAATCAAATTTGCAAGGACATACAGGGACAAACTTTCAAGGCACAGTCCAGACCCATGTATGTCTCAATAGAGACATTGCACTATATTGTACACAAGCAGGTATTAGAACTTGCTCATCCAAAATGAACTAAACCTAACTTCTGCACACAAACCAGGCTTTGCGTGCATTTCTTGTATTTTCCCCCATATTCTGTGAAAAAGAAAAAAAGTAGAATTGAAGGATTCTCCAAATATCAGCAAATCTGTATTCTGTATAAGGTACAAGGCACTCTATGTGACTGATGTCCGAACTGAACATCTCGGAAACACAATGTTTAAGATGGAGCACAGCACTGGAAAACAAATGCCAGACTTCTTGATGCTGGAGATATTTTTCCAAGTAAAACTCTTTCTGAGAGGTCAATTTAAAATCACTTCATGTTTTTATCTTGGCATTCAACAGCAAATAAAATATTACCAACCTAACTTCTGAAGTATTCACAACTGCACGGTGAAAGTTTGAAGCCTGTTATCGCAGGCACTTCTTGCCTTCCAAACTGAAGGCACTGTGCTGCTCAGCTGCTTTCCTGGCAAGCTGCAATCAGGGCTTATGCAGGCAAAGGCCACCTGCACACCCTTCTTACCATGCTAATAAGAAAATATTGGGAAATATCTTTGGTCTGGGAAAAATAAAATCTTCTTTTTCACTGCCTTTTAGGAGTCAAGAATAGGAAGAAAGCTACAAGACTCCTAACGCCACACATTAACGTGGCTGACAAGGATCCTGACACTATGAATGAGGTCTCTGTTTTCATGCTAAGTAGCCATCAGGAGGAGCAATTGTTTTCTGTCACAGTATTGTTTCATTAACAATAAAGGAAATTAGGAAACTATGAATTTTACTTCCTCTTTTTTTTTTTCCCCCCACCAACCTCATCTCAGCTACTTTCTAGCACTTTCCCTGCTGATCTTCCAGACTGTCCTTTCATGCCTTGGAAGAAAGAGACATTTCAAGACAATTTATTTTCCAGTTATTCCAAGCAGTCTCCATCTTTGCTTAACTGAAAAACAAGACACTCGGGAAAACAGACTTCTACCTGATACACCTCTTGTCCTTAAAGATGTGAAACTGCTGAAAGTGTCACTGTACTTCGGGTCTCGTGCATGATGTGGTAGCACAGGACAGAAAGCTGACCCTAGCAGTAGAATAGAGCTTGGAAGCCCAGCCAAGATGCCCGCTTGATCAAAACCCCACAAGTTCTGCAGAACGAGATGCTTTGGAAACCTTTCCTTACCCTGACAGGCTGAAACAGAAGAACCTGTTCCCAGCTCTTACTAAGCATCCTGAATTTTCTAAACTCATTTTTATAAATATATTTCAGGGAAATAGAAGTATTTTACCCTAAATTTCAAAGCAATTAGGGCATGTTGCAATAAACATTTATTTTAGGCTTTGATTAATGGTTTCATCAGTTCAAATACTATTGATAAAAGAGTCAAAAGAAAATGGCAGTGAGATACAAACAACCTGGAAGGTAGAAGTGAGGAGCAGAAGAAAAAAAGTGTGGTTCAAACAGAGGGAAGAAGAGACAAATGAGGAAACTGTGGCCCTCATGCAAGACTGGCCCACCTGCCTAAGCTCTTACAAGTACAGGAGGTGAAGGAGGAAAAGGTTTTCATATTGTTGTCACTAGCACGTGTCTTCTGCATCAGGCTCTTCTGCTAATCTGGGATGCAGCCCTCCCACCAGCATCAGCAGCAATCCGGGCATGGACAATATTTCAAAGGAGATCTTAACTGTTCTGGACTCACCCTACATCTGCACGGACAAAGCAAGAATCAAATGACAAATATCAGGCATTGATTTTCACGTAATAGCACCAAGTAAACTTCTTTTAGTTTCTAAAAAGACAGCAAAATGCCACAAAATTACACAATGAAATTTAAATTGCACTGAACTTGCGTTAATGCTTTTAAAAGAAATCATATCCAATTAAGCAACCTACATATTGGATTTTAACTAACAATGGAAGTGTTCAAAATCTGAGCACAATGTGAAGTACTTTCCTCTCTCTTATTGATAAGGAAGACAAAAGAAAAAGTGTCTTCTACTACAGTATTAGACAGCAAACGTTGCCTTGTACAAAACAAACTATTCAATTATGTTGTCAGGTGTGACAACAGCAATCAAGTTGTAAAGGCTGAATAATTCGTAATTTGTAATGAACAAGGCAAATTATTTCTTACAACGTAAAATAAAAAAAATATTTTACACTATACATAAAAAACACAAATGGGTGCTACTAAAATAAATGAATCAAACATGGGAATTAAATTTGAAGGAAGGGCTTATGACTTCTCTATACAAATACTATGACTACAACATTGCCTCAATTTTTTTGTTTTGTTGGATTATTGGATTTTTTATTTTTTTTTTGCTAATGTCAGACAGACTCTAGTTCGCACAACAGTCAACATCAGCAGTTACTTTATAAAGATTTACTGAGAATTTATTTTCAAATCTATCCAAAGATTACACATCAACATTTTAGTCTCGATGATTTTAATAAAATAACCTAGGAAGTTCTTTCATAAATTTCTTACAGGAGGAATTACATTATTACAGTCTTGCAGACAAACCAAAAAGCTACAAGCAAACATGTGGCAAGGATATATTAGAAACATGCATAAATCAAGTAGTTCTGCTCGATCTGTCTTTTGCAACATATTCCTTTTCTAGATATCTCCATAATAACAAACTTCCTCAGAACCTCTGCAAGCTGAGAGAGACGAGCTTGTACAGATTTTTCCAAAATGTTTGTTTTAGAGGATGATACTTTTTAAATATCAGTAAAAAGAATTTTTTTTTTTTAAAATGCATCCAAAATCTCAAAATCTGGAAATTACTCAAAGAATGTCACTAGTTAGGTTTTCAAGGGTTTTAGACATTAGAGAGTTGAAATCCCAGAAGCACCGTGTACTTTAAACACTAAAATTAGATGAGAGAGAGGAAGAACCATTGTACGCTATCTAAAAAGTACCTCGTCAATTACCAAAAAGGGTTCATTTCATAGTCAAGATTTTTTGACAACTGAAGCAATACTAGTCATCAGAAATCTCATCTTTCAACAATTTCTAACCCATCAGCCTGTGCTTGCAATAATCTGCACCCACAGGGGTTTAATGTTTCATATTTGTTTTGGCACTAAATGAAGAGAAACCTCTTACTGCTTCAATTACACCAGTGTCATGAACATTAGCACGCAATAATTGAGCAGTTAAGAACTTTATGAATCAAACAATATTTGAGAAATACGTTTTTTTAGTTATGGCTTCTGTAACCTGAGAAATTCAATAACTGTGGAAGATGTTATGAGTATAGACGCTCCCTTTCTGACATGTTGCATATATGACTGAAGTTAAAAACAATATTGTTTCCACAGATGCAATGTATCATTGAAGAGTGCTCTTACGAAAAGGCTGTAACACAAAATTTACAGAATTGGACCATTAACATATTAAATTGTAAACACATTTTTTCCTTTTTTTTTTTTTTTTTTTAATATATAGATTTGGTTATTTCAAAGCCAACTTCTGTTGCAAACTCAGGGGCTAATACATATTAAGAAATGTTTTAGAGTTATCAAAACAACTTTTAAGTTCCACATTTAATGGCATTTTTTGCAGTGCTCTTCTGAGACAATCTCAGGCTGAGTTTATCAACAGAGAAGATTACAAGAGATGGTTTCTTCGACCAAGGGCCTTCCCCAAAGCCAGCAAAGCTCTGCTAACGTCCCTTCCATTTCACAGGATCTGTGACACTGCCAGGGAAAGGCACTGATGGATTCAGTTGGACTTGATGATCTTAGGGGTCTTTTCCAGCCTAAGCGACTCTGTGACTCAGATATCTGACGGCCTGAACGGCTGCTCTGCCTGTCACCAGTGCTCCCTTCACAGCTATCGATCGGGATCATGACTCCTTGCTGCCAGCAAGAGCAGCGCTTGGTCCCTGGTCAGGACCCTGCCTTCAGCCACTGCTGAGCTGGCCTGCAGCTCTGTTTGCTGGAACTCAGAGTCAAGCAAAGACTAAAAATTGCGAGGCCAACCTACCTCAGCTGAAGGCGTCGGAGCTGCTCTGTGGGCAGCACCACTGCTCCCCTGCACGCCGAGCCCTCACAGCACGGCCAGCGGCAGCACCCCAGCTCCAACAAGGAGCTGAGAGCAGCTGAAAACCCAGTTCCCATAGGCAGGACTTCGGTCAGTAATATGGCTGCAACATCAGGAGCTTGCTACTTGCAAAGCTTTAGACCCAAAATATCACATGCAGTGCTTACAGGGGGAAGGAACGTGCTACTGTACAATAACCACGGAAAATAGTGAAGCAGGGGAATTGTAGGGTAGCTGGGGAAGGCCATCGTCCCAATTATAGTGTCAGCAGCTAATGTGGTCAAATGCCAACAGTGCTGTGAGGCCAGAAACTAAAGAATTTGAAACCCCTTTGGCCCTTGCTCTGGAGCAGGCCAAGCCAGGCAATGTGGTGACAATCCCTGACCACACAACCAGGTGTGCCCAGGGATGATGCTGGCACACCCAGTAACAGCACAGACATACCAGGCTGTGCTTAGTACAACACAGGGAACAACACTGCCACTTTGTCCTTGCCCCTGTAACGTGTTTTAGAGGTGCAGATGCAATGCTGTGGCTTTCTGACACGTCTGATGTATGGTAAGGAGGGCACCTGCTCTGCTCCAGAGGCCTGGCCACCCGAAGACTGTGCCTGGCTCCTTGGGAGAAAAGTCCAAAGACGAAGCAGTCTGCAGAAAAAATATATATAAATAAATATTTTGTGGAGAGTTAAGATGCAATAACACATAAGGCACTTCCCTTACCTGTTCCCACAAGGGACTGCAGTAACTCCTACTTAATTCAACTAATTTGTTATACAAGTTACACTACTTCACACAGAACAGCTGTAAATAGGCTGGGCTATGCTATGCTTAATGCACTTCGCTATCAGTACATGAGTCTAAAAAAAAAATAATTGAGAAACTAATTATGCCACCATTTGTTTCACTTCACTGCACTTATTTTTCACTTTAATTTTACTAAATAACATCCTCCACACACCTCAGTCTCACTGTTCTCAGATCAAGAATAGTTAAAAGTGTTGAAACACATTCCTTTCGTTTTTTGTATTTATTTTATGCATCACAAAGCATGATGCATCTTTAAAGCCAGGACATTTCAAGGATCTAAAAAAAGACACAGATCGCCTGCCAAAATTCACACCATTATTTTTATTTCACCAAATAATCATCTGCAAGCAAATCATCATAGGCTAGCCTCTCCAGAGCAAGTTATGCACGTTTACTAAGCTAGCATATGCAAACAAACAGAGTTACAGTTTTGACTATGTCTAGAAAAACACCTTTCATGATGCTTTTAACAGCTTGTTATTATTTCTTTAGTTACTGCCCTGAAACTGGAACTTTTATTATGTAAGATTAAGCTATGTGGTACTACATAACTATAGCACGTCAGCAGCTAAGTTGTTTTTTTTCTCCTACTGTTTCTAAATTCAGGTCTTCACTTGTAATCATAAGGTTCAAAAAATTAAAACACCACCCAACCCCTCACATGCCAATCCTGAAGAAATAACATTGCTAAACGAGATGCACTGCTCAGCTCAGAAAGTGAGATTTGCTCTCCCTCTAGAGTTTTGTCTGCATGTGCTGTAACCCATTGCTGCTAGCTGGCAGAGCTGTTCTGCTAGCACTACTCTTGCTATTCTTTTTCACTCAAAAGAAGTTGTGACCTTGAAAACAACCCTTTTTCATTAAATCCTATGACAAACACTTTGTCTAGCCTTGACCGCAAGCCTAAACTCCTCTCGGATACATTACAACAGTTTAATATAATAGCTGCAAGCAAACTACCTGCAGAAGTTGGTATTGATTTATATTGTCTCAGTACTCATTACCTTTAGGTGAGACTTTCTCTTCACTTTTGGCTCTGTGATATAATGGAGAGAATTCACCCCAAGCAGCCATATAAAACCTTGCATAGCTCTACAAACAAACCAGATCACGCCTTTGAATAATGTGGGAATGAAAAGCGTTTGCTTTGTGCCCAGTGAAATAGATGACACCCATGCATGCAGGAAAAATCTGTAAGGCAAACACCTGCCCAGCACCACAGATCCAATCCGAGCGGCTCACACAAAGTTTGGCTGCCAGGAGTTCAGAGCTAACCTCCGAGCCGACAGGCACACACTGCCCTGATCCTGGCACTCGCTAAATGTCAAGGATTATCTCATTTCCATTTTGATGAATAATGTACAGAAAGGCAAACACTCCTGCGTGTACTCATGTGGGAATGCAGCTGCAGGAATTCAGCAGGTTGCGTGCGCTGGACCAGAGGGAGATGGAGGTGTAAGAAAAAGGGATGGCTCGAGGGTCATGGACTCTGCTGCCTTTTAATGCTTCGGTTCTCCCTTTCTGTTGGAAGACAACAGGCTGAAATAACTAATTAGAGTAGATACCTGCTTGATTCTCCAATCCTCACAGCTCTGTTTTGCCACCAAGCGAGAGGAGGGGCAGGGCTGGGCAGCTGGCGGCAGAGGGATGTTGGGGGCTCAGAGCTGGCAGCACAGGCTGTCCCCCACCCCAGCACCCCAAAAACCCAGCAGCCCCTCACTCCAGCCAGGGATTAGGAGCAAGGATATACCCGCTCTTACGCACACCTCTGTCCCAAAAGGGGCACAAACAATGCGTGGCACGTCTTCTGAAGGTCAGACGTTCATTTGCATGCAAGAACTCAGGTTGGTAGTCCTAATAAAAGCTGCTGGCTAGGTCACGTTTGGGCTTTTGCTTTACGTACAGGGAAAAAGGGAAAAGAAAACATCTACAGAGTAAAAATAGCTAAAAGGAGGTTTTATGCCTATGATTTCTGACTAATGTGCTGGTAAAATGACATGAGAAGCCCAGAAAAACAATCAACACTGTTTTCTTGGATCTGTTTTCCCTTGTTTGTGCCTATTCTGCTCCATGCAGGATGGAAGCAGCAGCAGCAACCCATGGCTGGCTGCACATCACTGCCCATATAAATTCCCCTATAGCTACTCCATAATAAAAAAGGGAGAAGACAGACAGGTATGGTAGCTTTATAGCAGCAAAAGTTTGTCTACATTACTAGTGGAGAACTTTACCTTCAAATTTGCAATTTTTTTTTCTAAAGAAAAAAAAAGAAAGCTTTAACAAGACCTACATACAGAGTCTGATCTTTTAAATTAGAGAACAGAAGAATTCTAGGTATGTGCCAGAGACACAAAAGACCACTCTTTTCTTACAGAGTTCCTGGGCTCAGTGGTGGCTGTAGTGCACAGCACGCTTTTCTGAAGCACGCCTCATCACAGTCCCTTGTGTAGTAGCAAGCACCCAGATCTGCAGGATTTTCTTGATTTGATCAGTCACCAAAATTTGACCAAATTATCTTTCCGTGTTTGTTGTGGTTTGCTGCACACAACACAAAAGTTTCCCTCATTTATCCCTCTGTCAGTGTCTCAGTTACACGTGAATTCCAATGTCCAACTCCGTATCCTTACAAATGCAAAGACATTGCAGGCACATGGTGAGTCCTAATGGACACATCTTGCTTAATTTGGCAGACTTTAAACACAGCAAATGATGTGCAAACTGTTGCTAATGGGCAAGACTTAAGACTTTATACAAACCCTCTGTGAAGATGTTATGAGTTTTGCAGCTTTTCACCTCATCTCCTTAACACTGCTTTTTTTGAAACGAGCTGAATTGCATCAGTCAGTGTGGTCCTTACTTTAATAAAATTTCTCAGACAATATAATTCTAAATCCACAGTAAGGAGCTCACTGAACTGGATGGGTTTTGGACAAAATGCTGTAATCGAGTGAAATACTGACTGCAGAACCAAGTGGCACCAAATTATCTCCTCTGGCTCCTTTACTTCAAGGGGAATTTTGCCCACAAACTCAGTGCCTGAGATCTGTTTTTCTAGCAATACGCTCTGGATTTAAAAGGTTTATATTAAGTCCTATTAGTAATGCACTGCTATATAATCAGTGCAAATTTGACTGAATGCTTCTCATATTGGGGATGGGAAGTTGAAATCATTTTGCTTATCTGATTATCTCAGCGTGCGTTCAGTCAGAGGGGATTTGGTCTTCCACAGAACACATCCAGCGTTATTTTCCCGTTTTGTTTCTCTGCCTCATGTCTCTTTTGCGAGGAAACTGATAGCATAAATCAAAATAAAAATCTTTCAGTACTTCAAGGAAGCAGCCTGGGAGCGAGGCAGGACTGCTGCAGCACACATTTACATTCATTAGAAGTCCCTCAAACTGCATCTGAAAGTTCACAGCCCAGATTTGCCGAGACTTTAATGCATGCAGTTCTCTAAAAGGTCCATTAGCAGCAAAGGCAGCGTTGGCTTAGCCACTTAGCAGGCAGCGAGCACGCAGCAGCCTTTGAAGCACCCGATATCTGCGCGCACCGGGGCGCTCAGAGCTACGGAGGACAGGCATCGCCCGTTATTTATTTATTTATTGCAGGCATTTCGTTATCCTGGCACGGATAACGAAATGAGGACTTCAGGTGAGGCGGGCACACGGTGTCAGCGTTGGCTTAGGCTGCCCAGCCTGACTGCAGGCTCAGACAGACCAACAGCTCTCCCACAGCACGTTTCGCTTGCCAGGTGGCTGCTAAGGGACAAGATTTTATCCGGCTCCCTCTCACCTAGCTGGATGGTCATGGAGTTTGTGTGTTGGGCTGGACAGACAGGAGACGGGTGGAGCTGAACAGTCTCTCTGAGGTTTCCCTGAGCAGTGAGCTATGTGCCACAGCCAGGAGCACATCCCCAAGCTCTATTAATCCTTGTCTTAAGCTCCTTTGTAATAAAATTAATGTTTTTCAAGATGGCAGTTACGTGACACGTATTCATTGCATAGATATTGCTCAGAACTTCTGTAAATTGTTCTACATTTGAGATGATTTCTGGAGGAGAAAACATTATTTTTTATTTCTCAGAGGACATGATATTGGACTTCTCCCCTAGATCCTGGGGACAGACCTCTTCAGACCTGCCCAGGTATTCTCCTTAGATCACTCTGGTGATATCCTCACTCAGCCAAGGCCCATCAAGACCACCAACCTTTCCCTGGGGTGGCCAGTAGCACAGTACCAGACATGTAGGGAAGGAAGAACCAGCAGCCATGCAGAGAAGTCCTGGCTGTAACACCACAGCTCCCAGCAGCCAGCACTTTAGGGACACCCTGAATCCAGTCTACCACGCTCAGAACCCACAGATAAACATATCATTACTCTAACACCTTTTTTAACCTCAGCGCAATTTTTTGGCAGTGACTTTTGCATTGTTCTCTATGCTAAGAAGTAATTCTGTTTTATCTGATCTGAAGCCAAATGGCAAAGTAACGCAGGGGCTGGATGGGACCGAGCTTGCAGTCGCGGCTGCCTTTGTGCTGCCACTGCCCTGCGCTCGCTTCCCTGGGCTCCCAGCCAGCTCCTAATGAGCCGGGTTTTGGAGCAGCACTCTGATACCACATATGGGAAAACAGCATAAAACTCCAGGATAATTAATATTTAGAGTACATGCTCTTTTAAATCCACAGATGTAGGAGCACGTTACGAACAAAAGGTACCGAAGCCATTTGAGACGCGCTGGGAGAAAAAAACAGGTCTACCAAACTGCCCGGGCAGCCACTGGAAGAGCCAGAGGAAAAAAATAAATTAAAAAAAGATCACCACTGCCGCTGATAATATCATATTCATCAGGTAAATTCCTATGTCACAGGACATGAACATAAGCTTATATTATCCTTTCCAGCTTGAGATACCTACCACATCTTTGCCAGAGTACACGAGGCAAAAGCCCAGGACTACATTTCATAAAGCAGGTCTGCAGTAATCCTTTTATCTAAGGAGGGTGAAAAGCTCTCAATTTGTAATACAGGCATAGATTTAATGACAAAATGGATTTCCATCAGAAGTTTCTAAAGATTTCTAGAGGTCTTTGAGCATTACAGAGAGTTTGAAATAAGCTAAAAAAAAAATGTCTAGCCTTTTTTTTTTTTCTCTCTCCTTCCTCTATCCCAGGCACCAGATAGTAATCACAGAGCATATACCTTTCCCTTCGGAAAATATATGCCATTATGTAAGAGTCTGTGAATAAAGAGTTCAACACATCTCTATTTCATAAATGAAATCTCCTAAAAATACAGCAAGCAGTAGAACAATAAAAAAGATACTGCCTAACCAATATCAAACCTCAGATTTGATTTAGCAATAACTAACACAGTACTGCAGTGACCTTTAAAACTATCCTGCCAAGAACTTCTTATACATAAAGAAAAAAAGACGACAGTACAGAGAAACATTATGTTGGCAAGTCTCTACAGCAGTAATCAACACAATATAGATGTTCATGTGAAGGAAAGGCAATTTGGCTTAACATTACTGAAGCCCCACCATTTTCTAACACCTTAAAAGCTTTTCTAACTAAAAAAGGCTCTTAAACTGTCAGGTGCTGGATATAAACCATCTCAATCAGAAACACTAATCTCTCGTGAAATAATTTCTTTGGTAAAAGTAACTTTCAAGACTGCTGTTAAAAACTTAATAATTATTATTATTTTGTATCTTTTTTAATGAAGTCTTATCAGGAACATACAAAATTTAAACTGCATGTGGAAAATCTATCTGTATTTTTGAAGAAGCATTCAGGCATTTCCACAAGCTCCTCTGTACAGTTATTTACAGCATGGGCTTAATTAGAGCATTCTGCTAATTCAGTGTTCATCCCTGAGGTTATATAATACAAGTTGAAATAAATGGATTTTAATATAGGAATTTGAAACTGTGACACACAAAAATTTAAAAAAAAAAAAAAGCAATAGAATAAAATATAAATTCACCTTTCTTAACAAATTTTCAGTACTTGTAAATTGTCCTTAATGTATGAGGAGGTGAAAAGACTCCCATTAAATCTAGCACATGATATTATTGCAGTCACATCATGAAATAAAGGTGCATTTGATCTACTTATCAACTATCATACTTATTTGATCTACTTATGTACTATCATACTTATTTCAGTAGGATGAGATTTCAAAAGAAATACCTAAATACCAAGTGAAATATTTTACACAGAAAACAGTTTTAGTTAGACTAAGAATACATTTTTTGTGAATAAAAACGTTTGGAGAAATGTAAATCAAAAACAACAAAACTATCCTTCATTTTCAATATCTTTTTGCATCAGTGTTTACAAAAACTTTGCTCGAAAAATTAAAAATAAAAATAATAAGTGGGAAAGCATTTGGGTCCTTCACAAAAGAGACATATAATCTTAGCTGTTAATTTTCCACCAGCAGCATAACTAATTACTTCCACATCTGCCAACCCAACAAACAAGTGAATTTATCATGCCACCCTGATCAGAACAGGGTCAACCATAAGGCTGAGAGCAGATCAAACAAAACATATAGAAAACTTCAAAATAAAGCTTAAAGATTGCATAGCTAAATAAAATAATGAAAGGAAAGATGTAAAGAGAGTGGCTGATTGTCAGCTACTTTTGAAATTCATGATACACTTGACAGGATAGAGCACGCATGCTAACATTATCTTATTAATGTGGTTTAAAAAAAAAGGTATCAACATATCAGATGAAACTAATAAAATGGCACTCAACTGGGCTTAATGCTGAACTGAATCATTACAGAGGTTGATTAACAAACTGAGGAAAATATGCATTCAAATTCAATTCTTCAATAAAAGCTTCAGTGCAGAAAGGTTCCTGGAGTCCCAGGCTCACTGCTTTTCACAGGCTACAAAAGGAGCCACACCAAACACACCCTGAATGGCACTAATTCAAGGGGATTTCTCCAACAAACATACATGGCATAGAGCTCTCGAAGGTAAGAACAGCAGCACGAGCCAGGCCACTGATCAAGACGTACACAAGACTTTCTGTCGTATAAAAGCAGTTCAAAGCAATTCCAATTTAAATGAAAACAATCCTGAAGTTGAGAAACGGCAGGGTGCATAAATAACTCTAGAGGATGCACGACCAAATTAAAATGAGGATTCAAAGTAAATTTCTCTAACAGTGGGATACGCTCATGAAAAATATTCAGTTCAGCTCCTTTTTTTTTTTTTTTCCTTAAGAATATACAGTTCAGTTTAAAACTGAATATACAGTTCATTATAAAAAAATATGTGGTCAGCCTACATACATCACCCAGCTCAGAAGGTTCCAGCTGCACCTTTCTGAAGTATCTGGTTGCTGTTGCACTGCCAGATATTTGCATAATGAGTTATTAAAACCTGGAAACCTAAAATGTTCAACTCCGGTTTAATATTCAGCCCACTAATGATAGTCTAGAAACAATATACACACGTACGTTTATGCACATCAGGCGATGATTACACATGCAGCATACATATGTCAAGTGCAGTGTATGCCAGCTTCTGAAGGCTGGATGTCAACAGTGAAATGAAACAATTTACAATAAACATATTTATTCATTTATTTTTAAGTCTATTGGTGGAGAACAGACAGAGTGTATAACCAACCTCGTGCTCTTTCTTTAGGAAGCCGCTGGTGCCAGGGCCAAGAACAGGGGAGAGGCCTGGAGGCACCTTGGTTCCTTCCCCATTGGGCAGGAACATACGTGACATAGGACCTCTCCTATGTCCAGGTACCTCTCCTATTGTCCTGCACACAGTAGAGCCAGTGATTACACGTGGCACTTTAAATGAGCTTCACATAAGCGATGGACATCCAACTATGAGCACTTTCTGACAAGTACGATCTGAAAAGAAGGAGGATAATAAGCCTCGTGCGCGTATAAAGATTATCAACGACACGCACAAAGCAAGATTCATCGTGTGTAAAAACTTTTGCCTCAAGATTTGACTGCTGCTTCCCCAAGGACAAAAAGCCCCAAAGTCTGTCTTTGTCACAAGAAGACAAAAGGTCTGCGTCTGCCTCTCATCGGTTTAGTGGCTGGTGTTGTCAACAGGAAGGTTGGAGAACCAGCAGGTAACGAGCAGAAAGCAGTCATCCCAGCTAAGGCTTGTATTAGTCTCTGCAACAGACCAATATGTCACTGAAAGAAATACATAATCACACACATCATGTAGGTGTGTGCACTAATATGTGATATTTAGTGGAAGGCAGGGTGTATTGTCCCTGTTAAGGAACCAATAAATGCAATTACCTATGTAATGCAAGCATCAAGGTGGTGCTGTGTTGAGCATGACATACTTTAATGTCCTGTAAAGGCTACCCATGCTAAAGCAGCTTCCTTGGATAGATTAAAGAGGTCAAACTATTTTTTTCAAGATTAACTATAACACTGTGGAACCGGTGATGATGTAACGCTGAAGTGTGGCAAGCTTAACTTTTGCTGACTAAAAACGGTTTTAAAAAGCCAGTAAGGTACGTAGTGTCAGCTGATGAAGATTACAGATGTGTAGCCCAATGAAGCAGTTCTCATGGTTCACAGAGCTATCCAAATCAAAGACCCACTTTTTTTGCTTGATTCTCCTCATTGCAACTGCTACGCACTGCAGTAACAGTCCTTGATGAAAGGTGGGGTGATGTTTTACAGATAACACCACCAGTCTGTCCCTTACATCTCTTAGAATAACACCATCTCCTGATCCTGGGAGACGTGCAGCTTCTCGGGGCGGGAGCATGCCATGTCAGTGGGGCACCACTTGTATTTGCAGATGTTCCCCATCCCTGCACACTCACTGGGCTCCCAGTGGACCCAATGGATTTGGGCTCCCAGGGTGGTCTGGAGACCCAGAACACACAGGACATAGTGAAGAGGATGTCAGGTAGTGCCACAGAGATATTTTTGCCAAAGGTACCTGCATGTAAAACACCGAGCTGGTCAATTAGCTGTCCAGGGGAATGTACCTGATAATTAAATTAGCAAAGCAGTCAGACCACTAACACATCGCACTGCACTTCACCAGCTACCCTGAAAAATTAAGTCTGATTCCTCAGTTAAGCAGAGCTTTAAAGAAAATAAAATGTGGCATAATATTAATTATGTGAGCATGAATAGTTCTGCAGCACAAAGCCTGTGTGAATGGGGAATTTTGTTTTATAATGCTTTTTTCATCTGGCAGAAGACACATCTATTTACAAATTAATTCTTAATCCATCAATAAGGAAAATAAATTAAGACCAAAAAAAAAGAAGAGTATCTGCTCTGAAATTTCCTGATATTTGTTCCTTTGCCTCATCTTATATTGCCTATTCAAAAACCTGAGCTTGGAACATAAAAGCTTATCCCATTGAGACTGCAACCAAATAGCTAGGAATTTTCAAACATGGTTTTAAAAAAAAAAAGTGAGGTTTTATTCTCCTTAGACCTGCATTTCCTTATGCCACCTATAGAGTAACAGTCCTAAAATCATTTTAGCAAGGTAAATATTCTATGTTGGAAAAAAGTCCCATGACTACATCCATCCTGTTACCATAGACAAGGTACCTCCTTACCAGACAAGGCCAACCTCCAGCAGATTAAAGTGATCCTTTATCACCAGCAGCAAGCCCACATCTCAGAAAAAGGAGAAGAGGTTCGAGACATGCCTCTTGGGCTTTAGGGACTGGTCACATTTTGTTTAGCATACGGAAATACACAGGAGGAGACAACCTAGAAAAAAGAGTCTAGACATGCTGTGTAATATGTAAGCACAGGCTTCACGTATGGAAGCGCTCGTTCCAGATATACAGACTGTTCAGCTGTCATGTTCATCTGCTTTGTATTGTAGGGACACATGAGAAAAGTTACCTAACTGCTGCTTTAGAAAGTATACGTCCTGGCATTTATGAACACCTCCACTCACAGAAAGCAGGGGGTTCTCCTTCATTAACACTTCAGTAGTTAAAATAATTCTCCCCATTTACCTATACTGGGCAGCTAGTTGTAGATCTGTATAATGAAATTCATTACATGTATAGGTCCTAGATGTTGGAAAAGTGAACAAACTCCCTAATGCAAAGAAGAAAAATATTTCTGAGGCTTCAGTTAATTAGCAAGGTCAAATTCTGGATATGGCCTTGTTGATATTACTTCAACATAATGAATTTTGACATCAGAATGTGTTAATTTTCTAACCTAAAAAAAAACACAAGGTACCCGACATAAATAATTAACTAAAACAAGGTTCATTAGAAACGCATCCCCAAAAGAAGGAACCCGGAGAATCAGGAAAAGCGTGCACAGAATACAAAAAATATTTTCTGTTTTAATTACGTGCCTCCCTTTAACTGAAAAATACTTTGATTAAACTTTCATTAAAGTGGAATTCGATAAAGTTATCAAAACATAGCACACGATTCAAGAAAGGGTGCATCGTGGATAAGTATTTTCGGATCTGCTCAGCGCTAGGACCAAGCTGTGCTGCACTCTGCTTTCAGGAGCAAGGCTTGCCCAAGAGCCTGCACCACCAGCACCAGGCACACCAGGGGTGCTCCCCTCGTGGTGTAGGCAAAGGGGGGAGCAGGGAAGGTGTAAGCCCAGCTCTGTGCTGTGGGATGGGGACGGACAGAGGGATGAGCAAGCAAGGATGGAGAACCTCCCACCACCCCTGATGAGCAGCTCTCCCGTTACACACCTGAGAAGCAACCACTAATGACAAGGTTGCACGATCAAAGCTGACAAATTTCCAAAGCAATTTGTAAGCATTACGCAGATCTTTCATCTCACAGGCAAGACAAACAGTACTGTGCATCTTCAGTGAAGGGTTAAATTCGAGTAGAAAAGAGAAATGAAACTTTTCTATTGTTAAACAAATGTTAAACATTTGTATCACCCAAAAAAAAAGTCTGGCTTCCTAACCTTCTACCTTAAAAAGGAAGCCACAGAAAGTTACACCTTGCTTGTAATTGTTTCTGCCCTAACATTAGCATTATTTCATTTAGCAAGAGAAGTCACTCTTTGAAATATCAGCATCAATCCAGAGACCAGCTTATGAGAAGCAATTACTTTAGGTTATTGATTTGAAGCTTCAAGGGAGATGTATCTAGTTTGTTTTTGGATTTAAAAAAAAAAAAAAAAAAAAAAAAAGAATAATTATGTTAGAGATAGCATTTCATTTTAATGCTAGGAAAGTTGTTGGAGGGGTTTTCTGCCACTGCCTTGAAGAGAAGAGTAAATAGCAGAAACATGCAGACCCCAAGGTGTGTGCGCACAAGTCTCCGAACAGCACCGTGCAGACACGCGATGGGAAGCCTAAGGCTCCCCCTGACCTAGAAACAGCTTGAATTTGCATACATAGCTAATGAAAAACAATGCAAAAGTGTTGTCAGTAGCACCCACTCTTTACATAAAACTTCATGTTGACAAAGTATTAACTCCAGATGAAAAGTGGCAGAAAGCTTTGCAGGGAATGGAGATCTTATCTTCAGTCGCGGTGCTGTTAAGAGCTACACAAAGCACCTTAATCCACAGACCCACGGTTTTTCTTACAGTCTGTCAGATCAGAGAATCCAGAGCTTTCCAAGCACAGATCCTCTCAAGAAATCCTAATCCTCCCCTGGGAGAAGGGAGCAAGGTGCGTGGGAGGAGATGTGCCCAGAGCCTGACCCACCGCACCCCAAACCCTGCCCAGAGCAGACCATGTTCTGCCAAAAACTCCTTGTATCTCATCAGCTCAGTCTATCCATGAATTATCTTAAACTGGGGAAAAACAGCTTTCTTTGCAATTGTTACTCCCAAAGATAGCTTTGTAATGGTGCAGTTACCCTGCAGACCCCTCTACCTGACCCATAAGACTGTAAGGCTGACACTGACTTTGTCTTTTTGTAAGACACAAACAAAGTTCTGATCTCAGCAGTTCATAGATTCAAGGCAGAAATGGGGAAATTCTTTCCTTTCAGGAAAGTGTTGTCCAAGATGATTTCCAGCCAGTGGTACCTGAAGAAGGTGGGTGAAGGTGTCCCTCCTCCCTATGCAGAGGAGCCCAGCGATGCTTGCAGTGGTGTGACTGAGTGCTTGCACCTGCTCAGGAGGCATGGGACAGTCTCACTTGCTCCCAATGAGCATTTAACTGCAGATGCTTATGTAGCAAGGATTCTTCAGCAGCAAGACATGAACACTTTAACCGCAACCATCATTTTTGGTGAACTTTCAGCAATATGAGCAAAAAAGCTGCGTTTTGCAATAAGGGCTGCTGTGGGAGGGCTGCACCCAAATCAATTTGCCACGTAGCTAAAGCTGGTCTTGAAATAACTTCCCGACACATTATGTTCTGTGAGAAATTATTTTCACCTACGAAGAACCACAAAGTCAAAGGAAGGTCTGTCTGTTCATAAAAGCCAGGAGGAGCTATGAGAGGCAAGCTGCAGAGCTATGAGGACCTCGGAGCAGCGCAGGAGGAGCTCACAGTCCTGTGCCCCCTGTGCCAGGGGAGCTGATGCCATGGGGCAGCCCCTGCCTGCCAGCAGCTCAGACACCTGAAAGCTCCTTGGAGCACCTGCATCCCTTTGGTCCATGTGGATTGGTACCCTTAGAGCAGCTCCTGCAGCCTGCCTTGAAGCAGGTCATGTGCTATGACACAAATAAGGGTCTGAACGTAGCTTAGCATCGAAAATAACTAACTTACACCTAGGGCTTGACAGGATGGCTGGCACGCTCCAGCATCATTTCAGTTATGGGCAGCAGAGAAATCTGGTTTCTTTAGATTATGTTCCATACTTGAATACGTTCAACTGTTTTAGAATAACGTTGGACAAATACAAAAACAGTTTCAAAACACCTAGATTTCAGGTTAGGTTAGAAGCTATCAATTCATTAATTTCATAGTAGAAATATACACATTTTTATTTAGGCACGAATCAAAAATGATTAGCCTGCCTAATAGGTGATCTTCTAATATAAATTAAATTGTAGACCAGCTTCACAATGTTCTTGGTACAGCTGATACAGCTGTGTTTGTAGCAATGCTTCTCCGAACAGTCAAATATGAGGGTCAACAATCAGAAAATGAGTTTAAAATTTAATTGCCTCGGAAAGCAGAACAAAGTAAATTGCTAAGGTTAATGCTGGCTTTTAATGAATTATCATCAGCTTCAGAGCATCCGCCTTTTGCAGCAAGGGCACGGGGCAGTTTGGCTGCGTGAGGACATGGAGAGCAGGACAGACACCTACTGCATAGGGGGAGATGTCAGCGCGGTTCTGCAGCCCCTGCACCACAGGGGGAAACACATTGCCTGAACCAGACTGCTACAGAGCAGGAACAAACCTGCAGTAACAACAGAAGAGAAGCCAACCCAGTGGAAAAAAATCAATGCTGAAAATGTGGGATGAGAAGAAGAAAGAGGCACAACATTGCACTTGCCAAGTTGCCTATTTCTGAAAGCAAATAAGGATCAGAACAAAAATCTGTAAGTGTGAGAATTTTCTATTTGTAAGTACACAATCCTTTTCTGCAAGATTTCTGTGCATAAATACCTGTAGAAAACCAGCCTTCCATGAACCACACCATGCGCATTTCAGATTTTTAACAGTTTTCTTGAAGCTTTCTGCTGTACTGGCTGGTTTCCTGCCGATGCAGGCAGTACAGAAGGACACCTCCTGCCCTGGGCCCGAGCTCTGGCCACTGCTGGCCACCAGGCACCACGCACCAGTCCCCAGCCACCATGGGAAGATCCCAGCCCGTGCTGGCAGTGCCTGCCCCAGGCAAGCCCCCTGAGACTCCCCTGCTCAGGAACCTCCAGTCCTAGAGACTGAAAATGGCCAAAGCAGGCTTTGCCTGCACTTATTTAACATTTCCCCAGTTGTTGCCAATTTCCATGAGACATCACACGACGCAGCTGATGTAAGCCACGGTAACCAGGTGTGACAACTAACAACGTGGTATTAAATGATGTAACAGCTCTGGGAACTGCAAAACCCCAAAACCAACAGACAGCGTTGCTTGCTGGATCCCATGGCTAAGAGGCGTGTAGAGCTCTCCCTAACTCATGTAGTATTTATATCCTGGATGGCAAAATAAATATTGCAACAAATGATTTTTTTTTTTCCTATTCTTTGTTCTCTCTGCCATACCTGCAGGTTTTATTTCTTCTTCTTCAAGAAATCTATAAGAGTCTGCTCAAATGAGCAATTAGACTTATCTCGCTTGCCCCATTTAAGATCACGCTATGATCGTTCTCACTGTGAAACAGTTTGACTACATAAAACTTTACAGCCAGGTGGATCTGTTTAGTTTATAACATAAAAATATGCATATTATGGGGAGGAGGAGACCACAGTAAGAACCTGAAATCACTACATGTTTTTTCACACTTTTCCCTGGACTTATTCCCATTCTGTAAAATGAAGCAAGTCTTGCCATCTGTCTGCAAAATCCTCTTCATCTCAACCTGTGATGTTTCAAAGCCACTGCCTTTGCTACTGGTCTACATAAACCTCAAATTGCTGCAGAAAGTGCAAGTACCAAAAAAAATAAAAATAAAAATAATGAAATAAAGGTAGAAAAGGTCCCTGAAGGTATTGGGCCATCTCCAAAACAGCTTTAACCTGCCCATTATCCACCTGTGTCCAGACCAGCCCTGGCACTGATGGGCAGATGACACCCCCTACACCCCAAAAATCTTTCCCGTTTTTATCTGTTGTCCCAGTACAGTTTCTGTGCTTTTACAATGGAGAAACGAAGCTCTCCCAGCAGCACAGGTCTCCCTGTGCAGAGCTGTGTCCCCGGAGGATGGGGAGGGCTGGAAAAATCCCCAGAGGCTGCTTGGAAAGCATCCCAGCCCACCTGGGAAACCAGGTCTTTATCTGAGACGAAGGATGGCTGGAGCTAATGAACACTTTGGGCAATGTGCTTTGGGTTAATTAACCTGCTTATTGGCTGTGCTGTAACCAAAGTGAGCTGCTTCCTAGGCAAGCAGTTAGATGTGACAGACCACATAGCTATGATGATCCAGGAAATTCTAGTACTAGAAGATGCACCAAGGAGTGCAATGCCAGCCCTGAGCAGAGCAGGGATGCACCCAGGGATGCCCAGGAACACCAGGCTGCTGGGACTGCCTTCACGTTAAGGGCTGACATGGGGTCTGCCTTTGGAAAGCAGTAAAAGAGTCAGGGTGCAGCGTTTTTCTTTGGTTACCAAGGTCACTCTCTGATAGAAAATTACCTCTATGTGGATTTGATTTCCTGCAGCTGCTGCAGCGAGGGCTCCTCCTGTAGCCGGGCTCCCTGGCAGCAAGCGGTGCCGAGCACAACGCGTCCTCCGCCCGCTGGGGTTGGTGCGTGCCTCGGTGACTCCTCCACAAAGCACTGCTCTTGTCTCTGGGGCTGCAGAAACAAGGGAAAAAAACAAAAAACCATCACAATTACTCTATTATTATTTGTCACATTTCTTAAGTGACTGGCAAGGTTCCTTCCTCAGTTATGGAGCACTTTTCCTGCCTTCTTTTTCTCATCCCCATCCTCCAGTCTGACACCTGCCTTTGTCTGCCCTACCCCTCAAACTGAGAAATACATGAAATTCATAACTACACCTATCTCTGGCCCCAAAAAAGAGCCTTTATTCCTTTTACAACCCAGATTACTTCGAGGTGTTGCTTTCATTGCTTTATTTTTTATGCTGGGAAAATAGAGGGCAGAAGTTACTTGAGGCTGAGCGACTGCAGCCTGGGCAGAGAATTGCCTTCAGGCCGAGGCACCCTTATTTTCAAGAGCTACCAAGTGTTACCAAGACTGGGGGAGAAGCCTTCTCATGGGTACAGCCCAGTGAGTGAGCCCCTGGTGCACACTTAGCTGTGAAAGCCAGAGCTCGTGCTCCACAGTCCTAAATGGGGTTCCCCATTTAGAAGCTGCTGAAAGCCATCGTTCTTCATCGACTGTCACCCAGACTTCTTTACCCCCAAAAAGCCACATTTCTGATACAGAACGTTAACAATCAATTTACTGTGAAGTCAAAAGGGAAAACATGCTGAAAAGGCTTACAGCTCTTCTTCACGGAAACCTCACTCACCATAATGGCATGGTTTCGTCTGTTGTATTACAGAAATCTGCTTGCAATTATTAGACTTATTTCATATTTTAATGTAATTATGTTTGGCCTTTGCTCTAATAAATCCTTGAACCAGAACTGGAAGATAAGAAATTCAAATACCCTAAGCCTGCTAAAGATAAAATGCTGAAAGAAAGGTGATGTTGCTTAAATAGCTTGGCTTAAAAATCAATACAGAATACATTCATAAATTAACAATCACTCTAGACTAAAACATTTATTGCTGGAGGAACACTGCATAATTAAACTATGGGAATGAATAACAAATTAAAATTTAATTTTAATTTTTGGGTTCCTTTTTAAGCCTGTAGTTAAAAAAAAAAAAAAAAAATCCCTTTGCTACATCTGACTATTTCTACGGGAGAAAATTATGTGCATTATTTGGTCATGACTCCCCCAATTGTTGTTCTTCAAAGGTCAAGCTCCAGTGATTTTAAACTGGGTTTTGGCAAACTTTGGAAACTTTTGTAGGGTAGTTTTGGGGCAACTGGCATAGTTTGAGAAAGAGAGAGGGGGAGAGAGAGAGAAGTGAAATGTTGCATTTATAATTAAGAAAAGGAAAATTCAGATTAGTTGAAGCGTTTAAAGCCCACTTGACCTTGACTGCCCCGTGTGAATTGCTGCACTGAGCAGAGAATTTCCAGCCAGCCCCGGATCCCGCAGGCATCCCGTGGTGGCACCACACCACAGCAGCCTCATCAGCCTGCGGACCTCTTAAGCTGTGTTTTGCTCAGTGCTGCACCAAAAATCACTTGTTTTCTTGAGACAGCAAGAGAACCATATCAAAATACTCGAGTTGTTGGGTTTTTTTCCACCTTAGTTTTTCTAGGAGGTTTTTCTCGGGTTATAATCACATGTTCATGCACAGAGCTGTTTCAGACTAGAGGAAGAAGCAAAGGAAATGCAATTGGGATGGTTATTGTTTGCTCCTCAGAAATGGGAAAGGGATATAAACCTGCGGGAGCACAGTACAGGATCTAATTCTTTTTTCTTTTCTCATTTCACGTTCCATTTTACCTCCCTTGGTCAAAATCATCTCTCTCTGTTCAGCATGAGGTGGCACTGATTAATCTAGCGCATAGAGAGGGTTAGGAGGAAGAATAATTACAAGAGGCAAATATGATATGTTGGCTACACCACTTACATTGTATAGGCACCTTTGGCCTTACAGCTGCAGCCCAAACAGCGGCAATTGCTGCTTTTCCAGGTAAAACATGCTTTGTGTTAAATGAGGCAGGGGATGGCGTAAGGTGGGGTGGAAAGGACAATTAACTTCTATAAATAATCAGAGAATTTCTCATAAATGTGCTGGCTATTCTGCAGATTTCCCTGGATATATTATAACCAAAGCACCTCCTGTTCAAACACCAGTCTCTTCAAATATATCTATTATCAGTCACTCAGTGATGAGGTGAACACTGAATAGTCACACAGAGGTAAATATGAAGAAATTAATTCCATTCACAGAGCTGCCAGAGAACTACGATACAGGATTTTAGTATTTTAAGACCTATATGGTAGTTATTCACTCCCCGTGGGAAAGGAGATCCATGATTTAGATGTTCTGGGAGGGACTGATTCGGATGCATAAAAATGGAAGTGGCTCTCTTTTAGATTTAGGAAGATGTCAGTACAGGACAAAAATGTCTATATTGCGAACGTCACATTTAAGAACATCATTAGGAGATCGCTTGACCTTTCCAGCATGGGTCAATGCTTACAAATACCAGTTCATCAGAGAAATTAAAGTCAACAAAGAAAGAGGGCCCTTTTCCTCAAACTTTTTGGTGTGTGGAGGGGAAGGGTCAGCGATCGTCTTCTGCAGCAGATGCAGCAGGGTTACACAGATTATCTTTGGGTTGCTCTCTTCATGAGAAACGTTAACTCTCAGTGAGGAAGAACCATTGGAAATGTCTTAAAATGAGAGGAGGAAGCTCATCAGTCTGCTTGGAGGAGTCTGATGAAGCAGACAAGGAGCAGCCACATTTGTACAGTCCTCTCTCATGGGGTTAGCGATGACAAACCAGAGAATGGTTTTGGTGCATCCTAAGACCATTCCAACAAGTAGAGTCTCCCCAGCTGTCTGCTCTACCCAACACAACAGAAATTAAGAAAAATATTTGACAGAAAATAAGACACATCAAAGCCCTGTTCCTACTCCCCCCCCAGTAACCACCCACAGCCACTGCTGCACGCACACTTTCTGATGATGGTCAGACCCAACACAGCTGCTTTGTTCTTACTTATCCCTGTGGAGGCACTGGACCCAAATGAATCCTTGTGGTACTTTTTCACTTATTAAATTAGATGAGATATTCAAAGATTCATAGATTTTAGAGCCAGAAGAGACCATTACGGTCTATTCAAACTCATGCATCACACAGGCTATAAGTTTCATCAAGTGATTCCTGCATGAAGACTATAATTTATAACAGAGCAAGAACATATTTTAAAGAAAGAAATAGAAGTTCTCTGTAAAAAGGTCAGTTACTTCATGTAGGATGAATGACAGATGGGGCCCAACAGCATAAACACACACAGCACTTTTTTGATACCAAACTACTTCTCAAAATACATTTTTCCTTACACATTAGTTTTGCCCACTGTAAGATTAAAAGCATAGTGCAAATACAGCCCTGGAAGGGTTTCCACCTGTAAATACCCTAGCATTTCTTTTCCCCTAATGCATGCTAGAAAGAACATTACGTGGAAAAGCAAAACATAGTTGCTACTGAGCATTAACAAAGCAGCTAACCAGTGAGGCTGTTCACCCAGATAGATAATTCTTTTCTTTTAATGCAAAGCGTTGCTTGATATTTTGCAGGCACTTAGCCAAACAAGCAACACACTCTCTTCATGCACAGGAGAAGGAACATATTTTATCCGTAAGGATTTACAGCTTCTGAAAACAAATGGCACCCTGGGCCACACTAACCGGTACGTGCTGAAATGAATAGCCTTACAGCGTGGAGATGATGTGCAAAGACAGGGGAGGCTCATCACTGCACTTCTCAAATAGTACTGTAAGAAGTCCAGAGAAAAAAGTTGACAACAGAAACCTTCATGAAAGGGCCCTGAGAAATGAAAGCAGAAGGTAGTCCCTGCGCGGGTGACATGCAGGTAGCAGGAACATCCAGCGATGCCACTCTGGGTGTTCTAGGTACATGATTAAGGTATTATTTGGAATATAAGGAGCCTCAATTCTCTAAAAGCCTCTGGCAAAATAGGGAGATGGACTCAAAAATATCTAAATTAGACACTCCAAAAGAGATTAAGAACACCTTTCATTTTTTGTCTCAGATGTGAAATGGCTTTTTTTTTTTTTTTTTTTAGGGACGAAGGTGGTCTTTCAAAAGGTCTCTCTTATACAGCGGGACTCATCACAAGATATCTGTCATTACTTATTTAGATTGCACCAAGGCTGAGTAGGCTTTTAGCACTTATCCTTCCATAAGAAAAATACAGCAATTCTTGGGGAACATTTCTTGGAACAGGAGCAGAAAGAGAGAGAAAAAGGAAAAAAAAAAAAAAAAAAAAAAAAAGAGGGTGAAAATGAGAAATGCATTTTCTTCTCTATTCCTCTACCAGGCGCCAAATGCAATTTCTGAACTCGCAGATGACAGGACTTCCCTGCAAACCCAGGGGAAAATCACCTTCCCAAGAGGTCTGTGGGAGACTCGCAGTGGGACTGAAAGCATCCCTGGGGGTCATGGCGAAACGCAGCAGCAAAGGCTCGTTCATGTCTACAGCCAGCAGAGCCATCCCCCCAAAGGCAGCACACACAGCATTTGGCAGGGCTGTCATCAGAGGGGATGCTCTTCCCCAGCACTGCCAATCACACCACGGCCACCTGAAGGCCAGCCACACGGAAGCAGTCACAGCCCAACACCGTCCACAAGTCCGATAACCATCAAAGCTCCCGGCTGGGCAAAAAAAAGGTGCCTGACTTGAAAGGAACTCAATACCTGGATTCTTAAAGAAAACATCCATCTTGCAAGTGACTGCCAAAATCATGGTGCCTCAGTAAAACCAGCCACGCTTCAGACACCTTCCACATTTCTGCTTATTTGCATCATTGCATATTTTATATGGATGCATGTCTAATAAAGACGAAAAGTCATCGTGGCACATTTCTCTCACCATTTATTATATTTCCCTGACTTTTGGCAACTGACATGGCTACTGCTAAAGGAAAATTTACCGAAGCAAGCAGTGATTTTTCATACCATGAGTGGACATTTTTCACATTAAGACTGCAAACATTTGCAGTTCCTACCACGTCTTCTGCATCTCTTTCATAATATCCATATTATACTGGAAATGAAATAAATCTTTTGTAAGCCAAACGTTTTATGTGCTGCCTATTCCCTTTAAAACACACCTACTAGTCAGTAGACTAAAGAGAAAAATTACTTTTGAGATCTTTCAGGAACTTTTGTTGTTGTAGTTTTTTCAACCCAAAGAAAAGAAATAAGGCAGAAAGGAATTTCAGACTCAGAAGATATCTTGACTCATAGGCTATTAAAATGTAAGTGGCAAATGTATCATACCACTGCCTGTCCCCAGACACTGCTAATCAGCTCCCTGGTGACACACTGCTACAGGAAATCTTCAAGAGCAATTCTGCATCTTCCTACTCTCAGCCACAGCCCACTTTTCCAGCCCACTTTACAACGTGTTCATATTGTTTTTCATATGCACTGTGAAACACTGTGGTAAGAAAATTGCTATCTGATTTTCTCCTAAGACAAATATCCAGTGAGAAAACAAAGTGAAACTCACAAAAGAAAACCAACACAGCCAGAATTGCAGGGCAGGACTGAAACCCTGGAGATTTGGGTGCTCTTATCCTGCTCTCAGCAGCTTAGTTAAATCAGTCACTGCACCTCCATTCTCCCTACCAGGTAGAGATGATGATGATGACTGCTCCATAAAATCCTTTGAGATATTCTGTTTAAAAAAAAAAAAAAAAAAGTGAAAGTTGTGTATATTTGCTTGCTTATATTATTATATTATTTTCTAGCACTGTTCTTATCATAACTTTCCTCAAATGGTGAACTAAAGACTGTTGGTAAATTAGCAAACGTGCAGCTCAGTGGTCTTGCTGGAACTAAACAAATCTGTCCAGAAATTAGTGATATTCTACACATGTTAGAAGTACAAGAACTTCAAAAACAGGTTCCCAGTTCCATGTACTGGTGCAAAAGTTGTATAGTATGGATCACCATAGAAAAGATATCTTGGTCACAAGAGAACCTCTTCATGGAGGGTGGCTGAAGGGAGGGAGCATCAACATCTCTTATGAAGAGTCACATCTTCCTGTCAAAGCCCCATCTCATACAGGAAACACTCAGTTTGAAATTACTCTCCATGTGTCTTCAGACAGAATAACAGCGCCAGCATAAACTGGAAAAAATACAAAAAAAATCTCCAAATGCATGAGAATGGAAAGTTAATACCATGCTTTACAAAAAAAAAATAATACATTTTATCATAAACTGGATGGCTGCATTGTCACGGGTACAAATGCAGTTTGTTCAATTGAACTGACATGGGAGTTTTTATAGAGATAATAAAAGGAACTTCCAGGAAAAATAAGATAGAGAGATTCTTACCAGAATCAATCACAAAGTCTTAAAGAGAATATGAGAAAAGCCAAGCAAGTGTGCCCAACAATTCAGAAGTTTGAGAGGATACAGAAAAACATGATTGAGTTATGACTTAAAAGACCAGTGAACAATCAAGAAGCTATGTAGAAACAGGCACTGAAATATTAAAATAGTGAAATCTGAAATAGCAGCTAAGAAAGTAACTCAATAAAGACAACACAATTGAAAAGCTATCACAATGGCAGAATTGAAGATTTTATGAATGAGTGTGGTGTATCTGAATAGCTGTATTTTTGCAGAAATGTTTTATTTCGAAGAAACAAAAGGTGGAAAAAAAAAGAATAAAGCTGGCAGTGAGATAATAAGGAGATTGTTACAGATTTCAATAGAGTATTGTTAGCATGTGAATGGAAGATGTACCTGGTGTGAAGTAGCTTTAAGTACGAAGAGGAAAAATGAAAGGACAAGTCAAGTTATAAGTCATTTGGGGAATTAGCAAATTACCATAAGTGTAACAGTTCACCGTTACTTTAGAAGAGAAAAAAAAAAAAATCTAATAAATGGGAAAATTTACAGGAATGGAAAAACAGAAGATTTTTATAGAAGATGCACAGTTCCTTCTTCCTAGGTGATGCTGCCCTGCTGAGTGTTTCCTGGCATGAGTTGTGCTTGCCATGCTTTTCAGTCTTTCTTTGGTGTTTCCTCTTCCTCTGTGTGGTTTCCACTGGAGGAGTTTCCACCCATTGATTGCTGGTGGGATGCTTTGTGCAGGGTCTGCATGTGAACCAGCTCTGCAAGCAGGAAGGATCTGTGTCTGTCGTGGCCTTCTGCAGGGCAGTAAAACAGTTGCTGGAGCATGGCACAGAGTTAAACATTATGAGGAGTCCGAACAGATTGGCTTGGGAGGAGTGTTTAGAAGACACAAATGTACAAACACTTCATGTCAGGCCCATCACATTTGCTCAGAAACTTTGCTGATAAGAGTGACACCTCACGTGCAGGTATGGATTGAGCTCCATCGCTCAGGGGAAAGCCACCACCACGTCACACTAAGGCATTTCTGTGCTTTTTGCCATCTTCAGAGGCTCTCTAGTGCCCTCCTGCAGCACACAGCTCCCGTGGCCTGCAGGGATTTGAAGCAACTGTAATGACGTAATGGCTATGCAGTGCTTCTGTGGCTGTCTGCAAAAGCACAAACTGATTTTAAGAAGGCCCTTCTGATTCTCATCCTGACAGCATGAGTCGTGCATCTTTCCTGGGCTGCCATCTGGCACGCTTTTGCTTCCCACAAGAGCTGGGGCATAGGAATCACTTTTTTTTTTTTTTTTTTCCTGCAGCAGTGCCTGGATAGGAAGCTGGCCACCCTCTCCTGACATCTGTCCCAGCAAACTACATTTCTACTTGTTCCTTTGTACTTACGCCAACTGCACGCTGCAGCACGGGACGGCAAAGAACACTGGCCTCATGTAGCCAGCAGGGATTGTTTCCCTTCTCTCCTGCAGGTGTTAACATCAATGCTTTTGTCCTATAAAGTCTCAGATTAAAATATTAAGTAATTATAGCAAACCTTCTCATGTATGTACTGCTCACGTTTTGCCTGCCATACGTAACTTTGATTTTTAAAAAGTTGAAAAATGCCAGAAATGTTGTTACTCTTTTTTTTTTTCTTTTCTTTAAACACACATGCATGGATTTGAACTGTTTTGGCCTCAACATTCACCTCTTCATTCAAGCCAGCAAGCCAAGGCAGCATGGTGGATTTCACCTAGAAAATTCAAGTGAATTTAGCTACGAGACGCACAGCTGAAATACATATCTGTATATTACAACCACGAAACACATCACAGACACAACAGAAATGGTGCATCAGTTCTGCCTCATATAGAAGAGAGTCATATACACAAAGCATCTCTGTTGTGCAGTTTTGTTTTACAACAGAAGTATACGAGCATATGAAAAGTATAAAAAGAGTATATAAAAGGCTGTTAAAATAGAAAATGTTTGATTAATCAAGAAAAATCTAGCCAGCTGGGATGACCTGCAGTGATGTGATCAAAGAATCACGTTTTCCAGGCACACCAGCTCATGTCCCACTAGCTGGCAAGAAACTTTTTACGTCAGGAATAATGAAAATCTTGTTACGCTAACTTAAGGCAATTCTCTGCTGTTAAATTTAATTTCCCATCAATAAATCTAATTATCTAATTCAGTTCCTGATTCTTAATAAAAATGGTTTCCTATGCCATTATAGACACAATCTCTAATATCTGAGAATCAATGGGATTATGAACTGTGTAAAAACAATTTCTGCAAACAGATGGATTTCACATGCAGATGGAAAAACACAAAAATGTGTTAGTGGCTATGCCAGCTTCAAATGTCTATCATTTTGAAAAAGACAAACAAAAAAATTACTGTAGTGTTTGGGTTTTTTTCCTCTTGTCACTCTGAAGAGCAAGCAAAATATACGATGTGCTCTTGTCAATTTGACAAGGCTCAGTGCGTTCTGTTTCAGTAACCGAACCGTCTTAAATATACCCCAATCAGAAAAATTAGGAGTGTCACTGAGGTTCTCTGACACTGCAAACACTGGAAGCCTGTCTCTTATATGGGAAAATTACTACTATGACTGGCCATGCAGATTTTGACTGACCTGCTTCACCACAGTTCTGACAGCTACGAGATGTTTTTTCAGAACAAAATGTATGCCAAAATGTTACTAAAGAAAAAGCAAAGTTTATGCTTCCTATCCCCCTATGCAAGCAGGCAGGGCAGCACCGTGGGGCTGTTCTGCCCCTGCTTCCAGCGAGGTGATGCTCTGCTGGCCTGCACAGCTCGATGCCACCCAAACAGGTGGAAAGAAAGGATCCTCCTTGGCCAAAATCTGCTCCGTGTCCCATTTACACGGCTCTGCAGGGTATTGAAGTCAATGTTTCAGGAACTGATTTTGAACATCAGGTGGGGAATTGCTCAAAACTTCAGGAAAACAGTGACTGAAAAGTTTTAAATTAGAAATAAGCCAAAAATATGTCACTGTCAGTGGCTGCCACTTAGAAGCCACACCATTTATATTAATAAAAGAGTGGGAGACAAAAAGTGGAATCAAAAGAGACCTTAATAAACCTAAAGGAAAAAAAAAAAAAAAAAAAAAGCACAAAGAGAAACCTGTACAGAGCACAATTCACAGCTGAAACACAGCTGGTGTGTACCTTTAACTGTTTGTAAAGGAAACTAATCCCCATGTATTTGGAAGGTGTGGAAGCTTTAGTTCTCAAGTCATTTACCAAGTATTTTGTTCAGAGGTACTTATTAGGCAAAAGCACTTTTCTGTTTGTTTGGGAGTCGTTTTTTGATGGTTTTCTAATATTATTTAGCTGTGGGAAGCATCATTATAGCCAGCCTGCCACTTTCGGATTTGTCTTTCCTCCTCCTGCAATTAGGCCAGCTGCAGGATGCTGTGCAGGACACGCAGCACCACACAGCAGCAGGCGCAGGGACATCCACAGTGAGGATGTCCCTGGAGGAACATCCCAGGTTTCCACTTGGAAAATCAAATCCCCACAGTGGGGGCTCCAGACCTGGCTTCATGAACAGCCCAGATTCCTAGTAAAAATGGCCAAAAACATAACAGGAATTTCAAAAAAACAATGCTGCAGTCCCTCTCAGGAAGGCTTAGAAATGCAGAAAAATTGTTTTATGCTTAAATACTCTGAGCACCTGGGAACAATTTCTACAGAAGAACAGGGAGGGAGAGGCAAGAGCAAATATCAAGGGCAGATGATCTTGTAAGGTTATTTTCTAAATCTAGTTGGGCTATTGATGGCACTTTCTCCTTTCACACCTACATGCAAGCAGGTCTTAACATATTACCATGTTGTACGATACAGATTATAAATATATTTTACAGAGAGATAGCCACAAAACTCCTTAAATTCTTTGGGCAAAAGTCCTGTAACCCAGAGGAGGGGAACACAACTACAATTCTTCTCTGCTTCAAAGGGACCCGTTCAAAGCTGACGATGCCCAAAGCAAGCCGATCCCCAGGCAGCAGAGATTACCGAGGAGCTGCCCTGACATCCCTCCTGTTTGCTTCACAAGGCCTCACACTACGTATGAATATGTATATGAAGTACTAACCTGCTCTCTCTGGACAGAAAAGAAAGTTCAAATAATTATTCATTTGTGATCACTCTCCAATTAATTTAAAGGGTATCCGGATAACCCTCGGTGTCCTATTGACTAGGATTAGTAGAGAGTACGGTGAAAAACAGGAGGAGTGAACACCTGCATAAGAATGACCTAGATGAGGTTTTAGAGGGAAAAGCCTTCCTCACAGACCTGCAGCTGGCAAAGGGAACATGGAGAAGGCTGGGGAAGGCCACAGCATCCAGCGGGGCCACCAGGAGAATTTTTCCTGAAGTCCTTCATCAGGGGAGGTTTTGAAAAAAAAAAAAAAAAAAGTAGGAATGGTTAAATAGGTTGGAACACATTAACAACAAAGGTACTCCAGATATTACACCAACATATGTTAAACTGGACCACACAGGCTAGGGTGCTTTAGCCAGGAAACAAAACGATCTACAAGGAGCACACCAAAGGGTGCCTCAGGGAGTAGGGGCAGAGGGACCAGGGCTTCACAGCCACCAAAAAAAACTGTGCTCAAAGTGGTGCTGAGCCCCCACGCCAGCAGCAAAGCATGTAAAGCTGAGACAAAACTACTGCCCAAGACCTCGTGATGGGTCTGGGAAACAGCCACTTCATGCAGGGAGGATTTTGTTGTCACTGACGGCATGGCACCAGGCGTGCTCTTAAATTAATCAGCATTTACCAAGCTAATAAGAAGTTTTTGGTAAGACAGGCATCCCCTTTCATCTTACCTTCACTCATCCTTGTTACAGCAAGAAAGAAAATAGCGATTTGCTACAGCACGTGTACATCAATTGCTGGGTTTGTGCTGCCTCAAGTCCAATCATGTCATCTCCATGCAAAAGCCTTCCTTGACAAGCTGCTAATTTACCCTACACCTCACTCCTTTTATCGTCTGCTGGCATGACAGGAGATTGTTTATTTTGCGAAAGGGCTGTTTTTCACGGAAAGTTCTTGGTCTCTTTTTCTTTTCTCCCTTTTCTGTATTTTCTTTTCCAAAATTCATGCTACGGGCAGCCAGGAAGTCTGAACCATGGCAGATTGACTCAGGGTGTCAGGTAGCTTCTACCCAGCAGACCAGTGCAAGTATTTAATTAAGGCAATTTAGTCATTATAACAACTTTTTTCTCAACTGTGAGGTGTCTGATCAATGCATTTTATTGTATAACGCTTAACAAGAATGCAGATGTAACTGCAAAGGAACTAAATGACTTTTTTTCCTCAAGTACAGCCAAGCCAGGGAATATTGATACAACTGCAGAAACATTACTCTTTGAATTTTCTTCCTCTATGCATTTCTTGCTCGTATCACTCCAGATGTGGTTAGTATTATCCCAGAAATGTAAACGTCTGCTCATTTGATTTGGCTTCAGCTCTGCTACGACTAGTTAACCTGGTTCTAGGGAAAGTCTGCTCAGAGCTGAGAGATCAGGCAAAGCACAAGCCTGTGAGCTCGTCAGCCCGAAGCACACCTTTAGCAAAAGCATCTCTGTGAAGTGACTGACATTAAATGACATTACACAGTAAAAACCCCATGGCAGACTACCTGACTGTCATTTCTTTGGTTTAGATTTTTAGGGCTGCTGGATTAGGATAGCCTCCTACAGTTCACACACATCTTATGATGTATTACTGACCCCATCTTGCTGGATCAGTTTTTATCATCATCTGTCCCTCTTCCAACTTACCTTCTCTAAACAAATCAAATTCTATTCTCACAGTCCATGAGGCAGGCTATCTCTGAGGTTTACCTAACATTTTATCTCAAGATGGACAATAACTGGTGAGTCAGAAGCCGACATTACAGCACAGTTAAACTGCCATCAGAAGCACCCTGTTGCCTTTCAGCCACTTACACCTTTAATGTTTGATACCAGCATCTTTGTGTGCTCACTGATGAGCTCATTTTCCATAACTTTCACTAATTATCTCATTACTCATCTCCACCTCAGTTATTCTTTAGTAGTTCCACGATTTAGTTAAGCACTCTATCTGCTTTAAAAAAAAAAAAAAAAAAAAAAAAAAAAAAAAAAAAAAAGCTATGGATCCCAAAGATATATATTTAGCAGGGAAAATATTCTCTTCTCAGAAAGAAATGTATACTACGTAGTCTATGGTCTAATATATACAAAGAAAAGAAACGTTCACAATCATTTGAGCTGATGAATTCTCTTTCCAATGAACTGTGCACTTTCCAGCAGTCCCTGCTGGGCTAACAAGTAAAAACCTAATAGCATAGGTAGAAACCCCTAGGGTTGAGGTTGGTTTGCAGCAGAAATATCTTCTTCTTCCCACAGACAAAAAGCAGGAGTTGCCAGCGCCATCCTGAGAACACTTCCCAGAGCTGTGCTCCAGCCTGAACCAGGCCCCTTTGGGAAAAGACTGTGAGAGATCCATCCATATTTTCAGAACAAAAATCTCCGTTAAATTCAGTGCTTATCCCAGTCAGCTCCAAGAGTTGCACATACCTAACTTGACAGCCTCAATCAGTCAATAAACCAGGGTGCCACCGTCACACCTCTGTAATGATAATCGTGGAAAACGCAAAGAGCACCGGCCTCCCCACAAACCTGTGATAACCTCTGTGAAGTCCTGAAGAGTAAAACAGAAAAGTTGGAGCTCTTTTTTGCTACTTTTTAGTGTTTGACCGGGCTTCAACATTTGAACTTATTTTTCTTCTTTATGCAGCATTTCGCCACTGCTGTTTTGTTTCTTCTAAACAAAGAACAGCCCAGTTGCAGCTTGGGAACAGGCCAGGTTACTTCAGGGCTGCTTTTGGGTACTGCAAGAATATCTGTGCAACTCCTTAAATGTCCTGAATCTGCCGGTTCCACGACTTGAATACAAATAAATACCACGGGGAAAAAAAAGAAAATAAAAAAAACCAACAGGGGTAACAAATGCCTTCTCCAATAGCTTCTGCAGTTTTCAGAGGCTCTCTAAGAGCTTATGTAGTCCTGTGAGCATTCCAAACATGCCTGGTATTTATCATAATACGTCAGACTGGTATTTCATCCCACCCCATTTTCTGTCTATAACCTCAGAAAGGTATGAGAAAGCTCTCACAAAACTGCCACTAGAGAATATTTGCTCAGAAACATCGATCAGAACAGTTCATACCTATTTATGATAGCTGTTTTGAATCGTATCTCATGTAAAGAATATATATATACTTCGGCATGCTTGACCTTACATGTCTTCAGCTGATGTCTTATATAAATAACGTCAACACAAACTGGAACCTGCGAAATTCATGTTCTCTTCCACTGGTTCCCTCATCCAGCAGCCAGTTCCCAGAATTCAAATCTCATTATCTGTGGATATTTTATCACAGCAAGGGCCAGCAAAACAGCGCAATTAGGTCCAAAGCCTAGGAGTGCAGCATATAGAAGACAAAGGCATCTGATTTACTATTACAGCCTTACAAATGTTTTTCTCTGCAACCTTGGCAGACAAATCAAGGACTGAACCCAAGATCTCCAGCAGGGCTGTAGGAATAATTGATTTTTCAGTTCAGTAGCCAAACTGGAAAAGAAAATTGTTTACAATGACCCAAAATGTTTTTTAGCTGTTTTTCTCATTACAATGGAGCATCGGGTGAGGATGTGTTGCTTCTCCTTCCCCCAGCAGCCTGGCCCTGAGGATTTTCAGCCAATACATAGGTAGCTTGCGTTGAAGTCCCTGATTCCCCTCTCTGCCCACCCCCAGAAGAAGGGCTCTCACCATGATTTTATATCACATTTGGAAAGAATTTGCTCTCCTTCTCTCAGTGCTCTTGTTTCCATGGACTACTTCCCCACCCATGAGAAGAGAACCAGGTGTCCTCGCCCCAGCACACGAGACCTGTCCCAGCCACCAGGTGACTGCGTTGTGCTTGGCACTCAAGTGTTTGCATCAGGTGAATCATGAACATGAGGGCTGTCTGCCCCAGATGAAAACATGCAAATCAAATCCCCTTACACTGAACGTCTCCCATATTAAAACCCAGATTTCTATTGTCTGGGACCAAGGTCAGCAATGGACGTCTACAGAGAAGTGTAAGAGCAGGGAAAGCACGTACTTTGTACCTGTATATCTCTAAAATACTCTCACAGACTCCAGGAACTGCCTAACACTCTTTCTTTCTTATTTAGTAGTCTCTGAAGGCTACTTCTTCCAGTCTTAACTATGTCTGCGTGCGTCAGTTATTTGCAGAATTGCCATTAGCCACCAGCTCTGAGGGCAGCCTTCCTTCCCTGAACTTCGATGTAGCCACTGAAAAGAAAAACACACCAAAACCTTTCAAAATTTGACGAAAATTTCTGACTGCTTCCAGGTAATCAACAGTGACATTTTTCAGCTTTCGGAAAACCAGACAGCATATTTAGCTTAAACTGTACCTGTGCAGCTGGAGCTGCAGCAGACCCATCTCGTTGGTGGCTTGATCCAGAAGGGAATCCTGTTTGCAGTCACCAGCCAGTCCCTGGCACACGTGCGAGCATCAGCTTCCCAGGAACTATCACAAAAGCTGCCATCAGCGCAGAGCAAGGACGTTTTGCAGGCAGGCAGGCTGGTAAAAATGAGAATGAAGGTGCCATTAACGGGGGATGGCTTTTTCTTGCTGCAGTCAGATATGCTCACATCAACAGCTGAAACGCCTGCTCTTCGATGGGTGTTAGTCACATTGTTTAGCTGAATATAGCGAAAGATTAGTAAAAACTACAGAATAAAATTATCCCTGTTTTGAATTAGAAATACTGAAGATGTAAATTCTTCCTAATAATATATTTATTGAGAAATATAATTACCTAGGAAATAGAAATGTTTTGCAAAATGTTGGAATATGCTCATTCAATCATTGCCTTAAAACTAACTGGATTAGCAATCCCTAGTTTCCTTTTATAAACAAAGACATAAAATATCTTTAAAATCTTGCAGGAAATTCAAGAAAAATTATGCAATAAGGTATGAAAAAGTAAATCTCTGTTATGGTCATGGATACTTCCAAAAAACATGTGCATTTTAATTAATCCCATTATTTTTTACAGGATTACTTGCTTGTTTAAACTCAAAAGAAAGCAGTTTTCTGGATGGAAACAACATTTTGAGCTTCAAAGTATGTTTTCCATAATAACCAACACTGAAAAATACAAAACATTTATTGCTGCTTGGAAAGCTTGATTTGTTTTTCTCAGATATATATTTTCACAGCAGTGTCAGCAACTGATAACATTATGTACATAGCAAGTACTATGCTATGCAGGACATGAAATAATTATTCGTTTTATTGTAGGCTTATTGAGGTAGCTACATTTGAGTTTGAAGTTAATATGACAATCACGGAAACAGTATTTTAAGCTTTTATAACTTTAATATAATAGTTCCTTCCGTTTGTATATCTAAGATAATAGTAGGCTCCATATATTTAAAAAAAATAAAATAAAATAAAAACCTCGCTTCTGGCACTGAATTATACTAAGAGAAGAAGAAAAAAACATCAGTGTGGATTCCTTAATTTTTCTTATAATGGAATTCTTATCATTTACTTTCAAAGCTTAGTTTAAACTAAGATTTATTAGTCCCTTAACATTAATTACATTAATCATATCTGAAAGCATTCACCATCCTCTAGGTTCCTGCATTATCTTGCACAGAGACATTCAGCTCCAAAGCAAAACATTGACTCCAACATGGCCATTCACTAAACCAGAGTCATCTGAAAGCCTGTATGCTTCCTCATTCCAAAGGCTACTGCCCAAAGGCCCATCATTTTTGGAACGTCATATATGAGTTCATAGGAAGTATTTCCATGTGTTATTTTACCTTGCGGGTCAGGTTTTCTAAAAACTGTTATGGTTTCTCCTCTTAGTTGGACATGCCATTGCATCTGAATATTTATCAGCACTCGAGAGTTCAAGAACAATTAATACATCCTGAAGGAATAATGGGTATTTTCTTGAGTTCTCCTCATTTTTCTTTTTTTTTCCTCAGATTTACTAGGCTCAGTGCACTCCTTAATGCTCATTGCAACTTGATTAGCAAGAATTCTTAGTCAATCAAATAATTACTTGTACTTCATAAATATGTTTTCACAGATACAGAGGGTTTAATGATTACACCATGCCACTTGATAAAAGATTGTCCCAAGTAGGAAAGTGTAAGAGTTTAGGTAAATTGCACTGCAGATATTTGTGTGTTTGAAAAATTCTTCCTTTCTTTTGGTTCATCAGATGCCATAAAGACATTCAGGACTTAGACTGAAGGCTCAGTTTTTTCTTCAATGCCATATTCACAAAAACACACATGCACAACCCCACACAGCACAGATCAGTTAACTAGACTTTAAGATCTTGGTAGTTTGTGCATGCTGTGATATGCATGTGCTATATCTGTAATGCATAAAATTACTTCTGTGTAGGGGTTCAAATTATCAAATGAATTCATTGCATCTTCTTCCTAAAAGTAACACAAATCATGACACAATCATTATATGTCCAGCAGAACGAACAACTTTTCCAAGTTGTTTTTTTTTCCAAAACCTGTATATAACAGTCTAAAAAAAAATTCTAAGAGACGACATGCTATGAAACCAAGACTGTTATTTAAAACAACTATGAGTAGGTTTTATGTATATATATATACACACATATACATGCTTGTAAAAAAACTAACAACAAAAAAAAAGGCAAATGCTTTGCATTTATTTTTTCCTGGTAAATATGCTTCCCAGCACTACAAATACTGATAACAAACTAACATCTCCTGGTGTAATGAAAGGGAAACGTGTTCAAAGCTGCGGGAAAGTGGCAGCATCATGTATCAGGAAAAACATCTAATAGCATGGGTAACAACAACTACCTGGCCTGTCATCTGTAATTAGGCGCTGTGAATCATAGTACATGTTTTTCTTTGAGCTAAAGTGTGTACACTGTTTTTTCTTGTTGAACAACAAAAAGAAATCCCACCACTCGTGCGGTTTATACCTCACCAAGCAGCAGAGCTGTTTCTAGGGAGCAGACAGAGCGGGGGCATCGCTGCTGCTGGACGTGGGGCTCATGCTCTGGTCGGAGGGAGCAGCTTTCAGGGCAATCAGGCTGCCTTGTAAACTTTAAACCCCAGCAATCTCTGTGGGCTGCTCGGATCCTGTAGGATTATTTGGTAATCCCTCTGTATTTTTGTTTCTGCAAAGTCACCATCACAAGGGCATGAGGAGGAAGGGTGGAGAAACGCAGCCAGCCCTGACCCTGCACCCAGCCAGGTACCCCTGTGACGTGAGGTACAAATCAACATCAGGTCTGGGTGTGCAAAGAGCACCAGACCAGGCATCAGCATTGAATACTGAACTGTCAGCATTGCAACAAGATACCAGGAATGTCCTGGAGAAGCTGCTCACGTCCAGACATCAGCTCCGGGACACGCCACCGCCACCAGCCTCCTGCAGCCAGCCTGGCTCCCCTGAGGAGGAGAGGAAGGCTGCCTGCTAACAGTGAGGGAAAAAATACTGCTCCTTCAGCCTGCGAGGGAATCTGCATTTCCAACAGAGATTTTTTTTTCCTAGCCCTCCTTAAAGACAGTTTAAATTATTTGAAGATGCGCATATACCACCTCTACGGCAGCTCTATTGCAGCAACAAAAGCTGCAACTAATTTTGGGACAGCTCAAGAAAGTTGAAATGTATTTTAATGAAGAAACCAGCCTCTTCCCTTCAGGGCACTGCTTGGCAGAGACCAAAAACCCACAGATAACAGATGGTCAGCGATTTCATAATAACCTGGCAGGCCTGACACTACCTACTGGGACAGGATCTGTGGCAGAAAGATAAAAATGGCCCAGCATAATGATGGAAGAGGGCTGAACGTTCACAGGCACTTACAGAGCAACTAATTAGGTCTTACACTATCAACACACTTGAAAGTGAAGTCTGTTTGGACCCTAGGCAGACAGGCAGACCTACACAAACAAACAAATATCATTTAAGCATGTACCAGAAATTATTCAGACCTCACAGATTTGACAGCAGTAGGGACCAACAGCGTAAGCAGCATAAATAATATTCATATAAGGCTCAGAACAAAGCTAAAATAAAGCCAGGCATTCCTAATAATATGGCAGATTTTTAAAGCAATGCACAGAGTTTCTTTGCCTTTTAAGATAAGAAGTCAGAAACGACTGCCTGGCCATAAATGCAGAAAGCAATGGTGAAAAGAAGGAAAGGCAAGGCAGGCAAGCTGGGAAGCATACAAAACAGGAAGAAAGTAGACAAAGCAGCCAAACTGGAGTTAAAATAATGTGAGAATTGGAACAGTAATAAGTGCTATCAGTTTTGCAGAGGGCAAAATACATTTCCTTGCCCTAGCAGCTTAATTGTCTTCAGAAGCCTGCAAGCTCACCACGCACTCCCACTGCACCGAGCTGGGGCAGTGCAGCAGCAGCTGGGCTCCTCTGGGGGTCTCTGGTTATTTTTGGCTGCTCACCACGACTGCTGCATCATGCACAGCACAGATACATTTTTTGCCCCAACCTGAGACTTTCTCACATGTTCTGCATGGTGCCATGTTTCTCATCTTGAGCCCTTGGTAATCCTAGCCTTTGAGAGTGGTTGTTGTTTAAATTTTGCCATGGGGTACAGCACAGACCTCGTGTGTTAACACTTCAGCCAGAGCCAGGAAAGGTAGGGGCAGCTCTAACCCTGGCGTGCTCAGTGCCTGGGTAGGTGCAGTTATCAAGAAGCTTTTAGCTAACAATTAAGACATTTCAAGACCAGCCTCCTCTCAGTCAATACTCATTGCCCCATCTGGCTTTCCTGGGCTGCTGTGGGGTGCCAGCCCCCACCACAGATGTCCCGAGGAGCTGGGTGCTGTATCAGACCCTTGGCCACAGCCCCCAGCTCCCATGGAGGCTCTGCCACTGGTGTGGGAGCGAGTACGGGAGAGCTGGGAACCAGGCAATATCGGCAGACATGAATTAAATAACTGCGTGATGCAGTTTGAGAGTCCAAAACCACTCTCTGCAAAGTGGTGCTTAAATCACAGCCCTGCATCCTAGCAGCCGGGCTCGCCTCTGCTGGGGAGCTGCCTCTCCTCCTCTGTAATATAACAGACTAATGGCGAGAGCAGTTGCACAGAAGAGGGATGATAAAATAAAGCTGAGCCAACACTGAAGGAGAAATGTAATATTTATGAGACTACAGAGAGCGAAGATGGGAGCCTGGCTCCATACCAAGTTAGTACAGGACGCAGGGGTGGGGATGCTGGGGTGCTCCCCTCGAGGAGGGGCAGGAGGCTGAGAGCCACAGCCCAAGGACAGGACTGCGCCCACCTCTCCTGTCTGCACAGCAAGCACTGGGCTGATGCAGAATAACATCACGTGCACACATATTTGTATATTTTATACACATATCTAAATTACATATGGCTATAATTCAGGGAAAAAATTGTAAAAATATATTAATAAAATTATTTTATATATATATGCACCTATAAAAATTACATACTGCTTGGAACGAAGTGGCTGATCGTTGTGCTGCTGGTGTGTGGTCAATCCAGCACACCAGGCATCAGGGCCCAGCCCCAGATATGGAAACTTCCCAAGTCCTTTCCCTCGATGCCTGATGAAGAACTCGCTCCAGCACGCAGCAGGAGCCCTGGGCACAGCTGGCAGCAGGCACAAAACCCTCAGGAACTGAGAAATGGCACAGCAACCACGAGCCTCCAGCTCGGCACGTGCAGGAAGAACAAATGGCACACGCATGGCTCTGGCTGCTCCCTCCCACTTCCAAAGCGTGTTGTTGCAGCATTTAAGTGCTCAGAGCTCCTTTTCTTGGCATTTTCTTTTTCTTCTCCAGAAAATCATTGCTTCTCAGAGCCTGCACAAGAGAAAGAAAACAAGGCTAAATAGAAACTCAGAGTTTTCCCCTCCCATGGTCAATTAAAAAATAGTTGGAAAACAAAGTTTCAGTCCTACTGGACCTCAGCGTTGGAGGGTTCGTTTCCTCAGCTGCGAGGTTGGGCCTCAGAAATTGCTCATGAATCCCGAACTCCTACATTCAGCTTCACTCTTAGCCCTAAAAACAATTGCTCCTCTCCATTTTCGGTTCTTCGCCCAGGGCTCCTAAAACATCGTGTGGGGATTTGGGAGCCCCATTTGAAACAAATTGTTTTAATTAAAATAGTAATTTTCAGCCCCAAGAGATGTAAACTATTAAAGAGTTGCCAGGAGGGAGATACACTAATGGAGAGCAATGAGCAATTATAGGCAATCTGCTGCAGGTTCTCGGAGAAAAACACAGGGAAGCAGCGCAGCCACTTGCTGCCTGCCTATTTATCACTGCCGCCAGCATTTAACAGCATACAGGTTTTCCTTCAATAAAGGCTCAGCAAGTGCACTTCATTTTCTTATGTGTCATCAAGTCATTTTGATATAAGAGGGGAGATCAGCAAGGGAAATGGAAGGAACAAATCTCCTCTCTCTTAAATAGCTCTTCAGCACCTGAAACGATCGGCGTGCAGGGATGGTGGGAGGCAGACACGGCTGGGTTTGGTCATGGTGGTGAGCCCTCGGTCTCAGACAACCCCGTTGTCTCCCAGAAAGTCTGGGACAGACTTTTTTAGAAAGTCTGTGGCCACCCAGGCTCAAAAATTTGGCGGTTCAGGGCTCTGGTCACAGGGAGGGCCTGGGCCTGTGGCTGCCCCCTGAGGGTGGCAGAGACACCGCGTGTGTGAGGCGTGAGCAGAGGGATGGCCTGGTGAGTCTGGGGGCAGAGCTCCAGGTGGAACAGGGGTCTTTTTAGAAATAGCTGTATTTATGGAAGTTTCAAATCTCTAAGGGTAAATGTGGGGTTTCGCCATGCACAGACAGATGTTTGCAGGTCTACTTTCTCCTATAGGTGGATACATGCATGCATATACGCCCTGACCCACCTTAAAATTCCAGAATTTTATAGATTTTCCATACTCAGTTAATGTGAAGAAAAGCATCTTACTTTAGAAGCCAGGAAATCAAATTTCCACTTTTAAATGTCTTAATCTCTCCTGAAATAATCCAGGACAACCTATAGTGGGAATCAGAGTAAAAAATAAGTGAAAAGTAATTTTTAATATGTGGATTTTTAGTGTAGGAAACAACTTGGTTTAATAGCAAAAAAAGAAAGCATATTAGCAAGCTTTCTGAAAACAGTTTTTCAAAAGAAAAACTCCATCTTTTTTTTTTTTTTTTTTTACTGAAAATAACATGTTTTTCTACTCAGGAACCACAGAGCATCTGCCTCCGCCACCCACAGACACAGAGGAACATGTTACTCCGAGGAATATTTATTCATGTCAGCGCGGTGACCTACTAGAGATAACATCAAGATGAAAAGTATTATTCTTTTTTATAATTCCCTTCTCGCTTGATTCATACCTCATTAAATCAAGAGGAACGTTAACCATACATTGGAATGTGTTGCATGAGTCCCTTCATTTTATTTTATTTTTCCAAAATGCAGGCATTGTTTATTAACAATGTGTCATTTGATTCTTTTAAGTAAATAAACACCAGCAGATGACACCGTATTCACCTGTGGCTATATTATAATAATTACATAATATTAAGTAGAAATATGAAAGATAGAATTGCTGAAGAAATCGAGACTCTTAAAAGAGTTCCAGTGAAGGATGTTCAAACAGACATTCCAGAAGGGCAAATAGATAAATTAAATTTTCCCTTAGCAACCTCTGTGACAACTGGAGAATACTAAATGCAGAGCATAAGGGACGTGTTGCAGCTAAATGTTTTGCCTTATTTTTAATTTAAATGTAGTTATATAGATGAAGAGCCTGGAGGCATCAACCATTGCCAATCAAAGCTTACATAATGAGTAAGTCTTACAAATATAGTGAAATCACTACTGCCCAGAATTGCTTAAGTCATCTGAGGATGAATTTTTTCACTGTAAACATATACAAAGTCTTGTCTTTTTCTTTTTTCTTACCCCCCCACCTGCCCTTTTTTTGTGTGGGGGGGGGTACATGTATTTTCAAAAAACATGATATCTCTTTGGCAAAAAAAAAAAATCCTTTGAAGCAGTCCAAATATCTTTTGAAGTTAAAACTGAGGAGTAATTTTGTATTCATAGACCCATTTTACCTCCCCTTTCCTAAAAAAGAAAAAAAAAAGACATATAGCTTAGTGAAAAATTTATATAATGAAATAGGCTGACTCATCTCATGACATCAGAAGCATTCAAGCAAACAAAATTCCTCTAAAGAGAAAGTGTACGTATCTTTTTGTGTAATTCAAAGACACTGTGAACTGAAATACTGGAAAATCAACTTTAATTAGTTGAGATTAAGTGCTACAATCTGTAAATTAGAATACCGCAATGTACATAATAATGTGCATGATGCATTAATGGCCTGGTAAATAAATGATTGCTTTAAAGAGCTATCCTCACTTAGCAACCTAATAGATTTATTAAAACTACGTTCACGTTTCTTTGCAAAGTCACAAAGGCTATTAAAAACTCATGGAAGTGCCATACAATGCATTAGTAGCACAATTTTAAAACTCTTCTTTGCCTCTCTCCATTCCTATAAATACATTTCTCTCCTTGACAATCCTTCCTAAGGGTCAGAGATTTTCCCATGTACATCCTTCCAGAGCCCCAGAAAAACAAGAATGGCTGATCTTACTTGAAAACTAAAAGCTTTGAGGTAGTTCTCCACGGAACAATGAAAAATCCCACAGGTTCAAGAAAACAATTGGTAAATACAAGCTTCTTCTGCCATAAAATACAATTTGTTAAATACAAATGTTCGCTAATGGAAAATGTTTTACTGCTACGCATACAAGGCGGCTTGAACAGTAATACAAAGTCAATAACAAAGCAATAAAAGCAGCAACACACACACACAGTGGGGCAGGTATAAATAAAAGGCATGTTTTGCTATTTTTGTATGGAAGAATTGCATCATTTCTCTTTATCCATCTACAGTGCAGAACGTTACATTTGTACTCAAACTCTACTTGGCTCTGGCAAGTATCTCTTCTTATTCAATGATCTACCATTTTCTTCTACTCAAAAGTCCCTGCAATAGAGCAGCTAAAAATTTTTACCTGAGCTGTCTATTGGAAAAACGGTGACAGGATATATATTTTTTTAATGATTCCTCATTACTTTCATCACTTTTTATGTACACTTGATGTTTGGGAAGAAGGAGATAGTGATGGTCTTCCTGAAAAAAAAAAAAAGAAAGAAAAAATGCAAATATATCAGGTAACAGAAATGCTCATAAATCTGAATTTATATTGGAGGCAAAAGTAAACTCACAAAGATGATTTATTGCCTCTTACAATGAATGTGACTATTAGGTGCTTAGATTTTATTAACACAGGGAAAGAACATATTTTATGTTCAAATATTTAAGTACTCATAGAAAGTAAATGCAGAAATATTGTAAGTATTAAGCATTCAATTACTTCAAGCTATGTAAAAAAAAAAAAATAATTTAAAAAATACTTTTCTGCCTGTACAAAAATATATTGCCAAAAGAAATTTCTGCTTTATTGGCAAATCCAGTAAGTTTGTTGGCTTTATTCAGTCTAACTGATGACATGTATGTGCATTTCTCACAGCCTCGGATGGGACAGAAGTTGAGATTTGAAGCACTGACCACAGGAGAGCTTCAAATATTAATAATGGGTGACTTAAACAGAAGTGCAGAATATCAAAATACCCACTCCAAGCAATGGTTTTCTCCAAGACATAAGCAGTTCTTGCCTACCTGCATGCTAACCAACGCTCCTCACCAACAAAGACCCCATTCCCCACAGAAGCTTTTCATTAAAATACATTTCTGACACCTTGCAACAGCCCGTTTGGGAATGGGCTTTAGAACAGCCACACAATTTTGTGGCAAAACTGTGATTTCTGCATTGCCCATGTAACAGCCAACCAGAATCCAGAGTACCGGGTCATTCCGCAAAGAGGAGGAGGAAGATACGGAAAAGTAAGCGATCACCCGTGCCTTCCCCAAAATGAGTAGAAATGGCAGCTGAGACTTGACAGCTTGTACTAACACTGAAGATGAGAAATAAAGATTTGTTATGCTCACAAAGTCACTGCCATCAAAGGTTCGTTCCTTCCTAATGGATGCCAGGATGGCAGTGGAAGAGGAAAGTCGGTTTTAGACAACATGAGCTGCTTCAGCGAGTGTGTTAAAAATGAAATGAATAAAAATAGTCATAACATGCAAGCTCAGGCACTGCTCTGCAGAATGAGGTAGGAAATCCTACAAATGTACTCATTTAACGTCTCCCAGTTTTCAGGCTGCCACAACTGTCAGGACAGGAAGAGTTTTCTTATTTTACCTGTAGAGATCTGGTGCTGTAAAATTATTTTCATTTTAGCTCAATCCAAAAATAGTGTTAACAACAATAAAAATTCAGCTCCTCAAACTGTATTGATTTGTGAGATTATTGGGAGAGTAGTCTTGTTGTTTTTATGTTATTTGAATTGATCACTGGCTGCCTACTTAACTTAAATATCCAGCTACAATGCTACTTTATTTTTCAGAACTTCAATAACAAAAATGCTTTCATTTTGCAAATTATAGTCCTAAAACTGATAGTGCTATTTCAGACATGGTCATCTCTTGCTTAAATCAAGTCAAGTACATACCTTAAGGGCAAACCAGCATTTCTCATGTGACCCCTCAAAATCAGAATAATTCTCATTTAAATGGGAACATCGATCTCCTTTTATTTCAAAGATGTGTATGCCTGCACGTGACATGGTACAAGGCTATGACTTGGATTTTTTTGTAAACCCTCCCCCAAAGGGTTAGCAACAAATCACACTTCTTTCAGCCCAGCAATACGTGGGCAGATTTCCATTCCCAGGAGTCTGTATGAGAGACCCGGACATACTGTAAAGACTCCAGTGGAAGGCCACCAAGATCATCAAGGGACTGGAGCACCTTTCCTATGAGGAGAGGCTGAGAGAGCTGGGGATAAACCCCCCTGAGCCTCTTCTTCTCCAGGCTGAGCAGTCCTGGCTCTCTCAGAGCATATATACAACGACTACATTTAATTATTTCTGCATCTCATAGCCCTGCTAACAGACTTCTAGCCATGGGCTCAAGAGGAAAACATTTTTAATTGTGCAAGTTTAGCCCAACCGTGAGATAAACTATTGTAAAACTTGAAACAAAGCTTGAAATTATCAGGGACACTGCTGCTCGGTAATGAAAGCAGCTATGGAAATCCCCCCCCATTTCCCCCTCCCCTTATTTAAGTTTTGAAATATGACCTCAGAAACCCAAAATGGACTCAAGAATGTGGAAGATTTGAACACGGTCGCTGTCAGGTCTGCACCAAGAGGCTCACTTGCCCAGTAATGAGCCAATCCAAACCATCAGCAGACAACATCACTTTGTCAGGCTCACACAACAGATCAAAACTACTCAGATCAGATGTGAGAAGCATAGGAAAAATGGTACAACAGGTCTAATCCCCTTCCCATTACATTTCACAATGAATGGGGCATGCAACAGGCTGCCAGGCACCGTGCTGGCTGCTCACAAGCGTGGTGCTCTGCTGGAGGTGCTGCCTGGGTCTGGGCTTGTAGTTCAGAAATATGAACCTTCGGTTTTATGCTCACCTTCTTATTAAATGACAAAGGACACTTAACTCAGATTAATGCATGTTTATACATTTTAATTGTAGATTAAGGTGTTTCGTGGATACATAAGAAGCATCAGAAGCATATTAACTTATGTTAGTTTTAACAACAAAAAAAAGCTACTGCAGATTTGCAATTATTCTGCAATTAGATGGAAATTACTTTCCATGCTAATTGCTCTGACAGGTGCCTAATAGCTTCTCTAAATAGGGGTTGAAAATTTACCCATGGGTATTCTCAATTACTTTGCTTGACCACCTTTTACCTCTCCTTAAAGCAATGAAAATATTCAGCACCAACCAGAAGTTTCTGTTGTGCTGGGTCCTTCTCCCCCACAAACAGCTGTGCTCCTTCCCCTGCACCCACACATCTCCCATCCCTGCACCCCTCACCAGGGGAAGCCTTCCTGCCTCTGGTAGTGCTAAAAGCTTCCTAAAAGTCCCTAAAGGTTTTTCCAGGTTTGTTCCTGAAGGGACAATGGTGAAAAAAAATCAGTAGATATTTTTTTAAAGCAAAGAGGAGCCTTCACCACGGCTGGCACATGCTGCAGCCCTTCCTGCAATTGCACAAGCATCGGTAATGCTTAATGAAACGTCCCACACATACCCCAGGTACAAATGATCTCAGTCCAAGTACAGATAAACAAATAACAACCTATTCCTGCATGTTATTTATCTCCATTACTTCAAAGACTCTCCTTAATAGACAACCCCACAGTGAGAGGAAGGAATACTCTTGTATTTCTGAGGGGTCCTAGCCACTAATTTAAAAGACTGGTGGAGCTAATTGGCTGTAGAAATGATGATAAATCTGACACCGGTGGGAAAAGTCGCCAACACAGCTGATGTGTGTATGAAATGTGATTTCACCCCTTGACAGGTATCGCCATGGGTATGTCCGGGCCAGGACAGACCTGTTCCCCATCCTTCCTGCCAGAGCCACACGCTGCCTGCTCTGGGGGCTGGGGCTTGGGCAGGCCTCAGGACAGACTGCAAGGCTGAGACTTCAGACTACAGCAACAGCTTTTTTCCCGGCTGAAGGCAGAGTGCAATCAAAGGGGACAAAATGTGCGTGGTTTCCATGCCATCAGAGGGGGAGAACAGAAAGAAGTTGTAAATTTGTGACAAACGTTACAGGAGAGGCAGCAGCTAGCTATGGAGCCAAAGTTTCTCATCACTGCTCTTCAGTGAAAACCTTCCAATATTTGTTAAATTATTTTTTTTCCTGAGGACTTTACCACTACAGCCCTCTTCAAATTGAAATTTCCTTTATATACTGTAATATAACCCCCATATGTTTACCATAGCCTCATTGGGAAAATGTTTTCCCAACTTGTTTGCAAACACTATAATACTGAAAAACAAATGCCAACTCTTGCATTCAAATGAGAGCATTGCCTGTAAAATTGTGACCTTTGTTTTATATATAGACATTCACAGCTGTTAACCAAGATTATCTATACATCCCAAGGTGTATTTCATCTGAAATGCAAAGTTTTTCTTTATCGCACATATGGTTGGCTGGGAATGAGTTTGTTTCCCTGTGACTGAAAGCGATTTGCTTGACTTTCAGACATTTAAAGGTGATTTACGATCTCTGCATTCACATCATGGATAGATAAACAGAAGTACTATAACGTGTGTGACCATTATCCTCAACATCTGTTTTATGCTAAAAACAATTTTATATAAAATAAATTATATCTTAATTATTAGGACTGCCCTCACTTTATTTTTCTGTGGTGTTTAATTTCAATCTTTTGTATCTGGCTCTACAGATACATCAGTTGGTCACTTCAGAAGACACACTGGAACAAGTCCTCTGCATTACACATCACTTTTTTTTTTTTTTTTTTTTTTACATTAACCACTGTTCTCTTACAGCAAATGTTGATTTTATGGATAATTTGACCTGTGAAATTCAACGCAGTGCACATCTCCACTGCAATTAGGCAGGCGATAGTAGCTCGGTAGCACGCAGGCACTAATTTTAATGTAGCCATCTACTGTAGGAAGAGCAGGGAAGGTACAGCCACAGCCTTCTGAGTGTGTTGTGTGCTGAATTCTCTGCCATCGAGACCTCATCCCAAGAGGGAGCTTGCCCTGAGCAGCCCAGGCACCCGGTTGCACTCATGCACTGCACGCAGCCGGCCGGGAGTAGGGCAGGATAGATCATGCACCCACACCTCTCTGACCCAGTTCCTTAAACAGCAGAACAGTCACTGTACAGCAAGAATACTTGTAAAAAAATAATTGACCTCAACTTATTAACTTCTGGGGGGAGTTGGGTCAAGGGGATGTGGAGGGTAGCAGAAAAATGTCCTTGAATCTGTGACCCTGCCTGACTTCCTTGAAGCACATCTCATGTTTGAAGTAATTCAGACCTGCTTCAGTACATCTGTAATTATAATATCATTAATTATAGTGTTTTAAGAAAGCACTCAAGTGACATTTCTGGTGACACAAAATGTTTTTCTTTCCAGAACATACACACAGCAAAGAACATTACCCATATTCCACTAATTTGTGCAACTAAAGGTGTCAGAAAAGAAAACCATACCATGTCCTTTATTTTAAACATCCCTGAAATAAACAACTTTGTCCACCTCCAGTGTTTTGTTATTTGGAGAACTGCCTTGCTTTGCTGTTCTGTCTGGATGTATTCTTGCTATTTGGTCTTAACACTATGCAAATGTAACTGCACTACAGCTGCACAACTCAGTGCAATTGCACTGAGTTCAGAGCATTTTGTTTCCAATTTCCTCCTCACAGCCTTGTTTATGCTTTGGGTATTAGTATTCAGAAGTTGAGCAGTCTTGCCAAGCTTACTCCAGGGACTTCTAATGGCTCCGAAGCCTGCTCTTTGTTCCTACCACATTAATAGACGAGCTCTGCAAAGCAGTCGTTTATAGCTCGTCTTTGCCTCAACATTAACTAAAGATGCAGCTCAAAACTTTGCTTCCAGCCCAGCTCTCCTATAGACCAAAGTAGGTTATAGCTATTTAAAAAGCAGCTAACATGAACACTCTTGAAAACACTGCACAGCCCAACCCCAGATATTATCCCACCTCCCCTGGTGGGTTGTACAGATGACGCTACTTTGCACAGCGCTGCTACTGGAGCCTGCCTGGCAGAATTCAGCCTGTGCCTAAGGGACTGCAGTGCACACGCCATAAGCTTGCAAAGAGAAAATGAAGCACAAGAGCTGTTGGCTCTTGTGGTAGTGAAGTGATGGCAATGCAGCAGATGGGAGCTCTCACCACCCTGAGATGCTCGACACTGCTGGGCAGGGATGCTGCACGTCAGAGCTGGCTTCGCTCCTGCTGGGCAAGCTTGAAGAGTATTTTACTGCAACAACAAGCTTATGTTGGGCAACAACTGAAGTCTCCTTTTTAAAGTTCGTTGCAGTCTCATTTGTTCAGATATTTTGTCTGGACTCCAACGTCCATGACTGCTAACAGCGTTTCCTACTGCCTCTGTGGATGCTCAAGGAATTTAGCAAGTCCAGGGAAGCATCCAATTTCCAGATGAATCAAGTCTCCCTCCTCTCTCTTTCCTTTCCCTCCTGCTTTACAGTGTGGTTAATTGCTAAAGCTACCTGTCGATTTCCCAGGTTGCAAGTCAGCTTCAAAAGCTTCCAAAGACTTATTTTACTACTTCATCCATCATTTTGCATTTGTATCAGCAGTTCCACCTACATTTAAGCTGGTTTTCTCATGTTCTCTTTTAAAGTTGCTTTCAACAAGTGTAGCACTTCTATCACCATCTACTGAGCAGACAAATTGATGCAAGCATCCTTTGATTCACTAAGCAGCGCTGGAAGATCAAGAGCACAAAAGTTATCAGAAGAGGGAGGGGGGGGAAGGAGAAAGCTACGTCCTAGATTGTGCCATTCTTCATCTGAGAAAGTTAGCAGCAGCTGGAAATTCAACCTCTCGTGCACACCAAACCATTCATTCACTGTTTTGAAATGGAACAATATATGTCAAAAAAGGGAGAACCATAGCAATGAGATCTGCTTGAAATGTTCATTACTTTTGAAGAGTAATTTTGATGTTTTTCCATATGCCTCCCATATACAATAGTGTATTATTAATTAAAGCAAACAGTGTATTAAAAGTAAGAAGCACCATATGCACACATATTTCAATGCACACAAGAAATATCTTCTATATGAGAAAAAGCTCTGAAAGCTCTCATTTCATTTAGGCTTTGAATCTGAGAAAACCAAATGACTCTTCAGGCATCAACCAGCATTTTGCTTTTAGTCTCTCTTGCATGTATTTTTATACAGAGAAAAAAAAAAGAAATTAGATTTGTTTTGTAGCTTAACTGAGAGAGTAACCTAGTAAAAAGAAAACGAGATTATAGAAGTTCCTTGTTTGTTGTTTTGTTTTCAATGACATTGCAATGAGCTATCAGAAAAAGCAAGAATAGAAATTCTGCAGTTTGTGTTTTGTTTTTTTTTTTTCAGGAGGGGCTTCATTGCTGTACCTGTAATGCTACTGTACCTGATTCTCTGTTAAAATAAGAATAACTACTGGACACGATGCATGTGGAACTGGAGGAGGCTGAAGGTGTAACACTCAGCAGCTGTGGCCTATATGTACACACGGTCTGCCCAGCTTTGTCACCTGAGCAGCTTAAAATCTGTGAAGTATTTACTAGCCTATGGCTGTGTCTGACATTTTGTAGAAATCACACAGATTTATCCGGCAAGGATCTTCTTCTGATTGTCATATGTTCCTTCTCTCAGAAGATTAACACGCTTTTGTGAAGCTGGAAGCTTGTTATGAAAGACGAAGATACTTAACCTTCACTTGAACACAAACTGTCAAGCCAGTTTCCATGTCATTAAAAAAATAAATAAAAAAAATGCACTCCCTAAAATTTAATACTCTCATCGTAGCACTCATGTTTTCTAAAAAAAATAAAATTGATCAAGACCCACACAATGAATTCCTGCATGATATTCTGACATCATACGTGGCAGAGAGCATCACTCCAACAATTCCTACAGTCCCAGCATAGTGCCCAACGCATCTCAAGTGTATCTTTGTATATACATATGGGCTATATAAAATTACATGAAATGGACTATATTATATCATAAGGATTATGACTGATAACCAACTTGAAAATATGCCATCTATGACAGAGTATAGAAGTATTGACATGTACAGCAAATATCATCATTAAAAGACGTTGAAAGATAACTGCCTGTTTCTGTGCTTACAAAGAAATAAAGCTGAGAAAGAAGACTTCAGAAGTAGGAAAATCAGTTGTAACTCAAACTTATAGAAAGACAAAGCTTTAAATTGGATTTTGACAATGGTTAGGGATGAAGAACTGTCTTCAGTTCTCAGTCAAACTGGAAACTCTAGGATGCTCATAATCAGATTAAAAAAAAAAATCTAAACTTTCTGTGTAAATTTAACAGAAATAAGAATTAATTTGAAAAATAAACTCATGTCAGATGCAAATTAAACCAAAAACCTCAACGAGAAAATTAGAGGAGTTGAGGAACTAACTGTGATGCATTCAAACTTCTCATTTTGGTTAAGAAGAACAGTCCTGTAGGAGTCTCAGAGTAAATAACACAGTGAAGTATCATTACAGTAAAGCTAATTTAATGCTACAGTTCAGTATATCCAGTCTGACTATTGTAAATCTTCTTTTGTACTTCCTAATAGCTACTTAACTGAAAACAAGCAAAAAGGTGTTACTATCACATGTTCCAATAGCACCTAGAAACCTGCGGCACTGCAGGAACTTTTACTCAAACGTGACAAAAAGTTTCAGCATTGAAGAAGGAAAGATTTTCATCAATTCCACCACAGCCATTAAAAATACAATATTTTTGCTTCTCCCGATAAATACATATTAAAGCACTCCCGATCTAGAAAAAAATACCTTCTTAAAAATATATGGAATTACTTACACCTGCCTTCAGTTATTCAGGCACAACTGATAATTTCAGGGAAGAGGTTCAGTGACAGAGGCCAAACTATTACACAAGCACAGAAGTGGAATATAGATTTTATTGAAATGGTGTCTAAAAGCAGTTTCTGTGTAAGTACTGATAGACCTGAGGTTTTTCTAGAACATTATCCTTTCTTTGAAAGTAGCCTTTAGCCAACATGCATCACCATAAGAAGAAACGTGCAGGGTTATTTTCCCTGGGTGGCTTTCCCAGTTTTGCAGAAACGCAAAACTCTTTATCCTGCTGTTGTGGAAGTGAGTGTCCTCTGTCGCCCCCACCCTTCCATCCTACCTCTTTCTCAAATTACACAGCTTTATGCACAAAATACCTGGTGTGTTCCATGCCAAATCAAGCATTAGCACAGCACATTACTCCTCCATACACAACAGCAGGAGTGAGAGAAGTGTTTATATTTTCCAGAGCTCGCAAGCAATCCATTACCTGATTTTTTCCCTGTACAATTTGTCAAGTCTCTCAAATTAAGTTTTACATAAGGCTTTCAATTTTTGTACAGCAGACCAAACAGCTTGCCTGAAACATGGCTTTAATTAAAGTACTCCAGCATCTCATCTCTGCACATGCAAGGGTTCTTTCAGCAAAATATATAGGAGGGACTGGCCACAAGATCTGAGATAACGGTGACCTGCTGAAGGAAAAGAGTTACACAACCACCAGCAAGGAATGAAAAAGAAATGTAAAGCCAAGATACAAACATCAAAACTGAAATCCTTCTTCTCATGGGTTCATCTCTTAACCAATAAATTAATGAAACAGTCTATTACAAGCATGGCACTTTGCATACAGTAACTGCCTTTCCGACTGCTGAAAGATGGAACAACTTGGACTGTGACAGCAAATAAAGAGAGGATGATGCAGAACTGGCCCACTCCTGAGCAAGTCTCTGGACATCTACTTCAGGTACAGAAAGCCCCCGATATCAAAAAATAAAATAAAATATCCAATAACTTTAACAGATCGTACATAGACGTGCTCGGTGATAAGACAGCTGTCAGTACAATTTTTTGGAAGCATTCTTTGTACAGACTAGTTAGTAAGCACCTCAAACTATTAAAAATGATTAAGAAAAGCTCCACAGCAACCTTAGAGCAGATCTGAGCACTGCACCAGTCTCCCACCAGATGGGACGTGCTTTGGAGGCATCTAGCTCAGGCTGGAAAAAGGCTCTTCAGCAGCCAATCTGCATTTAAAGCAGCTCACATGTGCAACTCATGCAGAAAGCCAGGTGAAGCTATGTAACTAATTTCATCTGAGAAAGAAACAAAGGTATTCAATCAGAACCTCAGAATGTCATTTAAGTTTAAAAAAAAAAATACTCTAAATATCCAAACTTAAATTATCTGCAAGTAAAATGACATTTATCTCGGTTACAAAGAAGAGTTTTTTCCCATTAAAAGTAAGAACACAACATGAGTTTTGGTGAGAGAAAGTCCTTTGGCAACTGAGTGACAGGGCCAGAACAGAAAAACAGAGTGGCCGATTCTTCACCTTCCATCACTGAAAGCAGCAAAGGGTCTGGCCAGTCTTCAAGTCTTAAAAAACAACCATTTAAAAGATTTATCTGAGCAGTGCACTATAATTCAAAGCTGGAGAGTGTTAAGGGAAAGGCTATGAAAACATATTGAGGGATTAGAAAGTAGGACCACAGAGAAAGATCTGCAGAGGTCAGTCTGTTTAGTTTATCAAAGAGAAGGTGAAAGGGGAACTTTGATCAAAGTTTAAGAACCCAAAAGGATAATGAAAATCTGCTATAGCAAGCACTTCAATCTGGAGATGACTATATATCAATTTCCAGGGGCTACAAGTGGAAAAATGCCAGAATCACACAGGAAAAGAGAAGCTCTTGATCTAATGGTGTGGATAATTAATGACTGAAGAATATTACTGAAGGTTCTTACAGATGCTCTATTGCTGGAGGTCTTTAACTCAAGACTGAGTGTTTCTCTTCAAGGCATATCCCAGTTCAACGTGAGTTTTTGGACCTGAGTTATGTCAGAGAAATCCCACAGCCTAGGCTGTACACTGCTCAGACCAGATGAACCCAGATGCAAAATGTGATGGATCCCAAAACAAGACAAAAAGACAACTTTACATTAACGTTTGTTTTTTTTTCATGGACTTAGTACGGAGAAACACTCCAGTTACACGGTATTTCAATTAAAAAGTTATGGTTGACTGTGCCGAGCATGCGAGCTCCCTTGCCACTCCCCCGTGAGCCATATTACTCCCCTCTGAATAGATCCAGCCTTGCTGATAGAAGCATCTGGTGAGAAATTCACGTGGCTCAGAAGCCATCTCTGCTGTTTCCAGAGGGTCGGGGACCAGATCTGGTCCAACCCAAACAACAGAGATAATTACCCTGTTCGGAGACACGCGGGTTGCCAAAGCGCGCTCCTCTCCCAAGCAGAGGCTCTACCACCTGCTTCCTCGCCTTCTCCACCCCCAAAAACCACCTCTGCTGCACCAACGGGCTCGGCTGGCTGAGATGTGCTATGGTTTACTGAGCAACGCTCCCAGCGGTGGCTGCACAATTGGCCATCACCAGCTCCATTCAACTCAAATTGCATTGCGCTTAATTGATTCATTAAGGTAATCACTACTGTCATATCGTGTGCTCATTACAAACAACAACAAATTATTCAGAATGTTTTCCCTTCTGAGCAACTGTATCAAATATATTAATCAAAAGTTGGTTGGCTGTTTCAGTCGCTCATTATCCACATGCCATTTATATAATAAAAAGCAAATGAACAAAACAACTTGCCATCAGTCGGCTATTTCATTTTTCCCTAATGAGCTCTAAAATTTGTAAATTAAACAAGCAGTGGTGCTCCTGATTTATATGAGAAGGGTTTTGACCAAAATATATATTTCATCCATGGGCAAATCTGTTTTATATCCAACAGTTTGTCAGTTTTAAAAAACCCTGCCAAAGGCTATTATTGATGGCAGAAGGCAAAACTGGTATGGCAAAGCCAAAATTTTCACATTAGACACAAGAAAAAAAAAAAAAAAAAACATTTGTGACTCATTCTGACCATAACAAAACTGAGTGAAAAATGACCATACATGAACTCAATCTAAAATCAAAACACACCCATTGCCCAGAGAAGCACTTCATGCACCGCACCCTACTGGGTAGGTTTCAAATTAGCCCATAAATGAGTTTTTTTTTATTTATTTATCTGTGCTGTATCCTGAATCTGGTATCCTCTGCTGGCACAGGGGATGATTAAGATCTACAGACTACATAACAAAGCAATGAAGCGGTGCCATAGCAGTTTGAATCAGAGCAGATGTGTGTAATTCCCATTATGTCTGCTCCGTGTTCCTGGCAGCTGATGTGCCACCATCCAGGTCTCCAATTGCGCGTCAGCCTCCTCGCTTAAAGCCCACACAGGAGATTCAGCCAGATACCCACAGAAACGCCTTCACTGACAGCGATTCCCTGCATTCTGAAGATTAGCAAATTAAAAGAAACGTGTGAGTGACTATTCCCTCTAAAGAAGCAGCATTAATTCTTCGCAGAATTAAGTTGATGCATTATTTATTTCTTGCCACAGAACTGCTTGTGTTTTCTCAGAATGGGATTCAGGGCAAGGATGCTCCTAAAAGCCCATCAGGATACCATAATTTGCTGCAGGTGTTTGCTGTTTTACACAGCTCGTTTTACACCACCTTTAGATTAGGCAGAGCAAGTTACCTTCGGTGCTAAAGGTGCCGTGCTTCAGTTCCTCGGGAAGGACCGGAATGCAAATTTCCAATTATCTTTGGCCTTGCAGACGAAAGAACCAGCTGTGTTAACAAGCAAAGAACATTGTATCACCTTGGGTAGACCAGCGTACGTGGTTCTTGGAGTTTCTGAGGCTCTCCTGAAGCCTCCTTTTACTCCCAGGGAATAAAGGAGTAAATCTCCAGCAGCCTCCTGCTGCCGGCGTGCCTGGCTGGCCTGGCAGAGGTGCTCGTGGCCCTGCTGACAGCAAGCAAGAAAAACAGCATTCTCTGCATCCCTGCCCATGCAGGGAGACCTGCACTTGTGTGCCTTAAATGATGTTATGTTTCCATTTTCCCAATTTCTGAGGCAATCTACAGAGCAGCAGAGTTGGAGTGAGGGAGAGAAGTGTCAAGAGGGTGAGCGTGAGAGTATTGCAATAAAGAGGGATGAAATGAAGGATAAAGGAGATGGCCCGGTGTGATAGATTGGCTGTCCTATCGCTGATGATGGTTTTTCTACAAATCATCAGAGCTCCTGCCTTGAAGACGGATTGTCCAATTCGTCTTCATGGGAGCAGCACCGAGGCTCGGTGGGAATGGGAGAGGTGGCCAGGAGCAGCCTCGCCTGCAGCTCGGCCCTGGCAGCACCCGTGGTGTTCGCCAAACAGTGCCGGCAAATCATTATCTTCTGCTACCATCTCTCTCGCATCTAATAAGCCCATCATTTGAGGGAAATTAATTATAGCAAGAACCGGGGCAATGCCAACAGCTAATCACATTAGTAACACCGCTAACGCACAGCGCTGTTTCTTTTTATGCTGGCTTGGAGCTGCAGCCTATTTACACAGCGCTGAAAACAGACTGGCTTGTACCTCAGCTAGTCCTATCTACGGCAATATTTCTTTGCCTTTTAAGACAATTTCTTGTTTTTCAGCGATATCTGTGAAGCAACAGATCTGAACTCTATTAACTCCATGCCTGACACGCTGTTTATAAAAGATTCTGAAAGCTCCATCCCTTCACATTGAGTGCTTCCTAGGAGAAATAAATACCCGCTATTTATTTATGAGCCGTATGTCACATAATTATTATAAAGAAAAATAATCAAGCAATAAAGAATAATCTAACACTGTGTATATTGTTCAAAGCAAGAGAACAGCAAGTGCTCAGCTCTTGTACCAAAGGTTTTTTTTAAACATTCCTTTCCCTGTACAATCCAAAGACATCCTGCCCTATGGCCACAGTGGTACTGGACAACGTTACACAAAATACTAGGCATCATACCATGGAATCACATATATATTTATTAACTTATGATTTTTTTTTTTGTGGTGTTTTGTTTGTTTGTTTTACACAAATAAGGGAGTAAATAATAATCTTATAAAAAAATATATTTGTGTATATAGATCATATTTAGGGGGAAGAGGCAGTTTGAACTCAGCAACATATCATCATTCATGATAGCATGACACCATTGGAAATGTCTCAGTTATATACACACATTTATATATATTTATTTTTTTTTACTTTGTGTTTGACTAACTAAATCATTTACTACTTATACAGGCATGTACATGCACAGGACCATTCATATCACAGAGCTCAAAGGTGGGTTTAGCCCTGTAACCTCTTTTCCCAGAATCACAGAATGTTAGGGATTGGAAGGGACCTTGAAAGATCAACTAGTCTAATCCCCCTAGCTTTTTCAATACTAGTCAGCTGGAGAAGTATATAAAAACAGGGCAGGTACACACAGACATGTAGTTAGGAAACCCTCCAGTCTTCTGTGTTTTGCAGCACAAGGATATTAAACGAAAAAGTAAAGTTACCTTGGACAAGCAGTGATTTAATGAAGAAATGCATCCAATGTTATGACAGTTCTGTAGTGTCCTTTTGTAGGATTTGTAGGATTTGTAGGATTGCAAATTAAGTAGTGGGTTCAGAGTCGCTGTGGCTCTTTCTAGAAGAAGAATAAAAGAAAAAATAAGAGTTTAATACAAGAATGAAGGAATTCGATTAACAAATTTTATTTTAGGTCAGGAAAAATAGTTGAAAATTTGACTTACATTATAGGGATAATTCATACAATAAGGATAAAATAAAACATTTGATTATCTCACTCCATTCCTCTGCTCTTTGGCTGGGTTCTGGACTAACCTTAATCTAGTACTCACTTTGGGACAAATGCCGTCAGCAGCTCCACAGCTCACTCCCATTGTCTGCCAAAATTTCTTGCATAGCCTGCAATTACCAAGCTCGGGGTGAAGAAACCTGCTACAGAGTGACCCTTAAGCGTCCAGATCAAAACATGGTTATACCAAGCCAAAGCCATACCGTGTCCCTTTCATCCAGAAATACTCTATAAGATTCAAAGTACTTTTTCCAGTTCTAAAAGCTTTTGCTTTATCCATGTCCTGCCCCATTTCAATTGCATCCTTACCAACATGCTTTGCACTGGGCAGGGGATGCTGTAGTCATGGGAAATGTGCCAGTTGCAGCTTTCAAGTCCCTTAGTTTCTTCTGAATTCTAGTTATTAACATTTTTTGAGGACAAAATACGTTGTGTACAAAACCACAGAAGTTATCACCACCTTGTCCCCCAGCAACAACCGTGTTATTCTAACACCTTGGGCATGAATCAAACCTCTTCTGCTCCAGGACTCTCCCGAGGTCATTGCTTCATGTCACAGGCATCCATTTCACCTTTCTTCCTTTTTCCTTTGTTTCCTAGCTGCAATATGGCCCATTTGTGTTACTTTTTGCCTCTTTCATTTGTAGCTTGTTTGTTTAAAAATATTTATGGATAGATCTGCTACACACACATCATTTCCATATGACTACACATGGCTGTACCTCATGTATTATTTGTTGTGGGTTTTTTTTACCCCTTTTCCACTTCTTCTGCTTCCACTTCTTTTCTCTGCTTTCTTGCACTGGTGTTTCATTCCCTCTCAATTCTCTCATTTTTTTCAAAAACACTCTCCTCTTGAAGCTACAGTCCAAAAAAACAAGAAGGCAAGAGCAAAAAGACACTGCTCTGTGCAAAAGCTGTAAGGGAGGAGGGGTGTCTCTGCTGCAATAAAATGTACTATTTGCCATGGCTCTGTCCATCTTCTACTTCACATGTTGTGGAATAGGAAAGTATATAAATGTAACAAAAATACGCCAAGTATTCTCGTGGTTTAGTGAAAATTTGCAGGAGGTTTCTCAGTGGTCACCAAGCCGACAGCCCTGCTAGGAGCACTCTTCACAGGCCCAGCACAGGAGGCTACCCCGCTGTAACGATGCCTTTGGGTTGTGATAAACAGAGCAGATTCAGGACTACCAAGAATAAATGCTCGACCTCCCGAAAAACACCAAAGCTGGCTGAGAGAAACAACATCTGTGACACAGTGGGAGGCGAGCTGCTCTTTGAGCTAGCACTGAGCAAAGGGCCACCACACACTTCTGCTTTCCCACTTATTTCTCTCATTAGAGACAACTTTACGGCCATCAGTGTTTATTAACCTATTATGTTAATAACAGTTTTTAGCAGGAGAGTTCTTGACTGACTTATGAACCTGTTGCAACTAAAAATTGTGTTGTTTCAGTTCTGGAAACCATTCTTTTCTCTGGTACTCTCAAAAGGTGATGCTTTATTATCAAGATAAACCTCACAGGAAAAGAATTAGAAAAAAAATAGAAATGCTTTTTTAAAGAAGTCTCATAATTAACTTCTGAACGCCACCAGCCCGGGCAGATTCATGGCAGTCTCTGCATCTCTTATAACTCCTTGTACCTTTCTCCTCAAAATTTTGAGTAGGTTAAAAGGGAAATTTAGTTCTTTGAAGGTTTTTAGATATCATCCGACAGAAGCAACCTGGGAGACATTTGACATCAGGGAGTTTTTTCAAGTTTCAAAAAGAATCAGCGCTGTATTACCAGTCCTGTCTAGCAAGTCAATTACATGTTCAGTCCTGAGAAAGGAGCATGTCCTGTAAGTCATAACTCATCAGATAAAATACTCCTTCAGGATCAAAATGAAATTTAGACCTGGAAAGCACATTTGAAACCTCTCTCTTCAACAGGGCAAAGATTACCTGTGCAGCACTATTATCTGAAACAAGAAATTAGTATCCTATCTTGCTCTCCCGAGGGACAATATTTCAAATAGCAAGCTCTTGAATAGGTTATTTTTGCCAAGAAAATAGCACATCCAACAGAGAGGATGCTGCTCTGAGAATTGGGAGACCTACCCCGAGCCCTTTGCTCTGCACGTATCCTTCTGCGCGCCTTTGACAAACCACTTGGACTGATTCTCTCTGTGCAGCCACCTCGTTACAAGGAGGTGTGTGTTTGTCAGCCAGGGCAGCTGCAGGACCCCACGGACAGGCAGGATGATGGCTGTCCATGCTCACAGGTGAAAACTTATGGCAGACCCTGAAGAAATAAAACTGGGAAATATTGTGACCAACCGCAAACAATGGGAGAAGAGAAATTCACAGCACCAACCCCAGGCATTTTCCCAAAGACAAAAGGAGCAGGACCATAAAAAGAACTGCTGTGTAAAGCAGTGATAAGGGCTCTTCTGAAGACAATCATTAATCTCTGAGAGATGGCAGAGGAAGCAGGAAGGTGGACAGCAAGGAGAGGCTGCCCCCTCATTGCACACCCTGCCTCCTGCCCTGCCAGTGCCAGGCACACAGGGCCTCCCGAATTTGTTCTGCCGGAGCTAATGATCATTACTGAAGTCGTTCTCTAAGGTATTGAGGTCAGCAAAGTCTAGGAAGAATCGTGGCTAATGAACAAGACATCACCAGTCTAAAATGAATGTTGCTGTAAGGCAGCAAGGAGAATAATATTAAAATTGGACATAAATTTGCAACTGCTAAATGCTATCTCCTTTCATAAAGATAAGATTTTCTGTTTGGTTGTTTTTTAAAGACTAAAGGCATGTAGCTCTTGATCATCACTCCAATCATCTGCAAACACGTTCTGAATTCAGGCTGTGTCAGTAAATACCCATTGCAGTTCGCAGCCAGTTCTGGACTGCCAACAGTTGAAAGGATTTTCCTGATATTTGCATCCCAGGATTCACAGGGTCTCAACGCACTTTGTTCCAAAACGCTGCCTCTCACCCACCAAGCTCCCCTGAACGTCACCACCCTACTTCATGAAAAAAATAAGGCAGGAAGGGTGAGGTACTGTGTCGGTTTATCCAGAATGCAAGTTCGTTTTGCAGCATCTAAAATGGTAATAATCATCGTCATCATCCAGGAAGCAACACAACTGACATTTAAAAGACTTTGATGCTTAAGCCTGAGGGAAAAAAACATGGAGTTTCAGAAGGGGCATGGATGCTACTCTGTAAAATAGAGATTTTGAGACTTATAGGCCTTAATCCCAGAGAAAAAGAAAATGCAAATACTTCCCAGGACTTTTGTTCCTCCAGAACAACAACAAAAACAAAAAATAATAATGTTATTGAAGATGCAGTCTCAGAATGGTAGGAAACCTTAACAGCCACAATACATTTTGGCTACAAAACAGATTGTCTCCACAGCAGTATAGGATTTAAAGCAAGCACATTTCATCAGTGGATTTAGCATGATGAATCAGGTAAATTGGAGGCTGAATCACCACTGTATCCCCAGGCATCTGCAGAGAAATAGAGAGGGAAGGGAAATAAAAAATAAGAGAGAAGCATCTAGAGGATGCTCAGAAAATCACAGGTACAGACAATACTGAGTGGGGAAAAAAATCACACTGGAATATGGAATGTTTGCATCTTTTTTTTTTTTTTTAAAATGATAGGGAACATTCATGAGTTATAAAGAGTCAAGCGGCTTCTGAGCCTTTCATAGCAGAGGCTAAACCCCACACGGATCAGACCACCACAAAGCAGACCCAGGAAAAAAAAAAAAAAAAAGAAGAAAAGAAAAAGGAAAAAAAAAAAAAGACAAAACAGAAAAATGGAAAGAGAGCAAGGAAATCTCTTTCCTCTAGAAAAGGCATTAGATGCTGCAGGGACCTGAAAGCACACCCAGTCCCTGGGAGGACTTGTGTTTTTGGCAACAGAGACACCAAAACCCCACGCTGCGCTAAGTGAAGCTGTGTGATTATCCAACCAAGGGTTTCCAGGTGTCGTCCTTGTAAACGTTCTTAATCCAGTTGCTTTGGATGTAATGCTGAACCCAGCCTGAGCATTATGTCAGAAGTGACTGCTGGCATCCAGGCAGCCTGTGGATAAACACCAGCTGGCTGTCAGGTATTAAACCCCTTTCACTTCTTGCTGTCGTATCCACGTGGAGCTACAACCTCCCTCTGTATCAGCACAGACAACTGTGCACCTGCACACCCAAATTTGAGGTCCACTCAGGGTTACAAGAAGTGTCTGTCTCCGGAGAGCTGCCCATCACCCACCTGTTGTCCATTCACACGGCTGCTCTGAACAAGCCTCAGGTATTGCACAGCTTTTGTTCTGTCTTGATTTTATTTTCCTGCTTCGTCGCCCGAACAGACCAGGAGAAGATCAGAGGACCAGGGAAGCTTTCTTCTGCTGCTGGCTGATCAAAGGCAGCACGGTGCTACCTGCAAGCCAGCATCGCTCCCAGCCTTTTAACCTCTGTCAGAGGTTAACCTCTATCAGAAGAGGCACCAGGAAAGGTCCCAGACCCTGCTCTGTGCTCGGGGAACCCTCACGGCAGGGCCTTTTCCTCCCATCCATGCAGAACCCAGCTGCTGGCTGAGCGATGGTAACACCTAGCATAGAGGCTGGTTGCTTTCCTCCAGTAAACTTCAGAAATGGCTTTCAAGCGACAAGGTGTGCTGCACATTTTACACAGTACGAGGGTCAAATGGAAGAGCTGGGTGGCAGCACGGCCCCCGGTCGGTCTCATTGCAGTTCTGACTCACTTTTGGAGTGCCTTGATTTTAACTTCAGTCATTTCAGATACTTGCCATTGGAATTCATCGTCTGCAGTTCAGATCTGCATGTCATCATTTCATTGATTTTTTTTTCTGCCCAGAATAGAGCACACAGGACTTCCAAGGACCTTCTTTGGGAAGGACTAGAGGTACTGCCTTGCAATCCACAGGCAGTCACGTTTACCTGTGCCTGTCCCCTGGGAGAAAACAGAGCTCTGGCTTCAAAAGTGCCGGGCAGTAATTTCACAGATCCCACAGTCAAAGCCCAGCTGCCGCCTGGCTTAAAACACGCAAAACGCGAGTTTATGGCATTTGCATAACAGAGGGAAAGCAGGGAGAAAACTCGCTCAGATCCCGTGTGTTTGAACGCGGGCTTCAGTGCGGCTCCCTGAAAACGTGATCTGAGGCTGGAGCCTCGCTGAGAAAGCAAAACCAGAGAGAGCCCCAGGAGAGCCAGAGCCGTCCTCGGCATGGGCACGGGGTGAACGTGACCGGCTGCGGGAGGTGCTGGCGAGGCAGCACACACACAAGCACGTTGGTTTAATGCTTCCCCAAGAAGGCTTTCAGCCTTCAACCAAACAGCAGCTCATTAGCCATAGGTCATAACCACGCGGCATTTAGCTTCGGATTAAATATCACTCTCTCTCTCGGTGGGAAGCTGTGGCATTAACATATGTCTTGTTATGTATTTTACCTTCCTGCTACATCTGATTAATTAAACCTCTTCCTGAAGTCTTTCCTTAGACTTGATGTGAAGTGAAAATCCATCTCAGCGGGCAGAGGACAAGCCTCAGGAGAGAGACGGCAGCAGGAAAAACATTTCTTCCTTTTCCCCAGAGCTCCGTCCTTGCTTTACTTGGGCTGCAGGGAAACCCAGGGAAAGATTTTCTCCTGGTTGAACACACCTTTCATTCTCCTACAGACCTCACTGATGACAAAGTGAGTCCCTAAATTTGCAGGTTTCTCTGCTTCCCGTATTTGCCACTTCTTTTTGCATTTTACAATAAATATCATTCAGCTTGCTGACAGAATATTTCAAAGGTCTTAAGTGAAACAAAATAATTTATCATTCTGCTAACACGGAAACATTAAAGCTCTCTCATGTTATGTTGAAAGCATTTTGACTAATATTTCCATGCTAAAAGTGCTGATTTTTCTCCTAGGAAGTTAACAACTATGGGTGCAGTTGATGCCCACACACAACACACTAATTGTCATCTTTATCAAGCTCCAGCCTCAGATTTTGAGCTGCAATAGCTTCTCTTTGAAAATCTGTTGAGTGACACCAATTCATTCATTATCATTGTACCTATAGAATCAGATTTGTATGTTCAGCAATGGCTGAAAGGAGTTCTCTTGAGCAGAGATAAATACTCCACAGGTTATCCAAAAGCACTTTGAGCTAGAGATGTTCACCTTCATGTGAGAGTGGTAAATGCAGGCAGCAAGGTCAAACTATACCATTCTTTTCAAAAAAAAAGAAGAAAAAAAGCATTTCAAGCAAAAAGCAAAGCAAGGTCAGGAAGCCTGCAAACAGCCACCAGCTGCTCCTAAAACCACCCAGCTCAGCTCACAGAGATCCAGGCACAACCTGCTGCCACGTCCATCGCTCACGGAGGCTACAGAGGCTCTGCCAGCCCTTCAGGGAGGGTGCTCCTCGTGACATGCCCTGGGGACAGCCTGCCACAAGTTCACTGCTTAATGCATGCTGCTCTCCTCCTGACTGCAAAACGCTGCTGTAGAGATTCTGTGTCTGGGGAGAACAAAAATCAACAAAAAACATACACATGAAAGTGGAAAAGAAACAGAAGTGGAATGAAACTAGAGTATACAATATTTATTATCTGCTAATATTGCTGTTATTGATATATAACTATGTTCATATGTTATTGTATTAATTATATTAATTTTATGATGATCAAAATGTTACATGTATATACTTACATGTATAAATACCTACACTAAGACATATTACTGCAGAGTATACAATATTTATTATCTGCTAATATTGCTGTTATTAATATGTAACTATATTCTTATATAGTAATATTAATATATTACTATTATTATTACTATTATTATTACTATTATTAAAATATTAATATATAAAAATATTTATATATTATATATATTCATATATATATATATATGAATGCCTACACTAACATGTATTACTGCACAAGCAAGGAGGCAGAATTGGCAGCTGGCATGAAATTCAAAAAAATATCAGCCAAAAGAATGAACAGCAACTCTTCCACCATAAAAGATGTGTGGCAGCTCGCACACCCTCAGAGCACCTTCCCCTTCATTTCTGCTCTACGAGACACATGGTGCAAGCCCTGCTTACCCCTAGAAGACGTGAGGCTGCCAGCAGTGCTGTTGCATCCCCCAGCAACGTTTTAAAAACTCCTCTCTGGGCACGGTTCAGCGTGTGTGTGTGTCAGTCCTCATGCGTGGATGTAATTTAAGGCCAGGTGCCCCTGTGGTGGGTTTTAGAGGCAAACCCCAAGCACAGTGCCCTGCCCATGGATGTCCGGGATTTCACAGAGAAGAGCTTTTTGGAAACCAAGGCTTTGTGGATTTTGTGAGGGGGCTTATTACTCCAGTAAACTCTCAAATGCAGGAGTATCACAGAGATAAAAGTGATTCCTAGGTTGTCAGAAAGTTCTTTCAGGGTTTTCGAAATGGCCTTTGAAGGAGCCAAGAGGTGTTCACGGCTGAGCAGAGGAGGTACGAGGGGATTTTCTCCCCAGTAATTCACTGCAGCTACTTATCAGGCACAAAACAATACCGAAATTCGTAAAAGTAAGAGGCTGTATTTAATACCAACCCTCCTACAAAACCCAAGTGCTCTCTAGACTCCAAAACCATCTGACACCATTAAAGTTTTCTCCTTTAATTCTGACTGCAAACAGTCCTGGAAGGTCTCTGATTACATTAGCGGCTCCCGTCTATCACTTAAACACAGAGCCACTCTTTATCATCTCTGTGATCAGAGAGTAAATGAGCCTGACAAAACAACTTTATTTTTGATGTCTTCCTAATCTTTCTGTTATTACTGCGTTCTGGTTTTGGCGATAGTGCTGTGATTTACAAGTTATTACTCTGCTTAGTGAACGTTACCCTGTGCAGCAACCACCACCACTGACTGTCCGCAGTGGTGCACGCATATAACGGGTACAACTTGAGGAAGATTTGTGTTTTTCAGACAAATGCTGCCGCTCAGAACCAGGCTGTTCCTCTGTTGGGCTCAGCAGGGCAGTGACAGCTTGGGAGCAGCACCGCAGCGCCCACAGATGCTCCAGTGCTGCACCAGCGCCCGTTTCACACCGATTCCCTGCTGCTGCTCTCTCTGCTGCCCCTCCACAGCTTGTGACAGATAACAGGGGAATGACAGAGCCAGGCTGGGTGCTGACCCAGCTCGGGGAATGCTGGCCAGGCCATCCTCAGCCCCTCCAGGCCACCAGGGCTTTGCTGCACCACTGCTTGTCTCACCACTATCTCCGTTCCACCAAGTGACATAAAAAAATGTAGTTGCCCTTTTATAAGCCACCTCATTTTCCATCTCACAGTCTATAAACAAAACTGTTGCATCCAGCCCGTGTTGTCACTTCAAGGGAAGATGTCCCGCAGGGGGAGGAAAGGTTTTTGGGGCAGGACCTTTCTGGGGGTCACAGTACAGTTCTGTAACACTGAGAACTGAGAAGCTTTTAACTTTTTTTAAGGACTTTTTTTAATGCCCTTCCCATCCCCAAAGCCATCAAACTCTACACCCTCGAAACTATCTTTACCAAACACTGTCAGTTTGCCTGTGTTTATTCATTATATACAGGCAAGGCAGAGCCCATTTTTCATTTTTTTTCACAACAGGAAGAGTTTTAGACAACCCCTGAGCCTGACACTCCAGGAAGCACTGCCAGTGCAGTGCAGAGAGATCCTCAGCTCTCATATACCTGTCCCATGGGAACCCCCCTTGCTGCCATCAGCAGCGAATGGCCAGGAATCAGCAGCAGCTCCGACACTCCATGGCCCAAAAAAAAAAAAGACCCCTGCTGGGTCTCTTCCAGAAGAAAGACGAAGTGCTGGCTGATGAGCAGGAAGCTCCCCAGCTCTTTATAATGCCCTTTGATGCGCTGAGATGTAGCAGATTACTTCGCAGTCAAAAGGTTTGGGGCCATGAGACAGCTCTGGAGCATTAGCGCTATGAAAGCACAGCAGCTTCTCCAGCTTAAACAGTGGGTTAAAGAGAGCTCCCCCCCTTCTCTGCTTTCCTACTGACTTCCAAGCATGCTTTTTGCTTCTACATGCCAGTTCCTGCTCAAAGAGCTTATCTCGACCCAGGAAGGCTGTTCCCTGAGCTCATCCTCCATCTTTTCCGGAGAGCAATTTTTTTTTTAACTCGCATCTCTGATTTACTCTGTATCCCCTTTAAGACCAGTTGTGCTTCATGCAATGATGTCTGAATTTAAATGATCGCTTATCTCACCTCACACAATCTATAAAGATAACTCATTTTAAAAGCCCACTATTTTCATAGCGCTCTCCAAAGCAGAGTGGCTTCTTTAGACAGAAATAAAATTATCGCCATAACTTTTTGTAGTGTCACTGAAGTTTCTGGACCTTTTCTTTTTTTTTTCAGGTCCAAATAAAAAAAGAAAAAAAGAAAAATGCTGCTGTGGTGCTAAAGCAGATTTCTTATGTGATGCTTTTAGTAGCGAGATTAATGTAGGTGCTCATAGAGTTTAGCTGCTAGTCTGAAAGCCGAGATTAATTACTCCTCTAAAGTAACCGTGTGTAAGAAGTCCATCAGCATCAATACTCCAACAGCAGCAGCCCTTCAGTGGGAAGGCACTAAGAGATTTTTCTGGATATTCTCTCTTTTACAGCTTAAGTAGGTGCAAACTCTAGGAGTTATGTAGATTTATGACGTATTTTGCTGCAGAGCACACCGTGCAGGGTAAGTCGGCCCCGAGGAATCAGTAGCCTTCCCCCGCTATCTGCACAGTGGGAAGAGCCACCGCTGCGAATGTGCTGTGTGACAGTTTATTAAAAATAAATCTCACACCTGGAGGAGGAATATGGAGCGCTATTATCACATCACGCAAACAATTTTCAAAATTTTCTGTCAACAATGTCAATTCTAATGACACTGTAGAAGCTGAGGAGCAGCAAAGAGCAAAGCGTCGGGCTCGTTCTCATTAAAAAAAAAGAAGAGAAGGCAAGTCTCTGGAGGGTAACGCAAGGCCTGAATCCTGTGTCACATCTGCAGATCTGTGGCTGATCCTATATCGGTGACACACAGCCCACAGACAGCTCTCCCCAGGGGCAGCAGGGTGGCAGAGGGGCTGGGGTAAGCCCTGGTGCTCCCGTGCACCAGCACCCTGCTGGGAGCACACTGGTGCCCACCCAGGGTGGAGGTTTTGGGGCTCAGACCCAAGGAAGAGGATCAGTGGATACAGGAGCACACGCACACCCCTTGTAGCCCGTCCTGCTCCTGCCATGTGTCCTTGAGAGGACACGGCGTCGGCAGAAGGTACAGCCAGGAAAACGAATTAGCACAGTGGGCTGAAAAAAAAAAAAATCAATTAATTGTTACAGGAGGGGAATAAGAATAGGAGAACAACCAATCCCCTGCATTTTCAAGGAACTTGAGCACTCGCAGTCCATGGTGTGACCCAACTGCTCTTCAGCACATCTAAGGATGAGGGACAGATATTCCTCCACTGGGCACCTCCACCAAAACACAAGCTTCAAGGTGGAAACCCTGCATGTGGAATGCATGCAGGAGCCTCTGGTCCCATGTCCCAGTGAGCAGGGCCACCGTGTGCACATCCCAGGTGTGGGTGCCACCGGAGCACCCCACGGGACAGCCTGGCAGGGGCTGTGAGAGGCTGCGTGGCAAAAGGGAGCTCGAACTAGACTGCTCTTGCTGGAAAGAGACTGACATTTTCCGTAAGTGCTCCTAAAATTAGGAATTTGCCCTGGAAATCAGAGCCCTTTATAGAAAAACTAAGCAGAAAAAAAATAAGAATAGGTTTTCATGGATAGGGAAGCAACCTTGTTATTGCAGACTACTATAACGTAGAGGTTTCTATCAAAACCTTCTCTAAGGGAGATAAATCTCCCATTAAACCACCCATACAGTCTCAGAACGCCTACATTTTAAAATTGCCCTGGAGGTCAGAGGCACACACAATTATCTCTGCACCTTACTCTCTCTTATGAACTTTTATATCAAAAAGGAGTCGTTATTTCATTCAGGGTTAGTCTGGCTTCAAGAAAGACACAGAGTTTCAGCAGAAAAGGTCTTACAATAGAAACTTTGAGAGATGGGGTGGGTCTGGGTTTCTGACAGCAATATAAAGGTTACACTTAAATTTTTTAATGTGGCTCCTGCTATAGTTTTATATCCATCACAAAATGCATGTATTAGAAATACTATTTCTATTTGTGCTAGTTGGATAGGTTTAAATACATCTTGATTTCACACTCATTTATAAGAAGCCACGTTAGACCCATGAGATGCCTTCATCCCTCTGCAAACGCAGCAAACCTTCAGAGACAAGAAACAATACTGAAGACTACAGATCAGGGTTGGTTTTGTTGTTTTGGTTTGGCTTTCCCCTAGGAGAGTTTAGTACAACAAATATTTGACTTTGCATTTTTGAAGGTCATCCAAAATAATTAGTATTTAAAAGATCAGGAGCTAGCATCTGTATTATGTATTGTTTTAAGCAATGTAAAGACGTAATTTTTAGAGTTACAGCAAGAATCTCCTTATATGCTCTACATTTCTGCTGATTTTACTTCCTTAGAACAGATACGGAGCAAAAAAATCTCTGGCAGAAGTCCTAATACTTTAAGATCCAAGTTGTATTGACTCACAGCTCTGATGCTTTTGTTGAAATAACATGAGTACAACAATCCTCTGATTTTCTCCTGTAATAGGAGCAGGCAAAATCCACTTCTGATTCTGTAGCCTGTCATGCAAGTGTGCGTAACTTGCATTTTCCCTTCATGCTTATAACAAGTTCTGTGATTTACAAGGAATGATTGGAAAGATGATCATTTCTGCTGTCATCTCATTATTATTATTATTATTATACGCTCCTTGTTGCAAAGGTTGCTGATGAAGTACCACCATATCTTCTCCAAAACCATTACATTTGGATGACCCTAAAAAATGTGATAGCAACAAGGTTTCCTTAGAAGTACAGCAACATCCTTTTGTAGCCAAGGAAGCTCAGTTTATTCATTTATTTCTGTTCATTCATTTCTATGTATTTGTATACCCAATTTTCCAATCCTTCAGGGGAGGTCTGAATTCCAGCTTGCATCACCACAACAAGAGAGGCACGGTGCTGGCCAGCTTTGAAGAGGCCAGCTGGGTATCGGTAGCAGTCTGGGCAGGAAAACAGCAAACGAGACACGTTAATTTATGCTTTCAGAAGGAAAAAATTGCCTTGTGCAGATCTGCTGCAGTTAGACTGCCTCTAATATCCAATTATCACCATGTTTTGCTGAAGATTACTGGACAGAGTCTGGAGCTCTGATTTCTAATTCCCATTTTTCACTGAAGCCGTGTGCTGTCTTTCAAGCCTGACATTAGCAAGTTCGGAGCATCCCCAAGTGCCGCAGTGGGAAGGGGGTGAGCAAGCATTTCCTCTGACATGCAGTCCCCATTGTTTTGACCTGTAACTAAGATTTAAATATAAAAGACAACTGAACAAAGGAATTATTCATATAGCCTCTCTGATTCTTATTTCACTCAGCTGAAATTCTCTAAAAGGCTGGAGTTTTCCTCGTGTCACATTTGCTGATAGCAATTAGGAATGCATGGCTAAAGTTGCACTTGCACAAGGAGCTCTTTTCCTCCTACCTCCCGCACTCTGTCCTCTGCTCGCTCATTAATTAGCGCAGCCTTAGTAATCAGGGTGAACATGACACTGCAGATGAGGGACAAGCCCAGTTCCTGCTCTCCACAAGAGACCGACAGGAGGTCAGTGCACAACAGCAGGCAGAACAAAGCTCCCCGTTTGTCCAAGTCACCGTTCCCATCCCTTCACTGCATACCCACTCCTCGAGCAACCCAAACAGCCCCAGAGCCCTGGCTCAGGGCACCCAGACACCACGGCCACGGGGCAGGATGAGGCCATCTGCAGCATCCCAGGGGAGCTGCTGCTGGACGAGCAGAGCAGCCAGGGCTGGCAAGTGATGCCAGCTGCCCCCAGCTCCCACCTTTCAGGGACACCTCACAAAGATGCAGAGCAATGTTTGTTAGGATTATATTCTGGGAATTGTCTCTATTTTTTGTTTACTCGTGCTTTTTAAACTCAAAAAGCCTTCTGAAATTTTAATACGATTCTCCGTTAATCACTGTTAGTTTTTTTCCCATCACTAGATAGAAACTTTTTTCTCTCTAGATAATGCCTTTCTAAGCTTTTTCCTTCCTGTTGGTGTTTTCCTGGCATTCATGGTGGCACAAGGGCAGCACAGCCTCCCACACCATGGGGCACGATGTGTGTGCCCCTCGCACCAGCCCACAGTGGCTCTCACCCCCCCCATCTCCTGCCCTTCGCTTCTCCACCCCAGGTCTTTACCTACCTTCATCTTCCATGCCTCAGAGCTCCCGGCACCTATATGGAAACCCTCATCTCACGTAGGTTTCTAAGCACACACACTTTAACATAGCAGGAGCTCACGGTAACATCAGTTTTCCAGCAGTGCCCCATGGCAGGGAGCATCCCCAGCTGGCGAGCAGCGGAGCTGCCCCCAGCCCCCATGCCTACAAGCTGCAGGCTCTGCTGCTCAAAGGCAGAGGGTTACAAGGATTTTTGGCTAATTAACACCCCCTGGCCACACGTAGGGTGTTTGTGCCAGGGGACAGAGGTGTCCACCCCTTCCTACACATTCCATGCTTGAAAGCAGATGGCTTGACAGCGCCCAAAGACATTGCAATTTAAATATTTTTCCATTATTAATTTATGCTTTCATGCCCGCAGCACCCCATGCCATCTCAATAAAAGTATTTTAGATAACAGGAAGCTCAGAATTTCCTCAACAGATCTCTAGTGATTCAGTCTCTTAATGCCAGCATTTGCTTCACACTTCTTACTTGGGTAAGTGTCATTTTGTCCAACACAGCACCTGCTGCCTTGTCAGATGGCCCTAAAATGGAAGAAGGAAGAAATATCACTTAAATGATAAAGTAATAAACTATAGTCTGTGCTGATAAGTTGTTGAGAGATTATATTTTTCAAATTTAGTAATGCTGAAAAAATATCTACATCAGCGTTAGGAAAACAGCAAGCAGAACCACAACTGGGGAAAAAGAAAAAAAAAAGAAAAAAAAATACAAAAAGTTCATGATAAGCAACACTATACTGACTGTTATTTAAGCAATGGTTTGTGCTTTGATTTCTCTTTTCCCGTAAGCATAAAGACATGAATCGGTAAGAGGGAGCCTCAGCAGCACACTGAAAGCAGTGGGGTGTGGGAACGCCCCACGACATCCCCCCCCATTCGCAGTGCATTAAGCTCTGTTCATCACAGACTGAAAATCTCCATCTTTGGTAAAATTCTGTGTTTGCATCCAGACTTGGTCCTGTCCCTGGAACCAGGCTCTGCATTTTCAGCCCAAAGATTGGCAAGTTCTCAGCTTCCCAAACCCTGCTACCCCAGCCCGTCCTCTGTGCCCGCCACAGAACTGAAGGCTTCTCTTTCCGCAGCAATCAATACCAAACATTTCATCATTTCATCAGTGCGTAGGTGCTGGTGTTCCTTTTCTTGGTCTAAATCATTACCTCTGTACTTCCACAGCTCAGAAATAACAGGAACTCTATGCTGGTTTGGTGTTTGTCTTTGATTTCAAAATTACTTCTAAATTGTGACCTTGAATACCTAGATTTTGCCTAAAGCAAGGTTTTATGGCCATGTTATCAACTCCAGAAAATAAAACCCTCACATTATAAAATGTAACAGACCTTTAATTAACCATAATGATAGTTCTGGGTACCATTATCACACATTTTAGCTACAATAAAAAGCTTTTAAGAGAGCCGACAGTAAGTTCAGCCCGTATTTCTCTCTCCTTCCCCATGCCCAGACGTACGGAAGGAGGCAAGCTCTCAGCTCCCTGCACAAAAAGAAAAATTCAGAAACATCTCAGACAGCTGAGCAGCTGGGCTCTGAGTGCTCCATTAGACTTGCCCGTGCGCTGGGGGAAATGAGGGGCAGCTCCGTGGCTTGAGGAAGGGCAGCCCCAGGTGAGCTCTCCTCCCCTCCACACCTTGGTTCTGTTTCCTCCTTAAGATTTTGCAGTAATTCCAGGCTTTATTTCACGTTCCTTGGGAGAAAAGGTTGGGTAACAAGTCACAGCTCACGTCACCTTAGTTGCAGCAGACAAAACTCTTCAGAAACCCTTTTACTGGAAAACATTCATCCAAATGTCAGATTTTCACATAATGGGAGGAGGGAATTCCTTGCCACTGGCTTTCAGACTTTTCAGCTCCCAGGTTTGCAAGCCAGCTACAGAGCAGTTGGTTTCCCTCCTTCCTCCACAAGTCTCATCAGAGCACATCGGAAAGCAACAACCACGCAGCCAGGTTCCCACCTGAGAACACAGCACCCACGTGCCATGAAGGGTCTTCACTTCCCAAAAAAACAAAGGCTGGCTGGGGCTGGAAGGGGTCACTGGCCCAACCCCATTCCTTGGGTTGGAGAAAATGGACAGAAAGTGGAAGAAATGCCCTCAGAATACATCCTGCAGAGAATAACACTTTTATCCACTGACATTTAAGAATATCAAACCATTGTTTCTTCTGATTTCAGTCAACTCCATCTCAGGGTGCTGGGTAGCATCCCATCCATACCCACCTTTGTTATTTTCCAGGCACAGCATGTGGTGTCACGGTGACCTTCAAAACAGGAAGCAAATCTAACAGTTTGCCCCCAAAGGCAAAGCATTTTCTGATTTTTTTTTATTCTATCATCACGATGGTTACTCTGAAAATTATAATTTGTATCAACATTTTTGCCAATTGCAGTTACATGGCATGAAATGTATTTACATGCTGGTTTTACTGAAATTGCAAATCAGTCTCAGCTTTTAATTGGACGCAGTAAATTTAATGAATAAAAAACTGAGAATCACAACAGCAATATCTAGCACACAAAACTCAGTGTGCTATGGGAAGAGGAAGCACTGGGAAGGACTCTGATGATGAAAATTTAACTGTGTGCAGTTAGAGCAGCACAGGACAGAGGAAGATCCAGTCATGTAAAACAACCTTTTAGTTTTGTGTCTCATTATCTGCACTTAGGAGCCGGCCCTCAGCTGGTCCACAGCTCTGTGGAGTTATCCTGGGTGGCTGATAAGGACCCCAGGTTTGGGCTCCCTGCCCCATGGACCTGCTTGTCCTGCTGCATGGCTCTGGGGGCTGCATTTTGCTGAGGCCATCCTCCAGGCATTGGTACTAGTGCAGGGTTTAAAACAAACATTTAATGGCCAAGCCCATTAAATCTATTTTTGGTTCTATTTGAGTTCTTAAGTTAGTTTGTCCTATTGGTGAGAAATCTTCCCAAAGAAATAATCTAAAATGAACAAGGGAGAGGGAAGAAAGCCAAGAAGTCATCTGGTCCTCTCTGTCCCACACTTCCCTGAATCCTCCATCACAGGAGGAGGCACATGGGACTCTTCTTACAGGTTTTTCCATACAGATTTTCTCCAAGATTTCTACAGTCCTAAAATATAGTCAAATCTTTCAGTAAATGAATTCTAGCTGACAATGCTTTAACTTCTACTAAAAGTTGCTACAGAAGTCACACTGACTTTAAGAAGTGTATCTTGTCCTTGTATCTGCACTTCTGTGTAAATAACACAAAAATCTTGCCTCTGATTAAAAAAAAAAATAAAAAAAAAAAGCTAGAAACTACTTGTTCTCAATGATGTTAGAGATGTCTTTCACAGCCTTATGGTTTATTTTTTTTTTAATAGAAAGGAAATATTATGGCCTAGAAAACTGCTGCATATCTTGCTTTGGTTTTCCTAAGCCACTCTATAGCAAGTAATACTGAATATTTATGTACTCTCCCACTCAGCTGGACAAACAATCTACACAATATCCAGGTAGACAGTAGCTAGTAGGATTTTAGCCTGTACTGTTTTGGTGCTCCCCAGACGTAACAGCCCCATCCTGTGCCACGTAACAGCTTCACCGCAGTGCAGGACAGAGGTTGTGTTGTTACCCTGAGCCAGAGCTGCGTCGGAGCTAACCTCTCCGTAGCTATTATTGCTGTCATTAGAGTAAGCAACATCAGCAGTAATTTATTTTCTTCATCAACCGCTTCCAAAATAGAAAGAATGAAATTAGATTTTTAGCACTCCGAGATTGTTTCAGCGTCAACAAGGAGAAAACCCCTGCTAGTCTTGAAATCAATGTTTGCATTCTCTAGCAACCCCAGCATCTTAGTCGGGGGAAATAACAGAGGTGTTAATATAAAATACAGTACTTGACCAGAAGGAAAGCATTTCAATATTATGTAGAAAAGTCTCTCAAAGGGCACACTGTGATAAAATATATATATATGGTTAAAAATGAATTGTACTTTAATATGTTAACCAGAAACAGAAAAACCAATAACAGCAATACAAGTTTGCAACCAAGAGAAAAAGACATGGCTGGGTGAATGTTCAGAGTGCTCCACTTGCTGCTCAGAGTGCTTCGTTAGACATTTTTGTACGCTTGACTTAAATAGATATAAGATACAGGATTTCAAATGGACAGAAAGGACCCAGAGCTCTGATCAGCTTTGCTTAGCCCACGTATAGCTACACCACATTACTTCTGATAGTAAACGGTGTGCCAGATGAGAAGCACTTTTGTTTGTATCCTTTTTTAATTTATTTTGATGCCACCTCATGTAAGCTTTTAAAAAACTGGACATGTTTTGATGTTGTGTTTTTTTCCTTTTTTTTTTTTTTAAAGCCAATTAAAGAATTTGTAAATATTTCTGCTTTAAATTCAGAATGCCAGTAAAGGCACTCAGCTTTCCTAGGGGTCATTTAAGGTATATCACTGCAAGTGGCACGCAGATTAATTGCCTTTCAACTTGTTGAGCCCTGTCACCCTAGGCAAAGAAATGTCTTCTCCTTGGGAACTATTGCCCATTCTCCTGCTTTCTCCAGCCCTCAGCTCGCTGGGTTCTCATTAGTGGTGTGCTCTCATATTCACCTCTCTGCGTTTCGTTGCCTTCCCCTACCCCTCGCTCTTTAACAGGGCTACTTGAGATGAACGCTGGCAGAGCAGCAGGATCTAAATTTGCCTTTGACTTTTGAACCCAGACTATAGTTAACACTTTCCATCAGAAAACAGACATAGATTTTTCTTGATATCCAACACATCGTTATTTTTTAAACAGGCTGAGAGAGCGTTGTATGAAGTCAATTCTCCAAAGACGCCAACAGGAAAATAAAGGCGGTGTTACTTTTCCATGGGTTAGGCAGAGAAGAGCCAATTCCTTTGTGACAGAAGGGAAGGCTGTTTCCAAACCTTGCAGAATATAAAGAATGAAGAAAATATTTCTTCTAATTGAATAGCACGAGTGCCAGGCAATACAGAGACTATCCCTCAGCAGCCCAAAATAAATTCCTGCTAAGCAAGGTCGTCAATTCTGACTCCAGAGAAAGCCAAATACTTGGAGAAGCTGAAAGGTGGAGCCAATTTTCTTGTAAATGGTCATAAAACCAGGCCTCAGAGGTAAAGAACCCCCCTGGAAACAATTATTCCATGGTGCTTGATTCCACAGAGAGGCGCAGCAACACCTGCTAGCTGGAAAGGGCAGGTCAAGAAGGTGGAACAATCACGACTACGTTATTTGCTGAGTATCTTAGAAGTATGCAAGAGAGAGGGGTGGCAAATTAACAATACTTGTACTTCAAGGCAAGGCCATTGCTTCCTTACTCCCAGCATTTTCTATTACCTTAGTTTTCCTCGGCTAAAGTAAGTGTTCTCCAAAAGCACTAATAAGAGACACGGTAACTTTCTCTACGCTGCTGTCATCCACTTTCAAAAGCCTTGTTAAAGATTAAGCATTCTCCAACCATCTTTGCCTAGGAGCAAAAAGAGACTGTACGGATATTATCTTTGATAACTTAAATGATCTTGATAAGACAAATCTGTTAAAAAAAAAAAAAAAAAGACAGAAGTTAACTGGGCACCAATTGCTGCAATGAAAGAAGAAGTTGCAGTGAGTTAGAGGAGGAGGGACAAGGTAAACTTTCTGGAAGTTATTGGGCTGGCTCTGAGTCAGTGATTTATTCTGTATTTTTTGGATTTTTACCAATATGAGTGGCAGCTTACACTGCCTGAAGACCTGCCCCTCATACTTAGTGTGCATTACTATCTTTAAAATCTTTAAAGTGCTTTCTTCTGTGGTAGAGCAGAGGGCTACTCTTGCATGCCTCTGCTATTAAGAACTAAACAGTTTTTTTTGTTGTTGTTGTTGTTGTTGTTTTTTAGAAGTAACTTTTTGCACTATGTGAAAACTTATTTTCCACTTTACTCCTGACACAAATAATTCATTAGGACACAGCTAGGTCAATACATGATCCTCTGATGTCTGGCTGAAGTAGGTCTTTTCCTCCAGCACTTTTCCAGCCTTAAAATGCTCATGATGCAATGAATTTCCATAGAATTCAATGGTGAAGGCAAGCATTAGAAAAAGCAAAATGTCAAAAGGCCATCAGTGAGCTTTTCTGTAATCAACAGCATATTCCAAAGCCAGGTTTTGCAGGGAAAATGATAAATAAACATCCCAGAAGCAGCTGAGGCGCCATAGGAAATAAAAGGCCAAGACTCAAGGAACGCTATAGTTTAAATACCGTTATGAAACAATGCTATGTTTTTTTAATGGTTTGGAGAAAAATATTCGTAATGAACAGCTATAAAACATTTAAGGAGGCACAAGGGAAGAAGGAGCATCACATGAAATGGACTGGATGAGGAGGAAATAATTACTGCTGCAATAACACACCGTGTTCCAAAGCATCTTCCAGGTCTATTCATTCAGTGCGGCGTTTTCTTCTTTCTACCTGCCATTTGTACTTTTTTCTTCCTTTTTATCATATCACCTGTATTATCATAACCCTCTGTGATACATGACTTGGTTTTACAAAAGTCTAGCTAACTAAATTAAAGAACGAATTACTATAGTATTTAACTATCCCTTCAGCAACCCTTCTGGGCAATTAGGAAATAATGATCGTAAGCTGAATACTTGTCTAAGTACCATCCATCTCCACAAGAACTGCAGATTCAGCTACTAGGATTAGATTTTTAAAAATACATTTTCTTATCTCTTAAAGGAGAAGAAAGCATCCAGAAGAAATTTCTAATGGAAATTCCCCAGGGTTGCCCTACCTTCTTTTAGGAGAGGACTCTTCTCCAAACTGTTGTTCAGTTGATGTGCAACTGTTCTGGGGTAATCAATGTGGGCAACCACTGCCCACAGCCTGACATGCTCCTCCTCTTCACAGTGTAAACTCCCCACAGGATGGATTATATGCATCCCTCTGCCGCAGAAGCTACTTACTAAAACCCTTAATTCTCTGTTATTTACTCATGTTACTGACAATTATTCCTACCAATTACATGTCATGCACTGAGCAACAAGATATACATAAATATCTGCACATAAATAGCCTTTCATTTCCCTGAGGAAAAGTCAAACCATTGCAAGGAGACTCTAGATAACCTGGCCATGAATGACAAACACATCAACATACCTGATTAACACTGAGGTCAACCTTCAGTATTTCCAACGAGGCAGCAGTTTTGCAGCTGAAGGTGTCCCCCAGCAGTACAGCACCAGTAACACAACTTCAGTCCCTTGCTCACACCTACCAGGAGAAGAGATCCTGAACCACAGTACTTTAGTTTGTTGAAATTCATCTCATTGCTGCTTTCTCTACAATTGCTTTTCTCCCCAGAGAAGTGAAGTTGCTGGTCAGAAGCAGTATCAACTCAAACCAAAATCTTCTTGATCCAAGCCAACCTTTTTGAGTTAATTTGTCCAACTGGGTGACGTCTTTCCCAATTGTCTGTACAGTAGGAACAATAAAAATTAACTGACGTCAGCAGATGTGTACTCTGTAGTACTTCACCTCTACTTCTACAGTTTTACCCAGTTTGAGAAATTGGGAGAAAAAATCATACAAAGACAACTCAATAGTCCCTGATGGTGATCCAGACCTACAAAGTCTAAAGCAAACTGAAAAGGATTTTATATACATTGACAACAGCACAGTATATTCTGAGGATGGCTGTCTTACACTTGCATGTACAAATAATTATTGAAGAACCCAGATACGATGGTCACACAGAATTCAGTAATGATTTTTTACTTTGAAATGTATTAAGGAAAAATGTAAACCCCATTTATAGAATACCAAGGATCCCAAACCTCGTCTGCCTTTCACAGCCACATTACCAAAGTTCTTTGCTGCACACATCTTGACACTATCCATAGACTTATGAATCAAACTTAATTAGCATTTATTCTAAGAAGGAACAGGTGCTTTTCAACATATCACTTCAAGACCTCCCACGCTACAGAATTTGATGTAGGAAGAGTTAGATTTATTATGTGCTCAGGAATTATTCCACTATATTAACTACCAGTATCAAGTGATCTCGTTGGAGACTATTCTCATACAAGCACTTTAGCATCTGCATGATGCAACATATCCCATGCCCTTAGAGAGGTAAATAATTGATAGGAAACGACTCATTTTTCATCTTTGCAGCTTTTTCAAATCCTTTTTTAATGTACATCAGAGTATTCCTAGGACACCACAGTGCTAAAGGAGGCAACTTTTGTTCAGGCAACTTGCTAATCAGCACTGTAGCAAAAGCTGTATCACACCTTGGGTGTTTTGATGAGTGTTTAGCAACATGGTCAAAGCTAGTTTTATTATTAAAGTATTTTCCAAAATTACTATGTGCGTTGTCAAAGCAGGAAGCTGAATATTGGGTACGTACACCAAATCAGGAGATTACATGCAAATCTCTTTGATGAGGGTAAGTCTACTGTTAACTAGGACACAGCATGAGTACCAGCATACAACGTACTGCAAAGGCAGGTCCTCTGATTAGGGGAAATATTGAGGTTTCAAAAGGTTTTCAGAGGTTTTTCAGAAAAAAAAAAAAAAATGTGTATAGTCACAAAAATCAGGAGCTGGAAAGATTTTCTTCTCTTCCTTTCCCATCGCATGGCTTCTTGGCATTCTTCTAATGTTTGGCTACTATGCAGTAAGTATTTGCAAAAATAAATAAGTAAAGAAAAAGTAAAGAAAAATGGGTGAGAAAAGCAGAAGAGGTGAGAGGAGATTGCAGACCACATAACAGAAACAGAAGGAAGTGACTGATCAAATTTCCTCTGTGGTAATTTTTGTGAAGGAGGTATAGTGTTGTATAAAGGATCAACCAGACTATCTGCACTTCTGATCAACCTGCCCTTCAGAGAGACTACAAAAAAAAATCATGCCATTAGCAATTCACTCTGTGCTCTGTAGGAAACCTAATTACACACACTGCTCTAAAGAAAGCTCTCCCCACCCATCATAACCAGCGAGCACTGAATCTCCTCCTTGCACGCCGCACTTTCCAGAAAATGATGCATGTGGCATGATTTACAGTACATCCAGAGTGACTTCCCGTGGCCCTTTGAAATGCACATAAATCATACATCTCAGCTCTTTTTCCTCTTTTCTTGCTTCAACAATAAATCTACTCCTATAAAGTTCATAAAATCTAGTCAGGGGGAGGGAGGGAGGGAAAAGGGCACCTGCATCACCAAAGCGTTGGCTTCCTGAATGATAATTAGTGGCCTTGTTTGCATCCTAACACACGCCTTGCCGGATACCTCAGTCTGATGCAGCTTTCACATTTCGGGTTCTCATCACCCTGCTCCTTTTTCTAATTCTCCCATTTCAGACTTTTTCCTGAGCCTCCCCTGGTGCTGTGCAGCAGATGGCAGGCCAATGAAGAGCCCCAGATCTCAGGCTGCCAGCAGGAACATTGCTTCTGCATGGCCCTTGGCACCAAGGTTTTGAATTGCTAAGGGGCCTTCCTGAGCTTCCCCTGTGAGGAGGAGGAGGAGGATGTATGTGCAGACAGGGGCAAGCGTGTTTCTTGTTACTCTGCCCTTCTCTGTCCAGGTAAGAAAAGTGTCTTAACCCTCACACCCCTGCAGATCTTCACAAATCTCCAAGAGAGAGAAACAAACCAGTAACAAACGACAGGGTCAAACAGCAAAATTCCCTAAACTCACTGCTACCTTATTGTTTTGCCATTCATATCTGATATTCGGTTCCTTTGCAGATCTATTGCAAGTCTTTTACAAGCAAATGTGCACGGATCTCAGGAGTCACAGTAGCTCCCTACATCACTTTTCCTCAACTCAGAAGCTACATAGTTCTCCACATCAATTAATGGACAAGAGTGCATGGCCTATTTTTGTATTTTCTTGAAGTTAGGGGTTTTAGCGCCTTTCAACAGAAAGGAAGAATAAATAAAACCAGAATTAAATCTCCCAGACTATTAGACAAATGAAATTTCTCTCTCTGCTGTCAGCTTCTCTGACCTTCCATCAAATATTGTCGAACACAGCAGCACGTCTTGCATGCCTGATGCAGAGCCCCCATCACTCGGATTGAACCTGAAACAACAGAGAAGGAAAGCGTTTAGTCTGGTTAAGACTGGTTCGTACAGTTGCTGGGACTTCTGTACTCTACCATAAAGTCTAATCACATGTTCTCATCCCAAATGATAAATTATACATTTGTCAGCTTTATGAATCAAAGCTACCATAGATAATCTGTTTTGTTCCCACAATACATCTTTCTTCTAAATAAGAAACCGTACATTAGTCTACCTCTAAAATCAGATCTACTTCTCTCTGTATTGGAGAAAGAAGACAGATTGCTCATAATGGTGTCTTGTATCCTATTACAAAAGCCCCAGGAGATGTGAAATGAACAGAATTGTATGTAACCAAAGAACACATGGAGTACGTTCACTAAGTTGAAAAGAATTATAGAGAGGCTTCATGATTTATAAAACGATAGGAGTGTAAGGCAAAAGAAGACAGTTAAGTCATGAAAGAAAGATCTTGGGATAAATTTAATTTAATTTTGCTGTCTTCTAATAATTGGGAATAATATATAAAAGTCTTAGATACGGATGATATTTCCCTCCATCTAAGAAAATAAGATGGAAAGGAAATGCAAAACAGAAATAGGGTGAGAAAATCTAAATACACTGGGGTCAAGCACACGGTGACAAGAGATCACCTGCCCTGTGGGGAACACCCAGATCGACCAGTGGTAGCAGGTACAAGCGCAGAACAAGGTTTGCACTCACGTCTCCAGATGCCTTTATTCACACACCTACGTACCACAAATACAGTCAAAGAAGGTGAACTCGTGGCCTTTCAGCAGTCAGTGGTAAAACTACCCATTTTAGTAACTATTCCAATGCGAGATTCCATTAACTTGAATTTGTACCAGGTTCAGACATGATGAGATTAGGATTCTTCTCGTATTTTTTCGTTTTAGTTCACTATAGCTTCTCCCTTGTTCCACTATTTTGCTTGCAACCAAAAACAAGCTATTACCTATGCCTGCTCCTGTAAGGCAGAAGATATATTTGAATCCCTTCTGGGTATGAATCTGCAAACAGCAACAGCAGCTTGTGCAGAGGCACGAGCAGGATGCTGCTGGTCAAGGTAAGGCTGCATTTCAAGAGAGCAACAGTTAAGAGAAAAAATAATAGGAAGCAATCAAAGTTGCCTCTCAGGTACCTGACCTCAGCAGCCTATAAATGCAGTATGGAGAAAAAAGGAAAAAAAAAAAAAAAAAAAAAAAAAAAAAAAAGAAAAAACAGGTGCTTTTCAAGCCCGACTAAATATAGCTTGCTCAATCTTCCTTCTAAAGCCTTTAAAGATAGGAAGTGACAGCAGAAATGAGAACTCAGGCTGTCCAAGCTCAAACCACAGAATGAATGAGGCTGGAACAGACCTGCAGAGATCACCTGGTCCAAATCACATCACAGTCATATTTCAGTCTATAACTCAAGCGAATGTTTATTTTCTCTTTTCCTTATATTACCACCTCCACTTTTGGATTGTATCAGCTAAGAAGTTATTTCCCTCCCTTTACCCCCAGTCCCGACACATGCTGACTTTTCTTTACATCTTACCCAGAGGTGACTGGAGCTGTTCTCTAAGGCAATATAACATCTCAAGTTCTATTTATAGTTTAAAATCCTATATAATTTTCACAGCCTCTTTCCTTTCATTTACTGTGCTTTATTGTTCATTTATTATTGCAAGTTAAGCTTTCTAATATACATCTTCTAATACACAGCTAATTAATAAAGTCTTTATTAGGACGCTGCACCTAAAAGCTCCCACCCCTACCCCCCATGTCTTAAAAAAACATATTTTGGAGGGCTTCTCCAAAGGTCTTTAATCACAAATGGGCAGTAGCTGGGCAGTTTTCTGCTACCAAAATGCAGAAGTTGGGATAACTCCCACAGCAACTCCAGCTCCATGTGGCATCACTCCAGCTCCTGAATGGCATCGCTCGAGATGTTGGGTCCTGCTTCGTGCCATGCAGGTGTGCTGTGCAGTCTCAGGGGTAGGTGGATTACAGCAGGTGCCATAATCTTTATCCTCTGTTAATGCAGTCTTTTATCACCAGAAAGACCAGGGAGAAGTCTGACTGTGTATGCACGGCTTATCTCTGGAGCACTGCTCTGCAATCCGTCAGTTTAGGTGCCATTAAAACAAATCATTGAACTGCAGAAGAGAATTAGGCATCCGGAAACAACACGAATCCTCCTTTGTAGCCGCCTTCAGTCCCCAGATGATGATGGTTAATTCTCACCCACTGCAGCAGCCGCCAGCTCCCACAGCACCAGCATCACCCTGGGAGGGTCAGAGCGGGGTCCCGCGCCCCTCCTGCACACCACGGGTCCTGAGGTAGCTGCAAGGGATCTTTCTGAAGGAGGTGACCTCCAGAGGAACCTGCTAAAGGTTCAATAGCTGTTGTCCAGAGAGTTTTATGAAAAAGCATGTCAGAAATATTCTCCATAGTCCCAACCATCACACCCAACTCCACTGCGCACTGTGAGCACCAGAAAGCAGCTTTCCATTGCTCCTTTGGCTGTCAGGGAAAAAGTTTTTCCTTGATTTCAAGCTAAGCCAGCCCCAGCTCCTAGAATTTACCAAAAGCCTACCAAAACCACCTGGACACCACAGGAAACAAACCCATGACCTCCCCAGAGCCCTGCCCTGTCTGTGCCCCGTGCCGGGTCGGTGGGTTAGCACAGGGGGCTCGCAGCTGCCCCTGCTCACCTCGTCCACCACAACTCAAAGCCTTTAAGTGCTCACAGCCCGTAAAGGTTTCTGTTCAATTTTGCTTTCCAGTACATTTTTTACCCAGGCGAGCATTAAGATCAGGGTACCCACTCAGTTCTGTTTCCTTCCACAGACAAATGCGATCGGATTTGTTTATTAACACAAAATGTTCTGTTTGCTTCCATTACGAGCACTCACTCACTGCAATCGTAAGCACACGGCACAACAAACATGCCAGGAATCACTGCAGCTTCCAGGCTACTTTCAGCAAGTTGTCTAACACTGCTCCTCCTTTAAACATCTTCGTATTTTGGTACACTGATGAAATTCCCCCTCATTTGCTCAGTCTTGTCGCATACATTCTGCTTTGTGCACTCCTGCATATTTGCAACTGTGCTAATCATCTCGGTCTATTCTCCTTTAGGCCTGAATGAGATGTACTACATTAATCAGTTGATTGTTATTAACCCAGTTACATTGTATCTCTGCATAATTCCGCTCCATCTCTAAATCCATAGTCTAATCAGGTACTAAGACATTTAATTATACTACTTGTGTACTTCACAATAATCCTCTGATTAAGTGATCGGGGTTTTCTGGCTAAAGCCTGATGAAATTTCGGCAATCCGAAGCATGGCAAGGATGGTTTATGGGTCAGGATCAGGTGCTTAGCAGGTAAGGCTGCTCTGTATTGCAAAAGAACACATGCATTGTGCTCCCACAGACAGAAAAATGCCTCTCCGTCACTCCTTATTGCTATTTCCAGTCCAAAACAAATAAATGTACGCTTTGATTCTGTTTAAAATAAACATCAGAGGTTACTCACAGCCAGATTAACACTGTCCGTGGTCAAAGACAAAGACAAAAACCACACGTTCACCTCCTCCACCTACCAGGAGACAAACAGGTCCCTGTGCCAGCAAACACGTGCTGTTTGCTGGAAAACACATCAGGCACTGGAGGCAGAGGCAAAGCCCCAGGAGGCAAAGCCACAGGCAGGAGACCAGAGAAAAGCTCTGCAAACACACAGGCTGTGAGCTAGAAAGGGAGGGAATGCAACAGAAGTTCCCAAGAAGGGAACAGGGATGTAAGCTAGCGCTACATTTGGGTATTGTATATTTATATACATTTTACCTCATATCACAGGGTAAGGGAAAATATCTCATCTCAATTTTCATTCCTCTTTTTTTGTTGGTTTTACAGTAGACAACCCACAAAGATCATTTACAGAAGCAGACTATTTTGTTAGTGGGTGCATTAAATATTTTGGTTTTCATTTTTATTGCCCGCAATTCTAATCAGACTTTTCATGGTATAGAGTCTGATAACAAATAATTTAGCTACCAGACATCATCTTTATTCCCACAAAATGATTTTAGGAAAATGCACATTAAGTGACACATTGAAAAATGTAGTTTACAGAAGAATTATCTTTATGTGCTTTTCTGCAAAATATGCAATTGCTGTGAACACCCAAAAAAAAAAAAAAAAAAAAGAAAAAAGTGCTAAACTTGGAAAAAGGATTTGCAGTATCTACACCAACTTTCTCAGAATCATTAATGCATTTTAATAACCATCGCCACATTAACCAAAGGCACACTATACAACGTAGATGCTGCTTAATTATTAACATGTTTACAACAGTGTTGCAGATAATAAGCTAATTACTACAGTTACGTGTTTTTCAACTGTCTGAAGCTGCTCAGCTCCTTTTTCTGCACGGAGGGCAGGTGCCCTTGCTGGCTGCATGCTCCCACCCCGAGCACAGGCTGGGTGGTTGGATGCAGAGGGACGCCCAGCCCAGGGTCCATGGGGATGGGCAGCATCTCATGCAGCCGATGGGAGCCTGCTCACATGCCTAGGGCAGCAGGCAGCTCCGCGGCATTCAAGAGCTGGTCTAAGCTGACGTCCAGTCCCTGCAAAAGCAGCATCAAAGGCTCCAAAGGCTGCTGTTTGTTTTTGCTGATCATTGATTTTATGCCAGGATTTAGTAGGAATCCGTTTTAACTGATGGTCTCGTAGTTCATCCCCGCTTTAAATTATTAAGGAGCGTCGTGTCTCAGTCACCTGCTTGCAGTCCTGCAATGCCTCAGAAGCAACCGGCTCCAATACATAAATACCTCAACACCTGAACGCGCAGACTGAAATTTTTCACTGCAGTGGCTCACTCTGAAACTTCTGCTACAGCTGCACTGCTGTAGCAAGAGGAAACCCTGGGCTGCTATAAATAAGCAAGATTTAGCACAGGTATACATGGGTTTCCTACACTTCAAACTCTGCTACTTTGTCCTGCAGGCTGCTATTAAAAGGACCGAAGTCACAATTTTTTTGCATGGACTTAAAACAGTAATAATATGACTAGACTTTAGGTAAGCCAGGTGTAAGAGCCTTAAAGAGAGGTGGAGGAGAGAGATTTGTTTCCCAAATAATCACGGTTACCCACTATTTACTATTAAGAAGTGCCAACACCTGATGAGGAGGACAGTCTGGGTAAGGTGGACAAGAAATGTAACCAGGCCAACAGTAAAAAGCTTGAGCAGAAAGTTAAAGTCTGAGGGATGAGCATTAGTGAGACAGCCACCAGGATTTGCTCTGTGATTGACCGAAGGAAATGCACGTAAAAAGCCTTGAGTAGACGAGTGATGTAAGCTGCCCAGTTACGTTTTCTAACCTAGAAGAAACTGATCAATTAGAAATCCATATGAACGTAGAAGACAAGAATTGTTTGAGAGCATTAACATTAATGTGAGGAGGATAGAGTCCTCTTGGACTGAGGGAGCTCAAAGAATACAGATGAGGTGATGTTGGTCTGCTGGGATGGAAGTGTAGCCTTTTTGGTAACCCATTCCCAGAGAGCCAGACCAAACATTTTCCAAAGAAATTGATTAATGAGATACATAATATGAGGACATAAGGATACATCCTAGTAATAGTTTACCATTTTGAGGAAAATAAGTAAATGAAAAGTTGGATGTGATAAATGTTTGTTCTTGGAGGACATAATCAGTTTGAGAAGAGCAAGCAAGGACGAGTTCAGAAGTCACCTCCCTCCCTCCGCAGCCTGCCCCTTCAGCAGCGATGGATCTGGAGATCAGCAGCATGGCCACGTGCCATTTATGCCACTGGAGGTGTGAGATGTGCCGGGCGCCCCCAAAACTAGCATTTAATGACCAATTACTTTCTACTGCTGAGAAGCTCATCATGCCCCTCAGGGAAAGAGAATTATCGGAGTTAGGTTAATGAAGTGTGATATAGTTTCATCTTGATGCAAGAAAAGGAGATCTTCAAATTTTGGAGAAAAAAAAAAAAAAACTCATTGGTTTCTCATATAAAATTAGGGATACAATGAGAAGGGACAACTGCTGCTGGTGCACGGCTGTGCCAGCACCTACCACCAGGACACTCAGTCTTCAGCTACAGAGTTGTTTCGGTCTCCACGTGGCTCTGCAGGTTTCAGAGCAGCAGTTTGTGTCAGAAAATGCAGCAAACTGGATTAGGATCAGAAACGGTCATTAGAATCATAAGGTTCAGTAGTAAAAGGCTATTTGCATGAACAATGCCCTTACCCACAAACCGAGGGTAATGACGACAATAAATGCGAGAACTCGGAAGTGGGGTTTTTGCCTAAGTAATTCTCTTATTATTTGAATTGTTTTTATTAAGATACATGGGGAAAAATATAGTTCAATTTAAAATGGAATTCTCATTACATTCTCTGGATCAATTCTTTGTAATGTTTAGGGCTAAATTCAGCAAATAGCCAGTGAATGGACTTGTTCATTCTGGTCAAGTTTAAAGCCAATAAATACAGTTTCATAATTCCAGAGAAATCTCTAAATTTTTATTTCAGATGAACAGACAAAATCACCAGATCAGTGTGCTCATCTCTACAGATTCCCACACCGTAACCATTCACTAACACATCTTCAGGTTCGCTCCTGAGCTGAACACAGGATCGATATTTTAGATTGCCTCCTCGTGTGAGTATTCCACATTTGCTGGATCTGCTCTGCACTCGCAGGATTGCGTTAGTACAGAAGATGCCGTGTGTGCCAGCCTGGTCCTCCCCCAGGCCTTCTCGACCCAAAGCTGTCCCCCTCCATCCTGACACGATGCCATAGGTGTGTCTAATGGTGTTTGTGTCTTGTTTCTGCTGTGCAAAGGGGAGGCTGTGAACCCAGAGAGCACCTTTACACCCGTGCCTCCTCCTGCCCCTTAGGACAAGAGGTTGAGCCCCTACAGCACTGCTGCACAGGATGGAGGCACAACCTGTAGGCTCCAACAACACACACAGCCCAACCTCTGACTTCTCATGCTTCCAACGAAACCTTAAGGAAAGCAGAATCTCATTTTGGTTTCTCCAGCACACAAAGCGTGTAAGCCTGAAGGGCTCTGGTGACCCCAGAAGACATTAGGAGCCCTGAGCCCATTAGGGCTGGACAGACCCTGCACTGCCCAACGCGGCTGGAGAGTGCAGCAGGAGGGTGGTGACTGGCTTCCCAGACACCGAGCAGAGCAGCAGGTCCTCAAGTTTGAAGGGAGACTATTTTCAAAACCACAACCAAAAAAAATTGAGACTACGGGATTTCAAATTTTAATACTAGTTTTAATACTGATTCTGTAGATAAACGTGCTTACCTTCATTCTTTGTCCATCAAACTCAGAATAAGCTATGGTAAGACACATTATTTACTGAGATCATTCATCAGCAAGCAGATGGCAGATCTGCAAACAGATTCTCACAGGTTCAGTAAAAAATACTGGGGCTTGAAACAAACACTGCCGAGCATTTTGTTAGTATGAAGTTTATTATGAGTCCTGTAATTTTCTGGGATACTGTGTTTTCTCTGGCTGGAGAAAGTCCTAGTACATGAAACAATTTGTCCCTAGGAACATTAATTGTTTAACGTCAGATTTTAACGAGTTTTCAGCTTCAAAGAGAGAAAAATTCCACCCCTGGCAGAAATAACTGTCTATTTACAGGAAATGCATATTGCCAGAAGAGAATGCTGAAGGCTGAAATTGTATTTCCTTAAGCCAACGATTTTCTGAACTTTCTGAACACGGTGCACAAGAGGATTTTGGCTGCTGTTGGCTGTTTTGTTTTTGCACTTGGCCAATGCACTGACATCCACTGTCCCCACGCAGGCTCTGGGTGCCAGCCGCTCTCCCTGCCCAGGGCACAAGCTGCCAGGCAGGGACACAGGCTCCAGCCTGGGAATGAGATCATGATTATTTCAGTGCATGTGCACCACGTTTCTGTTTCAGAGAATCTGAAGTCTGCATTCATTCCTGTGCTTCATCCGAAACACGGCTGCAGTGCTGCACGGCCCTGCAGGCACAGGTGACACCAAAGTTCAGCCAGGAGGTAGGTGAGCGAAATCCAGATCTGTCACTTGGTGGAGAAACAAACAAGGCACTAAAATACCAGTTTTCCAACTAAAAGTACTGAAAAAATAAATAAATAATAAAAAAAAGGTAACCCAGGAGTTACCATTGCCCGCTAAAGTCCATAGTGCCTAATTGTCTCATTAAACACACTTTGCACAGATAGGAAAACATGATTTAACCTGAGCTCTCAGGAGAACAGAGGAAACAGAGAATGCCTTGCACTACCAGGATGCTGTGTTTAAACCCTGTGCTTCTCTTTCATATTTTGCTTCTCCTGAGCATCAATGCCTACTGTATTGTATTTATTTTTAAGAATTAAGGTTTCACTAATGTGAAATGACTTCTCCCTCATGCTGTTGGTTTCCTATCTCCCTTTTCTACTTCAGAAAGCCACGTCCCACAGACGCACACCACTCCTCGGATGTTTTAGCATGCAGATACAGCTCTTCCCTGGGGCTGGGAAAAACTTTTCAGGTGAAGATTGTTCTTTTGGAAAAAGTCATTTGAGGCGGGCAAACCTGTTTAAAAAACTCAAAATAGATTTTCAAATAGTTCTTAGCTAAAGAATTTGAGAACATTTCCTGAAAGACAGAAATTGTAGTGTTTGTTCTCAACGTGACTGGAAATGAATTCTGTATAAAAGTTAAGTGAGGGGAAAAAAGACACCTTTCAAGAAAAAACATTTTTTGAAAATTTCCATTTCAGGGATGAGACTGTGTTGCATTTGAACTGAAACTAATAAGGTCTCTGCTCAGTTATTTGGCTGTCCTACTGAACAAAACCAGCCTCTTATTCAGAAAGTTCCCTCTTTGCACTATCTTCACCGAACAGACACATTACGTTAAGCCAAGGACAAAAGAGATGTGAAAAAGATGGCAGATGCCATCCAGATTCCAGACGCATTCCAGATATTTACCCTAATCATACATCAACCATTGCAAGCCTAAAATAGCCTTCCAAGCCATTCTCACACAAAAATTAAAGTGTAGACAGGCACCTCTGCACACAATGTTGATGCTTTGTTTTGTATCAGCACCTCTGAAATACTTCAAATGGAGGCCAAAAAAACACACTACATTTCGTGCTCCCACCCACAGGTAGATAGGACATATCAGTTCCACTCATTCTAAAATTATGTATTAGTTTTAGATGATTGCTGCATGGTTCAAAACTGGAAGTATCACCCCAATTTCCACTCAATCTTCTAAGCTGCATGTGACTTTGCAGAGCTGAGTGCCCTAAACTCGTTTTTTAAAGAGATAACGGGTGCTCTCATTATGTGCTCGTTACTTCCCAACAACATCACCCACATTTCAGGAGTTTCAGGTGGGACTTTCTGAAGCAATGGTGTTCATGAACCTGATTCCCTTGATAAATAGTGTAGGAGCTTTTGCCACATTCAAATTTGTGACTTATCTCATACAAAATAATTCATTTGCCAAACTAAGAGACACTACAACAATCCTTCCCTGTCCACAAACCAAATTATTTATTATAGCTTGATTCAAGAAATAAACAAGTTATTTTATAAAATAAGGGAACTTCACCATTGAAGATGCAAACCATGATCTACCAGCGTGTAATATCCTCAGTGACTCCAGCAGCGCTGTGCCACACTCCCTACAACCAGGATAAGTGACGACTGCCATCGTCCCCCTGTCTGAAGCCTGCCCATGCACACGCTCCCACACTTGGTCCTCTTTCCTTGTCCCTGCACCCATCACAGAAGGCAGCTTTCTGTGTTTCCATCTCCAGAGCTCTCTAGCAGGGAGCAGAAGTCCTTGTTTCTCTGCATTATGCCAAGTCACTTCACTCATCTTCAGTTTTCTTGCAAGGAGTCCCCATATCCATTGTTGCTCCAATACAGCCAACCCACATTTCCAGTAAAACCCACGTATTTTTAACCACAGGAGATATGAACCAATTGACATATACAATTTCTTTGGTTCCTCCGCATGCTTAATGTGGTAAGAAAAAAACTTTGTACGATACCAGAGCTAAGCAACAACCCTGGGCAAAGAACACAAGCTGGCGCCACATGCAAAAATAGGGAAGTCTGTGGAAAAAGTCAGGAGAGCGTTAACCCAGGCAAGAAGAGAACACAGCTCAAATCCCCTGGCTGGGCAGAAGCCACACAACGTGTCGCAGCCCATGAAAGCCCCGAGATACATTAAATATGGACATTCGGGAAGACAAGAAGTGAGAAGCTGACTTCGTCCCCCCCTCAGTGCTGTAAAAGCAGCACCTTGCTGGCACATTCAGACCGCAGCAATCCCCAACGACACCTCGAGACCTGCACCTCCTCTGGTTACTGGGAGCCTTTTGCAGTACAAAGGAGACATCATGCAAAGGACGACTGGGAAGGCTGATTTGTTCAAAAATGCCTCCAAAGGCATTTGATAAAGTTCCTACCTACCTGGAGGCTGCAAAGGAAACACGGTTACCGCCGGGTGAACGATCAAGTCTTGTCATGGATTAAAGCAAGTTAAGAGATAGGAAAGAGAATGGAAATAAATGGCCAATTCTCAGCATGGAGAAAGGTTAATAGTGTAGTGCCCTAGGGATCAGTCTTCGGGCTGGTGTTTTTCAATATATTCATTAACAGCCTGCAAGAAGTGGTGAATAGCAAGGCAGTGAGAGCACCTGACAAAATTGTTTTAGGTCAACTGCAAGCAGGGGAAGCTGGGCAGACACAGAAGGGACAACAGCCAGCGCACACCAAGCCAGCTGTGCTCCGGTCCCTGAGCCCAGCAGTGGGAAAATAGGGCAGAGATGCCTGGGATTTCCAGATAGTTGTGAACACGTAAGAGAAGAAGAAAAGAAGTGCAAGAAATCAGTGCCACCGAGGAATTCCCTGAATCCCCTGGGAATTCACACAGGAACGGCTGCACACCCAGGGAGGTAGTTTGCAGTAAAAGCCTCTTAGGTACTTGGGACAGAGGAGGTCAGATCATCCTCAGTAACACTCATTCCTAAGATAAAAGTATAGCAAAACTATGCATGTACATGACCAATGCCTAGTTACCTACAGGGTGATTGATCTCTCCAAAACACTTATGTACTCTCCATCAAAAATGCTTCATGCTTCAGCAGACATATGAGGAAGAAAATGTTGCTGGCCTTGTTAGGAAGGTGCCTACGGAAAGGAGTCGTGTACCCAAACACACGCAGGAGTTGCAGGCTGTGCAGCTTGCACAATTCAGAGCTTTGCAGAGGTGTCCGAGCAAGCTGCCAATAACCCAGTACAGGCTACAGGGAGTCAAAACAGCGAGATTTGTGCTTCATCCCTGCAGTAATCCCACTGCATTTCCATAGTGCTCCACCTGGGTTACTCATCCCCACTACCCATCCCTGAGCCCTAAAGTCACTGTAAATGACAGCCAGCCTCAGAACTGCCCACACCCAGCCCCAGGACAAGGGATTGAGCAAAGACCCCAAAATGACACATTAAGATGCCCCAAGGGACTCCCAATCTGTAGCTTGCAAATGGCTTAAAAACACTTTCCCTGCAGCCCCTGGTGAGAGCAGCCAAATATCAGCTCCACAATTACTTGTTTGCCAATGCCTTGGGGTATTATCAGTATCAAGATCTAGACAGCAATATTTTCATTATGAGCACATCCCCTATCGCTACCACAATCACAGGTAACTTTTTAATACAAAGATAGAGTGAACTTTATGGACTGGTTCCACTAATACCTCTCTACCTTGCTACTCAGCACAGCTGAATTAGGAAGAGAGAGATTTAGGGGAGAGGGGATGAACGTCAGCTTTGACAGGTTACTTCTTCAAGTGGCTGCAATAGTCTTTTAAAAGGGCACTGAAACTCTGAGCAGCACGTGCAAGTCATGTTCACCTGGAAACAAAGGGAAAGCTACTTAGTCAAAGCAGCCTGCATATCTGATGACTTCTACAAGACAAACTCAGGAAGGCACAGGCCAGTTCAGGTGGTTTAGGAGTAATAAGATTGTTCTGAATTACTTAAGGAAATTCATTTGGAAATTTAACATGCTGTTGGCAATGAGTTTAATTTTGAAGACAAAACATGCTGTGGGTTATTTTGTCATTATTTTCAAGTTTTTCATTACTTTGCTAGGTGGAATCCCTCAACCAAAAGCCTTACGGAGTCTCTCGGTGGGTTGCTGAGCAGGGGGAGCAGTCAGTGTGCTAGCTCTCGCTGAAGAGACTCGCAGCCCATTTTATAGACTGATTGCAAAGTCAATGGCAACCTCTGCTGTTACATCCCTTACTGCAAGAAACCAGTGTCTTGCACGGTGCAAAAGCATATGAAGGTAGAGCAAAGCAAACAATGGTTGAGAAGAATGTAAATTATAGACCTTTATTTTTTTTCTTTTTCTAAGTAAAAAACCATTTAAGCATTTATTTGCTTAAATGGAAGAATCAAAAAAAAATTATGTCCATACATGTAGAAGTATGCATGTTTTAATTATCTTTTTTTTTCCTCCACTTAAGAGGCTATCATGAAGCAATTCTGGTAAATTCATTGGGAACTATTCAGTTGAGCATAAAATTAAAGCCCTATGCATAAATATTTGCAGAACTAGGCCATTAACCCATCAAAGATCCCTTCCTGTGGGGTTTGAAAATTGTTGGCAATCATTTGGTTCAGAGGATGTATCCTTTGCATGGCAACCTTCGTCCGTCGGGGAGTTTTCTACCAGAATTTCTCTCAGTTAACATTCTCAGTGCAAACATGTAATTTGCCTAAAATGTTTTATATTTGCATTGTCTCAATATCCTATAACTGTTCTTGATGTCAGCAAGATGCACCCGTTGTTTGTATGCAGCCTAAAACTTGCAGAAGAATTAAGACGACACGGTTCATTTCATAATGATGTTGCAATTTTGTCTTCTTGGAAACTCGTCTTCTGTAATCTACTTTCTTGGTTGCTTTCAGAGGCTGTGGATGTGCGCAGAATGCTGACACCACCCAGCTTCTGTAAGAATAATATCGAAGAGCTTCCCAACATCATCACCGTTGCGTCATCTAGAAAGATCAGCAGCTACACAACCAACACCAAGGCTGTAGTGCAACATAATAAGCAGCTTATTAAGGAAACATCAAACAACTCATCATATTTTGAATAATTTTTCTAAGGAGAGCTGCAGAAGCAGTCAGGGAAAGCCACAGACATCTGTAGGACAGAAACAATTCTACACACATCTATATGCGTGTTCTGAAACCACAGACACTGCCCTTCCTCTCTGCATACTTCAAGAAGTATTTTAAAATTGATGTGTACGTAACCTTGAATAACCTATAACCATTCTAATTCTGAGATCTGATGTGTTTCTCACGTAAAGGGAAGCACCACCGAATTTTTGCTTTCTGTTGGTGTAAAAAGGAATCTCCCACTGTGTTTTTCTCATTAAACAACACCCTTATTGCCAGCGATACTTCCATTAACACATTTCACAAGACACTGCTCTAAGTGAAGGATGTTTCTCTGAACTCTTCGCTCTCCCCAGTTCCTGCAGCGCACAGAAGGCTCCATCTAGCGTTAAACGTGTGTAATCCAGGGGAAAAAAATTAAACGGGAAAAGAGCTGGGAGAAGTAATTGACACAGGGCTTTCAGTTGTCCTAGCAAAACAACTGGACTTCCCTGCCAGGTATGAGGAGTTCCCTGCTTGCCCAGTGGTCGTGGGGCTGTTGAGGATCACAGCTCTCCATCCAGAAATGACTAAAGATGGATTTTTTGTACCTTGAACCTGGTACAAAAAGTCACACCACAGGTAAAACATGACACAGCACCTCCTAACAAACGAGGGATTATAAAAATAAGCGTTTACGAACCAAGCCAGCTGAGGACCATACCCTACTGCCCTGACTCACATGCAGCACTGGTGTTTGGCCTTTTAATTTCACGTGAGTTTTCCCAGGTTGGAAGACCACATTGTGTGCCTCTCCCTCCTCCAGGAGGGGCCCTGGCACCACAGGGTTTCGAGCCATCCCCCCAGCTGTGGGGCTGCTCCCACCGCTCACCCAGGCTCTCAGGACCCCCTCCCCAGGGGCTCAGCACAGACCCCCAGTTCCAACCCCTCCATTTCCATCACGCCTGCCCCCAGCTGCACACCGCTGCCCCGTTGTTTTCTGTTGTTTTCCTGAAGACTGATCTCATGGCTACGGCAGTGGCTGGGATGAGACCAGGGAAAAGGCACTGATGGGCCAACTGCGGCATCTGCAGCCCCCCAAACACCCTGATCTGAGCCTGCTGCAGCACAGGACACGCAGCTCTGCCTCCCAGAGCCACTTCAAACCACTCAGGTCCAGGGCAGGCCTGGAGCTCTGAGCCCACCTGAGTGGTTTTGGAGTTGACTGTTCACCAGCCCCACTGCTGCCTTGCCTTGCTCAGTGTTCGTGCAGGACATGGGAGAAGTGTTGGAAATGTATTCTTTCACACAGGAGGCCCCAAGCACTCAGACATGGTCAGCCTGCAGCCTTTCACCACATGAACTCAAGCGGTGCCTTCCTCTGCACCTTCACAGGAGGCTGAGACAGTCTGTGAGCCATCCTGCCCCGTGCCTTCACATCTTCTACGGAGGGTCAAAGCTTAAACAGATCTCAATTTAAGATAGGAAATAAGATGGGAAACGGCTCAATGGGAGAGGCATTTTAAGAGACCATGAAGCAAAACCAGCCACTTACCTGCTCTGATGAACCACGACCCACGTCCTACTCTCAGATCAGCAGCGCCACAGCCACCTTCACCTCTGGCTCACACCAGGTGTGGCCCTGCCTGCACACTTTCTGTGGGGTTTTAAACACTCAGTACACGTGCAGTAGGGTCGGTAGAAGTGCCAGTGTGCCCACAGGCACGAGTGGTTCCTGTATAGTGGGGGAAGCACTCCCCCGACACACACAGCTCACAGCTGCACTACAAGAGGACAGCAGCCACCACCACCATGCTCAACTCCTGCCTTCCCTGTGGGAGGGCGAGCACAGCACTTAACTCCCTTGTCAGCAGCACCGCAGGTGTCACCAAGTGTCCTTGGTGCTACCAGCAGCAGCTGTTGCTGCCTGTTCTCTGATTCTTTGCATCTGAAGGAGAAAAGCAGCGACAGCTGAGAGACACGCAGGTAACTGGGGTTGGGACTTCTGCAAAGGAAGCAGTAAGGGCTGTACCAGTTCCTGCCTCCTCGCCCTCTGTGTCACACTTCTCTCGCTTGGAAAGGGACTCCACTCAGCCTGACCATGCACAGGACAGAGCAGATGAATATTGCCAGGAGAACGGGCAGACAGTTCTTTCCTCTAAGCAAAGTTGGGCAAAAGTCATTACTCTCCTTGCTCGTGCTGCAGCAGAGCAGGCTGCAGCCACACCAGGAAAACAAAGAAAGTCCGGGTCAGAAATGGGCCAAAAGTAGGCTTGCAGGCTTGGTAACCCTGTGCTCACTGATTGCTCTCTGCATAACTCAGTAGTCTCAACTGAATCAGCTGCCCAGAATTACAAAAGGAAAAAAAAAAAAAAAAAGAGAAGAAAAGGAAAAAAAAAGCTTTAAGAAGCTCTAAGGTTTAAGAAAGCTTATTTTCTAAGCTTAAAAAAAAAAAAAAAAAAGTTTTCCTCCACTTCTGCTTCAGTACTATGAGATACTGTATCTTTGTGATTACTTTAAATGAAATGCTCTCCCAATTAAAAATGTTAACTGCATCGCATTTCTCCTTGGGCTGTCTGAAGCCTTTAACCAACATTCACGTAGTTCCAGATTAATTTTTAATTTAAAAACGATATTGCATTACCTACCTCAGCTATATAGCATTTACCTTAAAAAAAAAAAAAAATCATAGCGTTTTCAAAGTATTTCTTATTCAAGTACAGAAGAAGTGATGGGAAAGGAGCTTTCTGGTTACCAGCCTTGTTGCAGACAGTTAATGCCATGCAGCAGGACTCAGAGCTGGCACTCAGGGCAAGAGAAGCCCCGTTCTGCACTCTGTTCTCTAACACTCTTCGCTATTCACTAGCACTCCACTGCTCTATCATTAAAACCAGACTAATTTAGGTTGGAACAGACCCCGCAGGTCATCCAGCCTGACCCTCTGTCAAATTAGATCAGGTTGCTTGGGGGCTTGTCTAGTTGAGTCCTGAACACCTCTGAAGAGCCCCAGCCTCTCAAGGCAACCCAAACTCATTTGACCATTCTAATTTTGTTTTGGTTTTTGTTGTTCTGTTTTCTCCTTATACCCTAGAAGGGAAGTGTAGGAAAACAAGAATCTAGCAGAAATCTTTGGACAAGCAAGGGAAAGAAAAGGGAGAAAGAGAAAATAAGCAGAATATAAGCTAGGTGATGTTAATCACTGCACCAAACATGGGTAACAAGTACTTTTCCACCAGTAAATAATTAAATAAATAAATAAAGACATGCCTCTTTGGCAACCACAAAAAGTACAAGACCTCACTTACCTCAGTCCACCTGGAGGACTGTAGCTCCGACACTATTTCTCTGCCACTTCTGTGCAAAACATGCATTTTTCCGTGGTGTCTCCCAGCTCAGTGACCCCGTGCCTCACTCCGGCCACCTGCAGAAGCCTGGGTATGTCCCCTGAACTGCACTGCCTAATTCAGCCCCATTTACAGAAAAAGAGCCAAAGAGCTCAGTCGGTACTTTTCCATTAGGAGGTCAAAGGACCCAAAAGGCCGACTTTGAGAAGAGTACCAAGAAATGTATTTGCAGAAGGCAACATGTGTATGTGTATATGCAGGAGTGCATAAACCTGCAATAGGAACCAGCACCTTAAGTGGTTTCAGGCACCTACCAGGGAACTCTCGCTGGCACTGCTTCACCCTCAAACTGCTGCAGACCTCAGTGCTAAATACCTCATCCCCATCTCACAGTGAGTGCAGACAAACTGCACACCCACTGTAGGATATGTAATGGGATACACGCAATGAACACTTGGTGTGGTTTTGCTGCTCTCCCCGAGCCAGGCGGGGATGCCAGGCCCGGCACATGAGCACGCCGTGCACCTTCCCACCACCGAGAGGCAGCCTCCACCCACACATCCCTCCCTGAGCCAGGAAAGCTGAGACACAAGCAGATCCTACCCAAAATTTCAGCTGCAGGAAAGCCCACATGCATGCTCGGTACAAAGTCTTAAATTGCCCAGCTGCAGGGGTGTAACCACAACACAGCAGTGCAAAAATACTGTCACTTTCTAATGCTTTTTAACTGCACCGGCACAAAATTCCGATGTGATGATGCTTCACTCATACCATAAAGCCACAGGAGGCTGATACTCCAGTTGCCACATTTAACACCCTGATCTGGAGCAGCCCTGTCCAAGCTGGGCTCTTCAGTGATGCACGGGCACCCCCCGGCACTGCATCCAGGCACGGGCAGGACAGCCACTGAGAAAAGTGGTCCTTGGGAAAAGCACTTTTAAAAGTGCTTATTTCCAGAAAGTCTGGCTTTGTCTGAACAGCGTGACATTTTGACTTAAATTGAGTTACTTTACAATGAATTCTGATTTAAAAAAAAAAAGAAAATGATACCACGTATTTCAAGTGTTGCTCATTACCAAAGCATGGGCCCACAATGAGAAGCTGAGAGAACAATGCCAAAGAAAAAATAATCCCAGGTTTCTGAAGCAGCACAGTACTTTCACTTCAAGAATAAACTCCGTTTTGGTGAAAGAAGTGTAGCACTAGATTATATGGAGTATAGGAAGAATATCTCAGAAAAACAACTGCTGTTCACTGCTGGTCTTTCACATGTCTAAATGTATTGTGAGGACTCTATAAATCCTGGGAAGTTAAACTCCACTAGAATGAAGTTTCAAGGAAAAAAATTTAAAGAAAAAGGCATTTAAAAAGAAAAAAAGCTATTACATAAATAGAATTTGTATTTAGTCGCATTTTTGTATGTAGTCTCATTTTAGTTGAAGCTTCTAACTCCTAATCTGACCCTAAGGATGTTACTTATTAAGGTTTTTGGGGTTTGTTTGTTTTTAAATAAAGTAGGTTATAATTACTGACAACTGCCTGGATGCATTTGCAATTCACTTTGAGACACTGATTAAAGCCTGTTCTCAAAAAAAAAATCTTGCCCTGCTTCTAATAGATATTAAAATAGGTTTAAAGTTGTAAGATATACTTTTAAAATAGTGACTAAAATTATTCTTACAAAGTTAATGCTTGAATTAAATACAGATCATTCTAAGAATTATGTAACACAACTTTTTCAGTAGTTTGGGACTACATCTCAAAACAGTCTTGCTTCAGGTTCCAGTTCCAATAGATTTAAATGGAATTTAAGCAACAAAGCCCAAACTTGTTTCCAAAACCTTCTTCCTCAGCTGCTGCCTAAAACCTCACATCACCTAATCCATCAGGCACGTTTTGTACAGCACGCATTCAGTCCTGACCCCTCCTAACAAGGGAGCAACTTTCCAGAAACATTTTTGGCTGCAGATCTGAGCATACAGGTGTTTCTCTGCAAGCACAGTCAACACAACAGTGAGCAATAGGCTTTCAGCAATACCTCTCCGCTCAGAATTTACTACTGGGGAGGTTTGGGCACTTCTCTGCTCGCCAGCATTTCATTTGCTGGGTTTTGTAAACAGCGCCTGCTCCTCTTCAGGTTCCAGACCTCTCTAAGAATACGGTGTCCTTGTCTTTATTGTATATGGCCAATGCACTCAGAACAGTTTATACCAGCATTTTGCAGCTGGAAATCTGTAGCAGCTGATATCGCTGTCACACACAGTGGTCTCTGTGTAACTCACCAAAAGTATTTCAGTATTTCACTGACAAAACCATCCTCTGCAATAAACAGCTCAATAATCTTAGCACAGATGCTAGGAACTCAGACTGAAAGCAAGAGGTGCTTTCCTTGAAGAGAAATACCCTCCCCGTCAGCACTGCAGAAAACACGGACTGTGCTGTATTCTGATTTTTGAAGCTGCTTTATTTTTCCCCCGAGGTAAAACATCCAGGACACACTTAGAAGTATACCTGTGCTGTAGCTGGTCTGATGGTCAGCCTATTGTTAGAGCTCATTATATTTATTAGTATTACCAGTACTGAAACAAAGATAAATAAAAAAAAATCCAGAAAAAAGGATTTCTATATTAACATACAACTAAAGAAGTTGTAGCCCAGAGAGTACACCTTTCCTTCTAAATGAAGTAACACCGAATACATCAGAAGACTGGCCTAATCATTGCATTTATTGGCTCATTTCCACTAAAATTTAAACATGTCCAAAGAGCTACATTAAAATTGGACTAATATCTGAAATTAACAATTACTGTACCTGCTTAAATAATGAAGATGCACATTATACAGCTGAAACTCATTAATAACAACTTCCTAATGGTGCACCGGATTAAGGTTTCAACAGCATTCTCACTCACGAGACATTAAAATAAATATTAGCAGGGACAGAAAGTTATTACACTCCATACCACAGAGGTATTCCCATTAATATTCTCCTAATGATAGCTGGGCCCCAGAAAGATGCAATTTAGTCCTATACAGTAGTGCAACACATTACTTGACTCTTGAACAGCTGGATGCAACGAATACATAGAAATACAAATAAAAACCCCAAACTTCTTCAGCATTGTATTTTAATTGAAGAACTTGACTTTTTTTTATCTTCAATGGAAATACATGTTCACATGTAACATGGTCTTGTGAAATACAGAGTACATAAGAAGCCTTTATTTACTTCTGATCAGTTCCACAGGGTTAAGTTGTATATTGCTCCAATATAATCTATAAATGAGTAATTGTTCAAAGTACTTCAGTTCCCATTGCTGTCCGTTGACATTAATTTTCTCCCTTCAGAATAGGCAACAGTTCACCACTTTCTTTTAGCTCCTGTAAAGAAATGTACAAAACAATTATTCTCTGTACATTTTGTGATTACACTAACACAATTTCAACAGGGACAGTTTACAGATCAATTCAGTGGCTATTAAGGGGATGAACTAGACGACCCACTAGAGGTCTCCCTTGACCAAGACTCTTTAAAGTTCATAATCTTGAATTCAAATTGTGTCTATCAAGTAAAAGAGTGCTTATTTAGGGAAAAGAAACCTTCAAAAGAATTGTTATCAACTTCAACAGGTAAACATCCCACAGAATATCTCCTTCTAGATATATCTAAGCATATACAAAATTTTACAGCATCCAAAATGAAAAAACATCACCCACTCTTTTAATGTGTGCTGGTAGCAAAATCTGTCAAACCCGACAATGAGATTTACAAGAGTTATAAATAAGAAGTACTTGCATGTATTATCTTCATGGCTTAATACAAATTTTGAGGCCTTAACTTACTAAACAGATAGAGAAAACCAGGAAATGGTTTTAAAATAACTTGTGTTGTGGAGTGTGTATTCTTTTCCCACATCTCAAGAGAAACAGCTCTATCTCAGTTTTATTTCATATTATGCTGTGTAATGGAATGCACTTTAAAGTCCTGACAACATTCATCTACCCATACAATTTACTGGGAACCGAATACAGCCTAACAACACAAATAGACAAATTATATTTAAATACCAGTGAGAGAAGTATTTTGTAGCATCTCTGCAATGCCCAAGACTATACTTACTGATCACTGAAGTAACCCACACACTTGTTAAATAAATAAAATTAAAGTAATCTATATAATTTAAGTAATACCAGTATTTTTAGAACTAAATGAGATTTATTGATTGCATCTTCCCAAGAGTTACAATGTCTGAGGAATTGGCTATAAAACATTCAGACAAGAATGGGCTCAAGAGTATTTGGGGTTTAGAACACTGTGCCTGCTGTTACAAAAATCAAAAACCACAGTAACAGATGCAGATCTATTTTTGTTGCTTCGGGGTCTGTTCAAACAACTACAATAAACCTTACTTTTTTCCAGGAATGAGACTCTTTGGTAGGAAAAAATGTCTCACCCACCTTATTTGAGAAAAGCAATGTCAGAAGTAAAACTAAGAAGAGAAACCTGTAAAAATACACCCACGGGGTAAAAGTGGTCTTTACAGTAACAGTAACTGACTGCTGTCAAGAAAATACATTTCACTGATAAATCTTGGCATATGAGAATGGTAGAGATTTAGAGCTCCTTTCAAGCGTATGTTGAGCTAATGGAAGTCACACTAAAAACAACCAAGACGCTCAGTTTCAAGATCCACGGCCACTACACAGCCATTTCTGGATGTTATAGGCAGAAAACATTTCTCGAGTTTTAAAACAAGTGGGCAATTTACATTGATTCTCCCATTCTTACCTTAACGATATCCAAGCCTCCAACAAGTTCACCTTTCACATATAACTGAGGATACGTTGGCCAGTTAGAATAGGTTTTTAATCCTTGCCGCACCTAAGAAAAGCAACCTGAACTGTAAACTTCAACTTTAGGAAGAGTAACGACAAACACCAGTGATGGAAAGACTTAATTACCTCTTCATCCTCCAGTATGTCGAATGTCTCATAATCAACACTAGAAAGGGAGAAAAAAAAAGGGGTTGTAATAATAAAGAAAAACATCAGCTTCACAGGCATCAAGAACTAATCTAACAAATATCTAGTGTCATGGGAAACTCCTTACAATGCACAAATGAGAACATGATGTGATAAAAATTAAGACGTATGGTTTATACTGTTATTGGCCAAATGTGTTCAAAGCAATTCTGGTCAGTACTAGCTTTAAAAAAAAAAAAAGAGAAGACATACTTTAGAAGTTTTTACTAAGGGATCATCCAGCTGCAACTATTATTTTTATTTTTTTTTGCAAGTAATACATGAAAACGCCCACAATAAAGTGCCAATGCAAATTTGAGTACTGGTTGATTCATATTTGAGTTGTGGTATGAAATTCCTTGCACCCAAAGATCTGTCAGTCTTCAGTGACTGGAAAGTATATAGATTCCTTCAAGGGTCAATGACAGGGAATAACAATTTGAATAACCGCTACTTATTTCCAAACTGTATATTGATATTTACAGTCCTTCTCTAGTTGTCTGTCATCTAAGCCAATAAATCATTCTAACATTTATATATCGAGGCAACTGCTTAACCTCACACCAGCAGTACAAATGGCACCTGGGTTTATTCAAAGAAAGATGATATTAATCCCTCGCTCTCTCTCACTACAGAAGTAACTGCTTTGAAGATGAAAATTGAGACTACATAACAAGAGGCTCCAAGATTAAGGAAGCTGATCAAGAGGGACCTCTAAGAGGAGCTGCTTATCAGAGTGGAAGGATTTCTTTAATGTCAACAGCAAAAAAATTACTGTTGCAATAACCTGTTCAATCAGAGCAAGACAATCACTATGCAGCAGAGCTAAAGCAGTGCAATATCAGACACACCACGTTTGACTTGGTATCAAATGAACGGAGTAGGGATTTACACTACTGGCTTTTATATAGGGATACTCAAACACTTTTGAGCAAAGAAAATGACATTCTGGGAAGTCTTCCACCATAAATAACGAGTTTGGAAAATATTCAACTGCAGTTGTTAAAACAAAACTGGCTTCCTAAATTACATAGAGACTTACATACCCAGTATTATTTATGATTTCTATAATTTGCTTGCTGAATCCACATTTTGCAGTCTAGAATGCAAAACACACAGACATTAGAACACATTTCTGCTATATTTAATGAACAGAATTCCAGCTCCAAGTTACACTAAAGCTATTATCAATTTATTGCTAATGGCAACCTGACTGAATGAGCAATACTACTAATCCTTTTTTCATTCTTCTTTCCACTCTAAGCTTCAAACTCTACTGAAGATCTTTCTTTCCATACTTGGAAGTAAATGAGAAGTCTGAGAATATTAACCACTTTCCTCAGCTGCGAAGTGATGCAAGGTGAATCTGTTTTCTAGGTTTGGTGATATTATCTTGGAAACTAGTGGGGCTTTGGAGCCTTCCTAATGTTCAAAAAGCCAAAGTCATACATAGGTTGTGTATGCCTGGCATGCATTTGTAAAACAGATTATTTGGAGACTTACTCCACCCTTTCCTTAACCATTCTGGAGAGAGTAGCACACTATGGCCAACCAATAAATATAAAAATACGTGTACAGCAACTCCCACTTCCAATTATTAATTTGAATTACGTACTGCAAACTCTTTACATTGACAGTGTGAGGACACAGAGCACCCATGGTTTTCAAAGCAGCTGTGAAAGCATAATAAAATCAGAAACTGAGGATAGGGCACCCAATCCAACCAGGTCATCAGAGGGAAACTTCAAAAAAAAAATGTAACCAAAGTTAAAGTGTCAGGTAATAGTCAAAGAGTACGCTTCAAGTAGGACAGACACCAGGGACAGCACTCAGTACACCAGAAGAAAACCTGTTATCTGCAAAGACGATCAATAAGCCAAGACCAAAACGACATGCACAGTTCTTCCATTCATTCCTGCACTGTAGATCAATTGACAGATGTCACTAAAATCGGAGTATTTCATGCTTGGTTTGTAACAATGCTATCAACATGTGAGCAATATATTTCAATCAGGTAAAATATAGAGTGTTCTTTTATTACTCACAGAAGTACCAAATAAAAAGACATACCTTCCCAGAACCACCGATTTTTATTAAGCAAGGAAAAGAAGTAACTAGCTGTTTGAAAGTGTTGCATAATATACTTTTTTTTTTTTTTAAATCTTACCTGTTTGTTTCCCTTCATAAAAAGCATCACAGGAGCTTTGTTTATCAAGGCTTTAAGCCTACAGAAAGCAGGAAAAAAGACAAAACAGCTCAGTTATTTCTCAAGCTCTGTTTCAACAAGAAAATAAATGCAAGAAGTGGAAAGACAGCAACCTACAGCTTCAGCAAATGCATTTAAAGCAGCACTACAAGCAATTCCATTTATACTGTTTACAGTACTTTTAGTAAATGAAATTGAACAATCCTGTTACTTTTAGAGCAACAATTTACTTTTCTAGATTGACCTCTAGCAGCAACAAATTTAGGAGAAACATTCTTTTTGGTTATTTTTCACACAATATGTGTATTTACTCATATATTGCTTTTCCACACACCGAATACAGCGTGATGTTTCTTGTTCTACATGCAAGGCAGTCTTGTGAAGAAAAGCCATTCCTAGAATCAGTCACAATCACTACAGACAAACTACTGCTGAAATTCAGGAATAGGTCCACTGTGCCCTGGCTGCTGCTGGTTCACCCACAAAACCAGACGGTCCCCACCTTTCCCTCTGCTTTTAGGAAAGTCCTTCTGTGACAACTGATGAAAAAGCAGAAGCTGCTGTCCAACAGTTTCCTTCTAGAGGCATGTTACCCTCTGTAAAACACATGGCAGCTGGGCATTCTCTCTGAAGTTTCACTCAATGCAAAGTAATCCTAGACTGGAGAATCCCAGGGCTTTGCAAAATACAGATGTTTTGCTGGTGACCTACAGCCTGTGCTACAAACCTAAAACCACCTATTTTTCCATCCAAGTCACCTCTAGGGTAAAAAGCAAGAGTTAAACTAACACCTCCAGCAAGGATGAGCTACTGCAATCTGAGCTGGTTCCCCATGCTCCAGATCTGCCTCACTACAGCAAGCTGATTTCCAGAGTCCATTTTCCAGGCAATTTTCAAAAGATGACACAGTTCACTGATTAGAAGAGATCAAACACTGAGTAACAGAATCTAGTTAATGCCGTCTTGTATTCCACTATCAATTTCCTTCACTTTCTTGAGTCTTAAGACATTTGAGCAGCTAGCCCGTAGGTGTTTCTTTTTTTCTTATGAGCGACTGATATAGTGAGCACAGCTTGAAAGAGATGGAAGTTACCCCAAAATTAAGCATGAGGTTAACTACAAAGAAAAACTAGTATGTGTCAGAGTAAAAAACTTCCCTGGTGTCAACAGAAAGCAGACCTCAGAAAAAAACTGTTGCACGTTAACCTCATCAACTAGCACCTAACTTAAAAAGCAAGAATAAACCAGGCAACAAGAAGCATCTTGCGACTCATCCAGTTTGCCTTCACACCATTTCTGTGTCAAAATTGGATAGAATTGATAAAATTCATATGCCTGTTTAAAAGATGCTGTTGCTCCTTTAGGGAGACATTTGCTATATCAATAATTTTGGTCTATTAAAGCCAAGTGTAGGACACTTCAAGTTGTCTTCTCTCCCTCAAACAGACCAGGCAAAGCAAAAAGTGATGTTTAAATTCAGGGAAGTTACAGGGTATGCAATTTTGCAAGAAGATTAACAAAAAGATTAAAGGAAGATTTCTAGAACAGATTTCTTGAAAGTAACATGGTCACAATCTCATTTTTAGATATAATTTAGTCTTAACCTGCAAGAGGTGAGGATTTTTGTGATCTCACTGAAACAATTTACAAGTTACCCTCCTGGAGTAACAATACATGAACTTCAAGCACAGCACAAGTGAAAAGGGAATTTATAACTACACAACTCTGAGAGCGTCCTTCATTGCTGTTATCAAAATTAGTTTCATCAAATTAGTTCTCCACTAGGCTGAGAAACCAGAAGACCAGCACCAGTCTCACCTAGCATTCCTTAAAACCTGCTCTTGCCGTCCTCAGACAGCAAGTGGGAAATCTCTGCTTACATATTTGCCTTCAAGGCACAGGCCACCTTGCTGGTAAATGAGCCTCAGTTTGCATGTCTTAGCAGCACTGCTCACGCAAACCAGAAAGGAGTGCCACACACACCAGCATCTTCTCAAAGAGAACGACCTGTCAGATGTATGGAGCTTGACTGCCTGGGGCACGTCGGAATTTCAAACAGGAGTGAATCTTCAAACAGGAAGGTTAAAGGAGGACAAATTGGTTTCCAGACATTACCCCTGATTCAGGAAGCAGCGCTGCCTACTGATGCAACATATGCTCATGTGGCCAAGGTGAAAGAAAAGAGGAACTGAAGGACAGGAGTAATCAAGAAAAATGAGCAGAAGCCTAAGTATTTTGCCTACAATAACATCATAGCTATGAAGCCTACGTCAAATAAAGCTAGCAGAAGTTACTAGCGTGTTCAGAAGGGGATTTTCTCAGTTACCTTTAAAGAATAAATTCTTGTTAAAAAAAGACAAAAATCTATACACTCCTGCCATAATAAAAAATTAACCAATTATAAAGGTAATAAGCAAAGCCTGTAATAACAGTACGGCTTAGTAATTTTATATAAAGAAATGCTTACTGTATAGAAAACAGAACATGTTAATCAACTTGAATTAAAGATTATAGGATTTCTGTAATTGAAAGGAAATTTAGGGACCTTGAGCAACCTGATCTAGTGGAGGTATCCCCCTGCCCAAGGCAGGGAGGTTGGAACTAGGTGATCTTTAAAGATGACCTTGAGTCTTTCCAACTTAAACCATTCCAACTTACTGATAAAGAACAGGAATTTAGGGAGTAAATATAGGTGTTTTGTAAAAATGAAAAGACAGAAAATCTCAAGAACAGACCTCCTTAAAATAACAACATAGTACCTCATACCTGTCCTCTAACTTCTGTGCCTTCGGACAGATTGTATCCAGTTCTCCAGAAGCCTCAAGTTCCTAGGGATTGGAGAAGAAAAATCAGATGTAAGAGCAAAAACAAAACCCACATGCTTCTGACTATTACCAAGATTAAGAAATTTCTCATTATCTAACCTTGATAATATCAAGTCCACCTATAAGCTCTCCAGCTACATACAACTGTGGATAAGTTGGCCAATTAGAATATGTTTTCAGGCCCTGACGAACTTCTTCATCAGAAAAAATATCAAAACTGCTAAATGAAATACCATGTTTGTTCAGTATCTCCACCATTTGTTTGCTGAAACCTGCAAACAAGAAAATAAATATGTAAGTTTAAGCACAGTATTGATGTATCTGCATTAAGCTTCATTCAGTAAAAAAATATGCAATTCTTCCATATAGGAAATTCCCAATAAGTTATAATGTGTTATATATTGCTCTATCGATATTCTCAAATAGTATAAAGGAGGAAAAAGTGTGTTTATTACTGGGATTACAAGTACACAGACAGCTTGATAAGCCTGGAGCTTCCCTACATGCAAAACTACACAGTAACCTTCAGATGCTTGCCTGTTGTTCCAACACACTGTTAAAGCTAAACGCACTCTTATTCTGTCTCCTCCAGCTCTTCTCCATGCAGCATTCACAAACACGAAAAGCTGCTCAGTAACTGTAACAGCATCTTCAGCAGCCTTCATTTCATTCCTCCACTGGCATATCATTTTCTCTGCTGCTGTCATTTCTCTAGCTACTACTGACCTTCCTTCTGTTGCACCAAAACCAGTGGAAGTTGACAGTGCAGAACTGGGATTCAAATCCACTACTACATCACCGATTTAACTGAGAAACTTGGCTTTAATGTTTGTTTCCTAATACTTTTATTTTAAGAGTATGTCCTTTCCTACTTCAGGGTAAAAATGCAGATTCCTCCATTTTTTAAACTCTGTGTTCCCCTGAGTATATAATACTATTTAACCACTCTTGTGATACTTGCATACCATGCTTTGTTTCTCCGTTTATGACCAATTTTCATTGAGCCCTACTCTGACATTTTCTTCTGAAGGATATTAAGCAGTGAATATTACAGTGTAAACATCCAGATTTTATAAATTATGTGTCCAACCTCAGAAAAAAAGTTACTCCCTTCTGTAACTAAGAATCTTCTTCCAAATAAAATCATCATGTCTTCTATAAAAAGTTGCATTTGTGAAAATTCTGGTATTACAGAACTTAACTAAATCTTCTTACACTAGGGGGAAACGCACATAAAATTTCATTTTCCAAACAATTCTCCTTCTTTTCTATTTCAAATTTGCCATTCTCTTTTATTAAAGTGAAACATGAAATTGGTGTCTCCAAAAGAAAATTTTAAGACAATTACTCTCCACAGAAACTCTTTGAAATTACTTTAAAACCACAACCGCACACCCCAGGCTGTATCCTTCAAGTCAACAAGTCCATTCTTTACGGGCTAATCTGAAAAGAAACCTTAGCCTTTGATGCTCAATGTCACCTTCATCCATTTAACACTTCCACCAACGCAGAGGCACAAATGGTCCTCTGCAGAAGACAGCAGCCTACCACGTTTCACAGTCCAGCACAGATATTTAGTCTGTAAAGCAAATGGCTAGGAAGAGGTCTGCTGTACTTTATAGCATAAGGTAGGCAAGGACTGGATCATTAGAGCTAACGAGCAGGTCTCGATCCAGAACTCCACTGCTCCTCTACTTGCCCTGCTACAAAAATTAAGCTATTCAGAAGGAACTGCTAAATCCATAGCCACGCACTGAAAGATTCTGAAGTTTTGCTGCATTTTTAACACGTGTTATTGTCCCAAAATATTTCAACACCTACTGCTGCTGTTCTAGTGAACAGCCCTTCTAATGAAATACAAACCCACTAGATCACAGTGCCATGCAGTTTGCAAAAGCCATCCCTGAGCATCTGCCCATAACACCACGTGATAATGTTTTACATCTTCTCTAACTCATTCTTGCATAGTCAAATGCCCTTGCAATCCTACTAATTCCTAAAAGAACTCCAACACGTGCTGTGCAGACAGATGAAAACCTCTACACAAATGTTAAAAAAAGACGATGCTTAAAGGCTTTAATAAAGGGAAAAAAGAAGCTTTAAATTAGAAAACGACTCAGAGTGCCATACAAGAATAACCTTTGATTTCAGCTTGCAAGACCGCCTATTAGTTTTTGAAATATGGATTTTTACTACAGCTTTCTGCAGTTTTCACAATCTGCAATTTATTGAGATATGAAGTAGCAGTATTTATATGTATGGCATCTAAGTTGCTTTTCTTTCTACAACCGAAGTGTTAAGTTCATGTACAGCCTGAAGTAAAACACAGATTCTGAATTTTTCCATACATCTGGGAGTTCATTAGCAAACAGCTAAAGGCTGATTGCTGATGGTTATTCTATCACCAATACATTAGCTCATTTCTACTGTAAGAGGCAGTGGGGGGGAAGCTTTATTTTAGCTGTAGGCAATTACATGCAAACTAGAAAGATTGATTGGCTGTGTTTCATTTTGAAGGGTTATGGTAGCAGTCTGCAAGTATTATGCTTAGGGATGAAGTGCCAGAACAGCTTCACTTTCATAACAAAAGATTTAGGTTGAATTTCTGAGGAAATACTATGCACACATTACATGGAATAATTAAACTGAACAAAATATTTTAAGCAATTATCTACAAAGTCACAAATGCCACTCAGCCTAAATAAATGACTTCATCAATGAAGCAAATAAATGCTATCGCAGGCCGAAGGGATCTGATGAAATAACCCAACGACCACAGCAACCACCTACAGCTGCCAGGACCCACACAGAGGGGACAGAGCTTACATTACCCTATGCTTTGCTGTTTTTTCCAATGGAGGAGCCACAAACTACAAAAAGATTTCAAGATTTTGACAAAAGGTTACCTTATTTCACCTCAAAAAAGGCTGTGTCCATTCAAGGATGTCTGACCCAGCTTACTAACACCTCCCAGCTACTGCCAGGAGCTATCAAAGCAAACAAAGTGCCTGCTTTAGGCTAACTACAAAATACACAGCTGTACATTCGGGTGAGGTTGGGTATTGCACTACATTTTAATACATGCATCTATTTAGGTAAGCTCCTCCTTTGTATTTTTCAGGGGGTACCAGGGATCAAATACAGGAACTGAAAGTTTGAAGAAATACCTACTTGACCCCATTAACACAAGCACATGAACCTGTGTTAGACTTTTAATTCACCTTCCATGCTGGGTTTATGCCACAGTACTTAACTATCCTTAGGTTTGATGCCTCAACATGTCTTTTTGGTTTCTGTTTTTAAACAGCCTCTCCCATCAATGAAACACACACAAATCCGTGAGGGGTCTTTTTCCTACATACCTTTAAATCTGCCCAGCAGCCTGCTCAGTGCCTGCAGAGGAGCTGTGCCGTGCCCACACTGCCAGCTGGTGCTGCCCAGCCTTGTGGCTGCCTCGGGTGTAAGGAGAAGCCAAGCATGCAGCAGGTCAGGGCAGAGCTGCCCCTGCCTGCACAGCACTTGTGGGCCCACCGAGGACACAGCAAGAGCCGTGCCTCCCCTCGCAGCTCGCCACGCACCCGCCAAACTCACAGCACAAGCACAGCTCACTATAGCACTGCCATGTCAGCAGCCAGCACAGCATAACCTAAACACACAGCTCAACAACCTGCCCCAAACAGGCACCCCAAACGTACTCACCAACTGTTGGGGCTCGTCAGAGCACTGCCCTACGACTTGGGGTTACTGCAGGATGTATGGCTGCACCTCACAGATCTACTTCGGAACAACCCAAAACTTTGTCAAGCACCGATCCTGACCCAAGGGTACCTGAAGTAATGAGAAGACCTACTGCTTCTACCGACCTCATCACCAATTGCAATAAACAGAGCCACAGCATAGCTCCCAAAAAGTAAACTGCTCTCCTGTAAGGTGAAGCCTTCGCAGACACAATGCAGAACAGCAGAGGCTGTTTGCAAGTCACATATCACAAGTCCATGTTGTTCTCACTCCACCAAGCCCATGTGTTCTGTACACACAGAGAGAAACAAATAAGTGGTTGTGGGTGTTTTCTTACACCACATTTTGCTCCTTGGTTGGTTCAATTATTTATTTCTCCCCTCCTCCCAAGGTGGGATATGGGCTTTGGGGGAAAGGTGCATCTGAAAATAAAAGCACAGAAACTAGGAGCTAAGCATGCACTCCCCTAACGGATTGGCAAAAAGACTGGTGGGTGAGGAGCAGGTTGACAAGTGAAGGTTAACTTAAAGAAGCTGTTGTCCTGACATCTGTCCCCAGAAGGCAGGTGGGGATTACCCTCAAAGCAGGCAACCTGGAGAGCATTGTGTTAATTGCCAAAACGATGCCCACAGAGCTACACCACAACAAGAGGAAGCCATCACCAAGCAAGCACTGCCGAGAGTGCTGCCTGGTCGAGCAGTCCCCATCCTTCTAGTTACCTCCTGTAGAGCATCACAGAAGGCTCTACAGAGTCAGTTCCCCAAAGCAAGCTCTCGACTGCTTGAGCAGAAGGAAGGCAGCTTCATGGTGCTTAACAACTTTGCTCTTCAACATTTATCAGCTTTCCCAGTACAGATCAACTCTTCAAGGTAGCTGGGAATCACACACTCTAGATGGTGAGCAAGGATTAAAAGCATTAGGCTTAAGAAAAATCATTTCCACCCTGGCAGAATCATACTACCGTCTTTCAATTTTAACAGCTGGAATGACTTTTCTTTTTCCAAAATGGCAACAGCAATGCCAGAGGTTAGTCAATTCTTGTTATTCCTTGAATTGAACCATTCTCTTCAGACTATGTTACATTTTTAACATGTGTAACAAGGCACAAAATAAACAGCAACTGAACCTCATGAAAAGTTTCCCAGTTCAGGGATAGTATTGCACACGTTCTTTGGGAAGCACCTGTTTTGTCATTCCATTTCCAAAATTTAAGCAAGGGAACAGCAGTGCTCTAGCTGCAGATAAGCAGTATGCTAACACCTTCATGTTTCTAAGCATGCAACACACTGTTGGGATGTAACTCCACACAACCGAGTCATTCTGAAAAACAGCCTGAAGCAAGCGTTGCCATATTGAACATGAACTTCAGAAAATCCTTACCACAACGAGGCTCTTTCGGAGAGCCTTTCATGAACAGCATGCAAGGGGCAGCATTGATGAGTTTCTTCAGACGCGCAGTCAGATCTTCCTTTGCACTGTCGTTGGAGCCAGCAGACACGGAACTGCTGGACGCGTGGCGCTGGACTTTCTTGGTCAGCTCGGGGGCATGTGCACCATCCAACCTGTCAACTTTCTGAGAATTCTAGGAAAGCCAACACACAGGCTTGTGTTAAAGGATTAAACCCAGAATTTGTACTGTCATAAAAAATAGTAAAAACCACCATAAAAAATAGAGATTTTCAGATGCAGAGCGGATTACTGTATTGATCTTTCAGCCAATCTTTAGTTCGAGCTGACTCGAGACTCACACCATTCTGTTAGCCTGCTACTCTTAACACTAGCAAAGTTTGCTATTAAAAGAGCGATAAAGAAAATATTTTGAATTTTATCATCACAGGCAAATGTGCTCCATACACACTTGTTTCTACCAAAAGATTATTTGCTCATTTACTTTGTCATGCTGTAGTACCATAGCTAGGGAATATTACCAAAACATATGACCCAAGAAGGTATGACAGCTAAAATAAAACCTTTATATGAAACCCAAAGCAATTAAGGAACCTCTGAAATATTACACAGAATCATTTCTGTTTACTCTTTTAGGTTCGATTGGATGGAATAGATCAGACACGCAAACATTTCTTCATTGTGAGAGTTCTTACTAAGTTTCTGCTTTTCCAGCAGTAATAAAAAAAAGTATACATATTATAAACTCATTTTCTCTTAAACCCATTTTCTCTTACCTTAAAGAATAAGAAGGTTGGAACAGAACTAATTTCATATTTTTCAGACACTTCGGGCACAGCTTCAGCTTCCAGCTAAAAAACAAGAACAAGGAAAGAGAAAGATAGTTTTATTTTCATAATCTTCTTTAAAGCTCAATTGTGGATGTCAAACCTGTCTAAAATGTTCTTCAATACGTTTTATCCATTTTAAAAGGAATTTGATACCGAAGTTTGTGACATATTTGCATTTAAATGAGACTCACTGGGTTGGCGTGTCATCCACTGAGCCTACAGTGTCAAAACAGGTTCAGAGGTTTTTATTTTGTTGCACATTTCCAAAGATGCCTGGAGGCTGCGAATAAAATTTTTGGTGCACTGGTGACCTAGTAAATTTTCAATCATATGCAGCTACTACTATATTGAAATCCATAAATCATTGACCCCAGTTATGTCATGATCACAGTGCTTATTTTCTGCCCACAGCAATTCTTGCTGTTTGCTCTATTGACTAATTTCTAGGGGCTGTACATCACGACTGACTTATGCAGCCTTCTGCAAATTATGAAGCAAAAAGGAGCATTTCTTCAATAAGCTATTGATGCCTACTAAATTTTATTTTTAACTCCTACAAGGCTACTAGGTATTGAGTGCAAAGCTTGTTTAGATTATTGGTTCTAATCTTATTCAGCCTTCAAAGGCACACCTTGAAACTACACAATGTAGGAAATTATCAAGAAGATGCATCTTTTAATTGACTCAGATTTATGGTTTTCTATGCATGGTCTAAAAGATTACTTGAGGGACAGAAGTTACAGTGCAAGTGTTTAAAACGCTAGCTCTACAGCAACTGCAGAGTTAACAGTAAAAAAAATGCTAATAGATATGTTTCAAACAGAAGCCTGCGATCAAGAATATAGAAGAAAAAGCCTTTCAAAACCTTCTTCCCCAAACCACACGGTGACACTTCAGGAACAAGCACCGAGAGCTACTTAACAGCTTGCCCCTGCCCTCTTGTCCAACCCTACTGCATTATTTCAGACATTACTGATTGTTCTCACTCAGCTGAAACGTAGCAAACCTCTGAATATTTTAACACTACAGCGTGTTTTGATTTGCTTAAGCCATACAGGCTCTTGCTGAACACCAGAACAACCCAACAGAGTAACTCAGAACAGAGTTCATCTTTGCCTCTACTCCTGTAAGTGCTCCAACAAGAACAGAGAAACTAAAGCTGTAAACTGAAACCTGGAAATAGATTTCAATTAGCTGGCCTCCTCAGAGTGGAAGATGATTAAATGACATATCCATATGAATTTTTCTTTTCCAGTAAAGTTTCCTGCTTACCTTATTATTTATGTTCCACTCTGGTAAGGTTCACACACACAGAACAGATTTCATTTCTTATTCCAGTAACTTGCTCTTATCAAAACACTGTTTCTATTTCTCATCATAAAAACACTTCCATTTTAACCAAGGCAAGGATCTTAGAATTAGGATATGCAACAACTAACATGAGAAATTGCGTTTAGAATAACTTCAAGATTTACTGTCAGTGCTGAAGTTTATTTCACTATTCCTTAGCTCTGTCCCAGAATGCGACTGATCAGGATTTGCACTGCGGTACGCCACTCTGCGTTAGCCAGCTGTGACCATCTGTTGAGCTAAAAGGCCAAAGAAGATTCAGATTCTGGCTACTCTGGACCACAGACCAAAATCACACAGAGAACCTCCAAAAACCACACACGTCCCCATGAGGAATTAAAAAAAGAAAATCCATAGAAAGAGAATTTACCCAAGACTTTCCGTAGAGTGCTTTCTCTAAAGCACTAAAGGAGTTTTGGTGGGCTAAGGGGGCAGGTGTGATTGCCTCAGCTTTGCAACACATGGCCACATGGCTAGAAAAGAAGGAAGTTTTCAAACTTTCTTGGAGCTATTAAAAAAGCTAAAACAACGCCATAAAAACACGCATCTCCAATTTTCAAAATGTTGAGAATTAGTCCTTTGATGCTCTAGTTCATAAAATAACGCAATTAAAATAGTTCCATCCTCCTGTTTTACAGGAAGAAATACCAACCGAGAGAGGGATCATTAAAAAAACACTAAAAGCTGTCATAAATCAAATGAAAATATTCACAAACAGCTGGCTGTTCCAGTACTCCCTGCCCCCACAATCAGAGGCATCTCATTAACAAGCATCAACGTTGTGTAAGCTTAAATTGTCTTTCCCATAAACCTCGTGAAAATTAGTTTATCTTAAGTATCAGACGGAGAATCAACTCAGATATCCATATGAATCCTGGGATCTATGCAGCCAACTAGTAACATCGTGGGAACAAAAGAGACCTCTAGTAATTAAGAAACACTGTTCTTTTCAAATGGCATCTCAAAACCACAGGTAAAAAGTCACACTGCAAAAATACAGCTGTACACAGGAGGTTGGACCAAGATGCTGCAGGCACAACTTTAAAGGCTGATTTGTTAGATGAAGTAGCTAATGAAAGAAACCTCTTCATTGTATCTTAGCAGACTGATGTGTTTCCTTTTTTTTTTTTCCCATACCAAGATAAAATGAAGATGTTATTTAAGCTTGCAGTGTCACGTTTGGATCAAGCGAGACCTTATATCCCACAAAATTTTCGATATACCTCTTCCACACGTTCAACTCTTGTCTTCAAGCACAAGAACAGCTGTACTCATCTTTGTAGCACTCTGTTCCCTCATGGCAGTAACAGCTCTCCCCTGCTTAAAACAAGCCCAGCTCAGCTGCCTGGCCTTGGGGACTTACCGTGACGAAGGTGACATGTGTGTGCTCCTTGGCGAGCGTGGCCATGACCTCGTTCATCTGAGCACACTGAGGAGCCCATGGCGCCCAGAAGTGGACAACTACGAGAGACCTATTAAAAAAAAAAAGTAACAGCATTTATTTTTACGTTAGAATTATGCAGTATAAAAGTTGGATTTGCCACGCACACAAACGCACGTATCTTCCTGAGACAGAAATCAACAAGTCAAACTGAGAACCTTTTCTACAGCTTGCGGAGAAGACAACCCCACTGCTTCTTCAGGAACTGCACCAAAACCCAACGCCACTGCTAAGGTGATGCACAGAAACTACCATCGTGTGTTCTGATAGCTAAGGATCATCCGTGGGAACGTCAGACAGCAAGCAGCAGCCAGAACAGTAGAGATCAAGTGAAACATCACGGGATGCAGCTTGGGAGGTGATGAAGATGAAGCTCTCAGGCACCCCACATCTCTCCCCTGCCAGGTTTTGGGTTCAGAAGCCCTGGGAGCTGTAGGCCTCAGCACAGCTCCTCTCCTCAGTGCCAGGACTGCCCCTTGCTCCTTATCCGGGAAACAAAGTGGGAACTTTTCAAGTCAGCTGGGACTTCTCTGAAAACACCGTACCGTAGCGACTTAAACACCCTATTCTGCTTCAACTTCTTATTCAACTTCAGGGTTTCCTTGAATGTTTGGTATTAATCAGACACAGCATTTAAATGATTTGTTCTTTACTTATAAATGGGATTTGATACAGACTCCTTGAGAGCCCTCAGGTGCCATGTGACCGCTCAATGTGACGCATTAATCCCAGAGCTCCATTCAGCAAATCCCACCAAACCGGGTACCACGAGGTAGCTCTCACAAGCTCAACCACGCAGCCTTTGATGACAACAGTGACAACATATTTGCATTTTATTTTCAACTCCATTTTCCAGGTTTGCTTAAGTCAAAACCGCTGGATAACAGAAGATGCAGAATAAAACCCATGCAGTGTACTGTTTTTAACGTGCTTCAAAAAAGATGCAGAAGTCAACACAACCATACCCCAGAAGCCATTTAGTGTCTTTCATCAGTAAATAAGGAAAGTTCACTATAAATTGTAATAGCCCTGTGGGCAGCACAACGTTCATATCGGAACAGCAGCTGTGTTATCTGAGCACGTATTGTGAATACAAAGCTGAATTCAATTCAGCCACAGAACTATAGAATTCATAAAGCTGATTTTCCAAAGCAATTCCAGGAAACCTTGGTAGAAATGCAGACTAATTAGGGCAGTCTTTTTTCCCATTGTGCCACCAGTCAGAGCAAGGTTCTGCTCTGAAAGCTGATTAAAACTTGGCAGGACTTAGAGGCTAGCGACAGCTGAAGGCAAGGAACGGCAGGACAGCTCCGTTTTCCTGCAGCACCAGCCTCGCAGGCTTAGACCTGAGCACGGGGACAGCTCAGCACCTCCTGCGCTGCCATCTGCACAGATTCTTCCAGCACTTTCCCACAAGTCACCAACACCACCGATCCCCAAGGCAAACAGTCTCTCTTTAATTACAAGAGAATAGCCGTGCTATTAACAAGAACTACAAGCTCTCCTACTATGAGAACTCAGCTTTGGACTGACTTCACTGCCCACAACTGACACTAGCATTGAAAGCCTCATTTAAATGATTTATTCGTTACTTATAGATGGGATTTGATAGACTCCTTGAGAAAGCTCAGGTCTCGTGCTCGAAGTAACACATGAATCCCAGAGCTCTGCTCAGCACGCAGGTTTTTAAGCCAGTGCTTGACTGAGCCCATGAACGGAGGGGAGACCAGGATAGGGGAGGAATCCTCCATCTGCACATGAGGGCCTGGGCACAACAGAGAGAATTTTAAAACGCCAGAGGCAGCAGCAGGTCGGTATCTTGGGGAACAGACCACGCTCTGATGCAGAGTAATTGAGAAATTTGCTCCAGGGTTGGTTTTCCTGTACCTGCCCATCACAACCTTCATGTGAAGTTCCAACCTGGAGGCCTCCTCCAGCACTGTTCTTCAGGCACACGCTGCTTACTTACACCGGGAAGAGCTCGGGGAACTTGCTACAAATGGACCAAAGCTGAACAAGTTATATTTTAAAAAAAATCAAGTTTTACGATGTCACTGTAGTCATGACAAAACAGGCTATTCTACCTTGGTCTCCTAAAGCTTCTAGGCTTAATAAAAGAGAACAAAGTGGATGCAGTTGTCAAGCTGTCACAGCAACTGTACAATGCCTGCATAGGTAGGAAGAATTTGCATCTGCTGAACTGCAAGCAGGGCAAGGGATGCTGCCCGGGGCTAAAACCACGCAGGGGGACAACGCGCAGAAGCAGTCTGTGGCTCCACATCAGGCCAAAACACCAGTAACCTCATCACACCAATGTCTGCATGTGCCAAGCAAAGAGAAGGGACAATCACAGCTACTTAACGTTCACTTCCCCAGAACCTGGTGTTTCCTTACCAACATATAGCTGTGGTGCACTTCACAAAGATAAAAATTAAATATTTATTTTAAATTAATTTGCACCAAGGTTTTTGTTTTTTTAAAACAAAAGTTCACTCAAAGAAGCCTAAATTCTGTAATTACCCTCTCGGTACCTGGGCGTTTTAAATGAAGCTTGAAAAACACAAAAGTAATTCAAAGGATTATTGTTAAAGAAGGAAAAAAAAATACGAGTTAACAAAATGAAGCAGATTAGTGATTCTAAACAACATATTTCCTATATTCAACCACACTATTTCTAAAGTAAATTACCATTACCCACAAAACAGAATAGAAACAAAAAGGTTATATCATGCCCCAGTGTTTCTCTTCCTGCATCATTCCATATTTCACGTTCTGGGGGTAAACTTTGGGCTCAAAAATTAAAATCCACTTCCTCCATCACTGACGCTTTTCTTTACCTTAAGTAGCCGCAGCTAAGTTACAAGGATGTGTCACACATTCTGAAAGCCCTGTTTCTACCTTAAAAAAAAAAAAAATTGCTAGAGACAGACTCACAAAGCTCACCTTTAAAACAAAGAGCCCGTTGACTGTAGAACCGGATCAGTGAGATGTTCTCTACTTAGGAAATCTAGGAAATAATTGCTCTGTAATCCACCCACTTTTTAAGCCTATATGGCAAATGTTTAGTAAGTACTTATATTCTTTGACCAGCAGCCCAAATTACTTGGGTTTATACACTGACTTTTCTAAAACATTAGGCTATGCAAAACAACAGACTACAAAACGATGAGAGAAGAGACTCAAAAACTTTGAAGACGCTGACTCAGTTCATCTTATGAAACTCTAAAAATGTAAACGTTTTGGAAAAAAGTAAACCTTCAAATTTACACTTCTTCTGTAATACAGTGTTTACTAATAAGTTGATGCAAGAGATTAATTTTTCTGAAACAAGAACTCCTGAGAAATTAAGCACCAGAGTAAAGTGTCGACATTTGCAAATGATTAGCAGCAATCCTATTACCTTGGAAAAAGTGCAATTCCTTTAAAAAAGCAAAGTTAGCAGTAAAATAGCATTAGGATGAACCTTAGAAGTTCTGTGCGTTTCTGATCTAAACATTTATCTCTAAAAAAAAATATTCCTTTAAGAAACTTTGCCTTTCCCATTTCATTATTTCAGTGAGCATTTAAAATTGTTTTGACATTACTCACCTTCACGTTCATTTTGTGAATCTAAATACGGAAAGTAAGCTATGTAAGCTAGTGTATATTTTCAGATCTATCATAATTCAGAAATGAGATCAGTTAAAATATATATACACGATTTGGGGGAGTTGTGTGCTGTTAGCTCAGTGAGCGAAGCTTCGTTTGCTTTTTTTGGTTTCTTAGCAGTGAGGAACATAAAAATAAAACACCAAAACCAAACACTTTCAAGTCAGAGGAAAATCCTGGAACCATTAGGGGTTGGAGAAGCCCTCCGAGGCCACCTGGCTCCCACCACCCCCCTCCCACCACCACGTCCCTAAACACCAAGCCCAAAACCACCCCCAGAGCCCCCACCTCACGGAGCTGACCCAAGAGGCGCCGAGCACCCCCCTCCAGCACTGAGCAGCCCCAGCGCGGTGCGGGCACAGCCGGGAGGGCCGGGCCGGGCCCCAGCGCTGCGGGGCCGTTGGGGGCCGTTGGGGGCCCGGCCCCCCGCTCAGGCCGCCCCCTGAGGCAGCGCCTGCCCCAGCGGAGGTTTAACGCCCCCCCCAATACCCGGTACCCCCTCTTCGGTACCCCCGGTGCCCTCTCACCCTCCGGGCTGCCTCAGGAGCTGCCCGAGCTGCTGGGCCGAGCCGGCCGCCGCCACCACCCCCGCCGCCGCCATGGCCGCCTGAGGAGGAGGAGGAGGAGGAAGGGGGGGGGGGGGGGGGGAGGAGCCCTCACGTGAGGGCCGCGTCACGTGGGGCGCTTCGCGGCGCTTCGCGGCGCGTCATAGGTCGGGCGCAGCCCGGGCTGTGCGGCCCGCGCAGGCGCAGAGCCGCCCCGCGGCGCAGGCGCTGAGGGCGGGAAGGGCTGAGGGGAGGATGGAGGGGGGGGGTCCTGTGGTGGTGCCTGGCGGTGTCAGACGCTGTGGTAAAGGGTTTCTCGTTATGAAGGAACAAAACAGCCGCTTATCTCACGAGTCTTAGAGATATTTCAAAGGAAAATTAAAAAAAAAAATCAGTCAGTGGTGTGTTGCTGAAAGGTTCCTGTCTATAAAGCGGTCACCAAATGAAGACCACTCCTGTTCTGCATAAGAATATCCATAAAAAGAATTAAGGATACCTAAATAAAGTCCGAGTATGGATTAACTTAACTACTTTTCCGTAATCAACCGATTAAACAAGACCTGGAGTTTCTCTTCACCTTTACAAACGATTATTAGTCAACGCTTTCCTTACCGAAATAATGCACCTTCTGTTTCTAGTGAAGCAAGGACTTCAAGATTTCAATCTAATGTAATTTACACACTGAAGGAACCCAGAAGTTTACAGAATGTAATACTTAACAAATGAGAACGCAAAGTTTGAAAAAGGAGTAATGTGGGTGTGAGAGACGTGCGTCTGAAGTCAGCCCTGAGGTGTGTGAGGGCAGGCAGGCAGCCCAGCAGCATCCTTGGCTCTTGCCTTGTGGCCTCTTCAAAAGCAACACCAGGGCAATAATATTTCCAAGCACCTTGACAGAGGAACATACACACTGGAAAATAATAGGTCATTTTAATTATACTCTCAATAAAAGGTACAAAAGGAGAGGCTGTTTGTAGTTCTTGCCATTCATATCAGGTTGCCGTTCGTAGACTAACAGAATCATTAGGGTTGGAAAAGGCCTTCAAGATCATCTGGGCCAACTGTACCCTTACCACCAATGTCACCACCAAACCATGTCCCCAAGCACCACGTCCAACCTCTCCTTGAACACCCCCAGGGATGGCGATGCCACCACCTCCCTGGGCAACCCATCCCAAGGGCTGACTGCACCTTCTGAGGAGAAATGTCTCCTCATTTCCAACCTGAACCTCCCCTGGTGCAACTTGAGGCCATTCCCTCTGCTCCTATTGCTAGTTACTTGTGAGAAGAGGCCAACCCCAGCTCCCCACACCTTCCTTCCTGGTTGTTCAAGAGGGCAAAAAGGTCTCCCAAGCCTCCTCTTCTCCAGACTAAACAACCCCAGTGCCCTCAGCTGCCCCTCACAGGACTTGTGTTCCAGGCCCTTCACCAGCTTCACAGCCCTTCTCTGGACACACTCCAGGGCCTTGAAGTCCTTCTGGTAGTGAGGGGCCCAAAGCTGAGCACAGCACTCGAGGGGCAGCCTCAGCAGAGCTGAATACAAGGGGACGATCACCTCCCTGGTCCTGCTGGCTGCACTATTCCTGACACAACCAGGATGCTGCTGGCCTTCTTGGCCACCTGGGCACACTGCTGGCTCATGTTCAAGCGAGCACTGACCAACATGCCCAAGTTCTTTTCCTCTTCACAGCTTTCCAGCCTCAAGCCTGTAGCGCTGCATGGGGTTGTTGTGGCCAAAGTGCAGGACGCAACACTAAGCCATGTTGAACCTCATCCCGTTGGCCTATGCCCATTGACCCACCCTGTCCAGGTCCCTCTGCAGGGCCTCCCTGCCCTCTGGCAAATCAACACTTCCTCCAGCTTGGTGTCATCTGCAAACTTACTGAGGGTGCGCTCAATTCCCTCATCAAAGTCATCAATAAAGATATTAAAGAGGATGGGCCCCAACATTGACCCCTGGGGAACACCACTGGTGACCAGTCACCAGCTGGATGTCTCTCCGTTCACCACCAGTCTCTGGGCCCGGCCATCCAGCCAGTTGTTAACCCAGCACATGTCCAAGCTATGGGCTGCCGGCTTCTCCAGAATACTGTGGGAGACCATGTCAAAGGCTTTCAGGGCCTACCTGTTACCATTAAATTACAAACGCCTATCACCATTACAAAGGCCTTCAGGGCCTATCTATTACCATTACCTACAAAGGCTGCCCAGGACCTACCTATTACCATTTTCCTCCCATTCCTTTGCCAAAATTCTCTCTTGAAAAGAATCAGACATGATGTCAACCTGAAATTAGATTTTCACTCCAAGCTCACTGCTTGTAAATATGCAGCTGCTACAATTCATGCCACTGAAACCAGGATTACCACAGGTGAAGGAGAATCACATTGTGCAGAAGTGGAACAGGATGAGAGTGAATATTTTATTTGATTTTGTCTAATAATATTTATATCCTTTTGATGCAGAAAGAGAAAAAAAAATCCAAAATACTTTTATCCCTGTGCTGTGGAAAAGATGGTTATAAAGCATCCTGAAGAATTTTTACTCTTCGTATAAATTTAACATAAAGTCTTGATACACTGCTGGACAACGTTTTGTCTGAAATCTGAAAAAGCATAACAGAAATTAATCCAAAGTAAAATGTTTAGTTCATTGAGTTACTGTCTGTTCTCAAATAATACTTCTAAAAATCAGAATTTTATAAACATTTCTAATGACAACAAAGAAAAAGTAAGGTGTAACAATATATGCTTTCCCAAAACAATTTCTAGTTGACATAAAGTACACTGCTACCTCGTTACACTAATAGGGAAAGACCTGTGGGTTACACCACAACAGCTAAGAACGGATTAAACTTTAAGATTGTTATCAGACCGCTCTAAATCTTCAACTTTTGACAATGTTTCAACAACTTTTGAAAAGCAGCGAGTGAAGAATGTATCTGAAAATTTTGATCTGTTTTAAACTAAAGGGGAGTAGGTTATGACCAGACATTAGCAGGAACTTCTCCCCATGAGGGCGGTGAGGCCCTGCCCAGGCTGCCCCAGGAGCTGTGGGTGCCCCATCCCTGGCAGTGCCCAAGGCCGGGCTGGGGGGCTTTGGGCAGCCTGGGCTGGGGCAGGGGGCTCATTGGGGGGGAAAGGGAGGAAGGAAGAGGGTGGGAGGAAGGTGGGGGGGGAGGCGGGTGGTCTGTAGGGTCCCTGTTAAACCAAACCATTCCATGATCGTGAAGCGAGATCACCACAACTTGTCTTAACAGTCATATGTTCATCTTAACTTCTGTCATGATGAAAGCAGAGATTCAAAGAGACTTTTCCCAGGCATGATTAGAACTATGAGAACTTGATTCTATTTACTGATCTCTGCGTCTCTCGTGATTTGAGAAGAAGGGAAGGCAACCAGTCCATTCTGTACATTTTCTCGACATTTTAACCTACCAGAAAATCAGTGACATAAACGGGAATTTTCAAGAATAGAAAATCTTTGGGAAAGATGTATTTGGGACTTTACATCGCATTTTACTTTTAAAAATTACTGATCCTTTCAGTCAGAAAAGAAGCAAAAACTTGTAATTTTTTTTCCCAGTAAAATATTTATGCGGTTCAAAGAAAATAATTTTGCCTAAAATCCAAATTCCTTGTGATAGAATAACATCAGACAGATTCCCTATTTCTATTTTAGACTTCAGATTGAAAATAAAAATAAAAATAAAAATAAAAATAAAAATAAAAATAAAAATAAAAATAAAAATAAAAATAAAAATCCTTCCCATATGAAATAATCTAGAACAGAAAGAAAACAGTACGTAACCTCCACCTGCAGCTCTAATGACTGAGGAAAAGCATTAGACTGTGTAGAGTGGCACAGGCCGCAGGCCATGAGTAAAACTATGGTATGTTATTTCACAGACAAATCTGTTCTCCAAGGGTAAATTCTTTCCCCTTTTGTTTCCCGGTGCCACAGAAAATGTGCGTTCTGGTTGCCCCAAGCTCAGGTCCCCTCCATTCAGCTCAGGGTCGCGCCGTGCCCGCTGCTCAGAGCTGCCCGCTGCGGAGCCCAGGGTTAAGGCGCTCTCTGGCCAAAGCTCCTCATGAGAGCACCTCGCCCTGCTTCAGCTGTGGGATCTAAGTTCTCAGAATAAATATCTTCCTCTGTAGCCCGTGTCAGCTACAGCCACGTCCCCTAATTTAAAACCTCATTCTTTAATAAGGTTCACAAGACCTTCTCAAGGTTCATTTGGAAGGTAAAAGCAAGGATTGCTGTTAAAAACGTATAGGCCCACTGAGACGCAGAAGACCTAAATCTCCCTAACATGAGGCTATATTTCTGGGCATCCCATATGGAGCACTTGGCAGCATGGTCCCAGGGAAACCCAGGGCTTCAACGACTCCAGATTGAACAACAGGCAGCAGGCCAAATTAATCTGGCAAGCCTCCCGTAGTGCCCAGTTGATCTACTACTCACCCCAAGCTGCAAAGGACCTGATGACAGAGGCAATGCCCCACGCTGGGTGAAACACCAGCTGAAGGAAGGGACAGCAGACCTGAGTGGCACAGGCGGTCACGCCGGAGTGCCACTCACGTCTTCTGGCCCTGCCTGAATCATGTAGTCAGCTTCTAATACTTAAATAATTAGAGGACATGGGTTTTATTCTGTTGTATTCAAGCTGGGAATTCCCCATAAAATATTGAATTGTTTTAACGTGGTTCTAGTTCTAGCTCATCCCCGAACGCACGATTTTATGTGTAGAGAAATGTTACTGGTGTTTGACGCTATTTTCCTGAGCCATGCTTAGGTAAAGATATAACAATAGAGAGACTTACATAATTTTGGTTAGAAGAAATTAAAGTCCTGAAAGTTGCTCAGTATTCAGAATACACATAAGCTATGCTTTTTATACAAAACTAGTATTTGTACATGTACAATATAAAATAAAAATAAATAGCTTTAAAGTGTGCCTAAGCAACGCCTTTTCTTTTTTTTTATCTGGTTGCATCCTTTCTCTATACCGATCTGTACCATAATCTGTACTTCTGGGAATTTAGTCTCTCCTTGGCTCTGAAATAATTTTTTTATGCATTAATTTGGCATCTTATTTGTACAAAGTCATAAAGAATAGCATGTTTTTGTTGATGCGTGTAAAAAATGTAGCTTTCTGGGTGTCTGAACTAGTGAGATTTACTAAACTGCACAAACTAAGCATGTTCCTAGAAAAAAAAAAAAAAAAAAAAAAAGGGTTAAAGGAAATGGGGTTGCGTTCAAAGACAAAATGAAATATATATTAAAACAGTTTACTTTTATTGATAAAGTATTTTATTTTTGATATTTGGTTTCACCCTAGGGGCCTTGACTATGAGCTTTATACATTGAATGACATGGCTAACAAATAAATTTCTTTTCTTTTTTTGGGTTTTGGTCATGTCTCACCTCCCTTTTATTTCTAGTCCCTCAGCTCCCAAGATGTCTTGAAAAGGTTTGTAAATTATACATCCTCTACCTTAGTTACTAAACTCTTGAAATCTTGTGATTACAGCATTTGCATCTCTACTTCAGGCCACAAAGTCCTCACAGCGTAAGCAATTAATCACTTTACGAGACCGCCCTTTTTAATTTGTGTGACTATGATTTGCAACTTACTGAAGAGAGCTTTCCTACTTTTTACAGAGCTAAACTTTTCCTTATTCAGAAAAATATCCATGGAGGGAGAGAACTAATGGTAATTCTGCTTGAGCAGGTACCACTTAACCCTGCGCTTTGCACCTCAGAAGATGCTTTCCTGATGCAACTGACATTTCCAAACCTCGCACCTGCAAAAAAAGGATCCCCTGACGTATGCTGACACATTTAGATGGATGCATCACAACGTGCTGGATTTTTATAGCGCATCCTATGGTTCTAAACACATGAATGTAACAGGGAAGCCAGTTCACAATGCTAGCTGTACTGGCAAGAAGCATAAAGAGACTCTGGGGGTGGAACGGGAAGGTCGTTTTGAAATAATTAAATAAATCTGAGTCGATGTGAATGGATTTGGGCTGGATTCGAGCTCAGAAATGAGTTATGCTTCAGATGCTCTGCAAACTGGATTACCCAGGTTTAGGGTTATTTTTCTATCCGGCACACGTCAATTGCTAAATTAAAAAAAAAGATAAAAATAAAAATAAAAAAAAAATCTATGGATTTCTTTGTTGTGATATACCCTCAGGCTCAAAGAACGCGGTAGAGCACACAGTGTAAGTACAACTGGATCCCTGGTGAAGAATAAGCTCTGGAAGGAGTGCCAGGATAGACTGACGATACGTGTGTCCTCCTGCGAAATAGCTGGATGGAGCAGAGCAGAAAAGACAAGCAGTGTGTTACGCCTGTGCTGGTCTCCAGGCCCACCAGAAGTAAAAGGAAGGGCTCGAATTTTATCTGTGACACCCAGAGCCAGGGAGTGACGAGCACTAATGCTAAATTCTGTTGGGCCACACCTCCTGCCATGCGTTGTGTCTTCTCCGTTTTGGTAGGAGACGGCTGGGGCAGAAGGCACCTTTGCTTCTTTGAAGACGTGAGTCCTCCTCTAGCAAAGAATCTCCTGTTTCAGAATGAATCCCAAACAACTCTGCCTGTTTGGCACTGCCTGGGCAGTTTGAATGGCCACATCCCCGCTCCAAGGCTGTGCTAATGCTTTTGGTCTTCTGCCATCATGGGTGGCAATTTGCAGATGATCCTTGGAAGCTTCTGACCCATTCTGTTTGGAAATTGGACATTTCTGTAGTGAAACTCGGGTACTTTCCTGTGACTTAATCTGAAACGATCATGGAAGTAAATGGTTTTTAATCTGTGTGTTCTTAACATGCATTAGAGAAGTACTCGTATGGCTAAAAGTGACTGTCACAGTTAAGGCAAAGCCACCTCGGAGGAGCTTTTGATGGGGAGGACCCGGTGTTCTGCCAGGCAGGCACGCTGCAGAGGGAGGCAGAAGGGGTCCTTCAGTTCACAGCTGCTTGGGTTATTGGTTAACACAAAAAAAAGTGGTGTTGTCTGTGGTTATGTACTCCCGTGTGCGCTGAAAAGCAGGGAAGAAGCAGAAAAGCTCAGGGGGAAAAAAAAAAAAAAAAAAAAGAGAGAGAGAAAGAGAAAAGGAAAAAGAAAAAGAAAAGAAAAAGGAAATGAAAAAGAAAAAGGAAAAAAAAAAGGAAAAAGGAAAAAAAAAAAAAAAAAAGAAAAAGGAAAAAGTGAAACCTGGAGCATGCAGTTAGGCTGTGGAGCCCCTCCTGCTGTACGCCACAGCGTGGCTGAAGTTACCCAGCTGTGCTGGGCAGCCTGCAAGAGACAAGCTTTAGGCTGCAAATAAACAGGGCAGGGCTTTTTACCCCTCCCTGGGAAGTCTCCTTTTTTTATATTTATTTATTTTCCCTCTCCACCGTCAGCTCTCGAGCTCCCTGCTTGCAGCCCCAGCCTCGCTTCCCCGTGGCTTTTGTGCTTCGACGCCCGGGCAGCCCCACAGCTCGCAGGCACGGAAACTGGGCTGTGCATGTGAGAGGCTACGAAGGTCCTGGTGACATTTCCCTTTTCGCCGTAACCCTGAGGACACCCAAAGTGAAGAGCAAAGCGCTCGGCAGGGGCTGTGACAAGAGTTATGGCGGGAGTTATGACAGGAGTTATGACAGGAGTTATGGCAGGAGCTGTGGCAGGAGCTATGACAGACTTTATGACAGGATTTACGTCAGGCTTTACCAGGATCCCCTCGTGTTGAAGGCCCAGCTGCCCTTTTTACCCAACTTTCACCCCAAAAACCCTTCCCCGCGGGGCCTGGCGGTGCCTCACGCCTCACGGGGGCGCCCGCCTCAGCCCCGCTCCCGCTCCCGGCCCCGCTCCCGGCTCCGCCCCGGCGGGCGGGCGGCAGCGCCCGGGGCCGCGGTGGCCATGGAGGCGCCGCCGCTGCTGCCGGGCCGCCGGGGGCCGCCGGGCGCTGCGGAGCCGGGGGAGCCGCCCAGAGTGAGTGGGGCCGGGGCTGAGGGGAGCCGGGGGGATCCGCGGGGCTGAGCACGGGCCCTGTGAGTGCTGCAGCAGGGCTCTGGGACAGCGACAGGAGCCGAGGGAACGGTGTGGGTGACGGGGATCATCGCGCTGCCACCGCTGTCCTTCCCAGCAGGGTACCCAGGGGATCCAAACGCACACGAAGCCGAGCTGGGTGGAGACCCGTTTCCATACCTGGAGGGCAGCTGTGTAGGAAACACAACACAGAAGCTAGTCAGGCTTTCAGAAATTTGTCAAACAACCCAGTCATTGCTTGTGACAACTTTCTGAAAACCTCTTTGGCTGCGTTTAGGGCAGTTGTTTGTACACAGCTGGGTTTTGCACCGCTTCGCTGTTTGCTTCTGTAAAGCAGCATCTCGGTGAGGCCTTGCTTTCTCCTTCCAGCAGCAGTGAAAACACCTGTGTGTTCACAGGCCTTTCCACCTGGAAGGGTTATGGGTTCTTCTCTGCGAGTAGAGCTCTTTTCTGCCTGTCCTGGGACATGACCTAAGTGCTGCTGCTTGTCCTAAACTCTGTTTCCAAGCTGGAGATGTAGCCCAACACTCCCTAACAAAATCAGTCATTTTGAAGAAATCCTTGCTTGCCTTTTGCCTAGCTTGCTCATTGATCCTTGTTAATCACGCACACTAACCGTGGTCTGTTCACAGGCAGGACCAATGCATTGATTGTTTCTTCCCTACAAGATAATTCCGGAGGGCAAAGCCTTCCCTGAAGCCAGCCTCTACGAGAAACTTCCCCAAATTGTCTTGGCATCAGAGCGATAAGCTTGTCAGGCAGCTCCTCTGTCTGCCGGATTCCTGTCTCTGATGCTAAATATCTTAAACCCCCCCAAAACAGTACTTTGAATTTATTTTTAATAAGCCAAATTTCTTCTGATACGTGGCAGCACATCGTTTTTTCCTCCTCGCCTTCATCTCCCGCATCCCACCAGCTCTGCTGCTGTACCCCCGCGCCGTGGCTTTTAATAAAGGACGAGCTGTGCAGCAACAAAGGGAAGAGAATGTTTTCCCAGCGGAAGGCGGCCTGCCTTTAGAGGACCTTGTCAGACTTTTTGTCATTATATTATTCACTTTCTTAGTACAATACACATTTCGCTTTCTGATTTGCATCCCATCCAAATATCCTCTATTCCTTGGCAGTGTTCTTGTTTCAACTGTTTTCCGCCGAGGTTCCCGCTGTATTGATCCATTTTATTTTTACATAAGGTATTCAAATGTTAAATTTAGCTTCCATGCTTCAGTAGTCTGTTAGTTCTGTGGCAACGCAGCTCGTGCCTGTGGAATCACGTGCTCGTGCAAGGGATCGAATATTGTTACTCCTTAAACAAAGTTTGTTCAGAAAGGCATTAGGAAAACATTTCAAACGCGTGCGCATCTCCAAGGAATTCAGGCAGAGTCGGGCCCCGAGATGGCTGTGTCAGTTCTGAAGCTGCTCGTTAGGCTGCTAATTTGCTGCCACGATTTTAGGAGCCCCCAGGAGTCGGGTTGTGCCCCATTGCTGGGCTGAGGGCACCCAACATCCTTCTCACGGAGCGGTGAACACCTTGCCCTGGGGTGCTGAGAGCTGTGCTAAAGACAGCCTGGCTCGGACAGCCCACTCCCGTCCGAGTGCTTCTGATGTGCAGGAAATCCCAAAATCATAGGGAATGGTCCAGGTGAGAAGCAGGAAAAGGGGGCAGTTTGCAGAAAGAGACGCAGAGAGCTCATTACAAGCGATGTCTTCATAGCTGTCTGACTTGGCTTCGGGGTTTTCCTTCCGTTTCCTCGATTTAATTAGCCGTTTCACAGCACTTCCCATGATCTGCTCCTTTGATAAGCCCCATCCTAAATTATACATGACTGGAGGGTGACGTAGCCTCTCTTCCCAGGGGCATTTTATCCCCGGTTTCTGAAGTTGAGTCTTGGAGATGTTTAGTGAGATCTGTCTATTTCCCTGCTCATCCAGCATGAAACGGTGTTAAATAGAAAGTTTTTGTGTTGACCTAGCCCCCGACAGGCTGCATTTTCCTGACTTACTGTACTTACCGAGCCTCCAAATGAATGCAAGGTGCCTATCAGGCAGAAACAATAAAATCCTGCGGACTTGTATTCGAGGTCCTATGCCTTGCAAAGATATGTAAATATTGCTTTTGATTCTTTCAGAAGCGAGTGTGCAAGCTGTTAGAAACCCTTCCAAATGAGGCCGATGCTCGCCTCATTGACTGTGCTATGGAGCTGGATTCCAAACAGAAGCTCTCCTCTGGCTGCGGTCCGTGGGATGCAAAGACAAAGCCAAATTCTATGGTATGTTCACACCGGCAACAATACCTATTCCTAGAGCACGTTTAAAATAGGTTTTATAATCAAATTGCAAATAATTGCCTTTTTTTTATGGTTTTGTACGTGTTTTTGTTAATTAGGTTTTTGAAAACCAAGGAAGCAGAGGTACTACCCAGCCGTGCCCGAGATGTATTGCTGGAGAATCTGTAAGTGTATTAACCTTCTTTCGGTGGCATGAAAGATGGACTTGTTCTTAAGCATTAGATCCATAAAACATAAAGTTAATAAAAACCACAATTACATTCCTCAGGAATAAAGCATGTAAATAAAAGAAGGCAGATTGATTTAGCATTTCTCAGGTATGCCAGCAGAGTACAAACTAATCCGTTTGCAGCAGCAGTTGGAAAATACGGAGGCAGCAAACACATTTTTCAAATTCCCTCTAAAAAGCAGAGTTTAGGAAGTAACTGAAGCAAACAGTAGCGTACAACTTCCTCTACCCCATTTTTATATCTTCCTTGATGTAGTGAATCATAATAAAACACTCAGGAATCCCATTCTGTGTCATATTTTTTCCTCTAATTGGATATTTCCTTTCCAAATAGTAGACCTTGCCTGAAAGCATTGCCCTGTAGGTGTACTAGGCCTAGTTTTAAACAAACTAGCTAAGGAGCAGTAGCCATCAGAGCTTGGTGCAGACAGCTTGAGCTTCCTGAAAAACAATGCAAGTGTTTGGACAGCCGAATAGTGCTGCCTTCTGAGCTGTCTTGATACCCAAAGTCAGCTGGCCAAAACCAGCTGTGGTGTTTGTGTAGGCAGGAGCCACCGCTACGATTTGGCACAAGGAACATGCTGTAACAGTGCACCAGGAGCACAAGGATCTCTCACCAAGAGATGATGGTGAGCTTAAGCACTTTCTTTTTTACCATGCATAAACAACCAAACCCAGAAGAGAGGACAGCTGGGAGCAGTGACAGGGGTTACACCATTCCTGCAGCTTCAGTTTTCATGTAAATTTTCTAACCAAAGTTTTGGAAGTCTTTTAAGTGTATGGGAGCTGCTCAAAAGTTGAGTAGCTTTTGATCACACAGGATTCCTTAGAGAGCCAAAAATAAGTTTGGGAGAGTGCCATGCATTTCTTCCAAAGGGCTGAACGTTCATAGCAGAATCTTCAGTCTGATGGAACTGATGGCAAAGTTTCCACTGAATGCTGCAAGACTGAGGTTTCTGTCATAAATCAGAAGCTGTAACTAAAAAGGCATTTACTGTGTTATCTTACTTCTGCTTGTCTTTTAAAATAAAATAAAACCAGATCTAGGGCTGACTTTAGGAGTAATTATTATGAGAATAAACCAGTATGACCGAATATGTGAACTACTGTTTGAGCTTTTGAGGTATGTTACCTTCTTTGGGGGCACGAAGACCTTAAAGAAGGGGTTTTGGGATTAAAACCCAAACTGGCACATTAGAAGTCAGTTTTGTTACCTTACAGAACTCCAGTGCCAACATCAGAGTTTGTAATACTCTTCTCTACTGTTAACCACTGAATTTTGGAAAATTATCACCACTTTCATGTAACATGAGTATAAACACTGTAATTCCAAATAAGCACATTCCTAGTTTAAGTAGTAACATGTCAGAGTAGCTTGACATGGTTTTTCTTCTGGTGTAGTAATGAACTTGAAATCAAAAATACTCCCTAAGTTACCTGGGGTTGTGTAATTCACCTCTTCAACAAACATTCATAAGAATTTTCCTGCTAACTGTCCTGTGCTGGCAATAAAGCAGCTCAAGTTGGTGTTATTCAAATCTGGAGCCCTCGTGTAGCTGCTTGCTAGACTTCTTGCTAAATTAGCCTCGTGTCATTGAGTTGAAACAGAAACTGCTTTGCTTAAAGCAGGGTGATTTAAAATGTGACTGAATTTGATGAAATTCTGATTTCTGTGATTTTCCCTGTAGTGGGGACAAAGTTTATCCGTCTCTGTTGCATAATGTCAGATTCAAATTAGAGTTTAAGTAGTAAGATGCAGTGTTTGGTAACGGAATAAGCAAGTTAGCATATATATTCACTTCTCCATTATTTGAGTCATGGGCCTGGAACAATCTGCAGATGAAAGAAAAACCTGACTGCTCTGCTCTGACGGCTTGCTTTTGCAGAGAGGGGGGATTCTTTCTGGCTCCCAGTTCCAGTCAGCAGAGTTTGGTGGTTTACACAGCGTGCCACACAAAGACAGGCCTAGAGCAGCTGGAGCTGCGTTAGAGTGCAGCTGAATTGACGTTGTGCTGAGCTCCTAACACCGTCCTGATCCGAGCTGGCTCACGTGAGTGTCCCTGCATTCACAGCACAACTCGGCTCTAAGCCCTCTAACTCCCGATGATGAACTGGCCGTATAGATCTGTTAGCTCTGTGTTCTTCAGATGATCCCTTACTGGTGGCCAGTGCCACAACGGATATTACCGTTATATTTTGTTAAATTTAGTGGGAATTATATTAGTAAATTATCTTTATTCTTAAAATAATAAAAAGCTCATATTATGAGTACAATGTGTAGTGATCTGATTTGAGCTCAGATAACTTTCTTCAGAGTTAAAATTCACCTCTGGAAAACCACACGTGAAATTTTGTCATTTCAGGGACACTTCAATCATATCCTGGGCTTCTAGAGATTGAGAGACTGCAGCTCAGCAACACTTTCTAAATGCTAAAGACACCCCTGTGAACACCGTACAGCTGGATATCTGTACCTGCCCTCACGGCGTGGATTTGTGTGTGGTATGCAGCATAGAGCACTTTGCTGTACGCGTTACTCTTCCCGTGTATGATTGCAACTGACATTGTTTTTACACTTGAAAAAATGCTTCTGCTTTTAAGGTAGCTCAGCAGGTACAAAAAATATACATTTGATTTAACTTTTTAGAGTAGGTAAGCTCATTGAGTCTTTGGCCCAGTCTTCACCCGGGACTGGATCAAAGATCATGCTGATACAAGATATTTTCCTGTCTCTCTTGCTCTGGTACTCTTGGGAGGTGGTCCTTGTGTTTACATTGGTACAAGGCCTGCGTTTTTAGCTCAGCTCTGTGTAAGCAGGCAGAAATAGGTGAAATTCAGTTTTAGACAGAGAGCTAATCAGCTTTGCAGCTCTGCGAAGGCCGGTAAAAATCCTACTGAAACTTAATGTTATGGTAAAATCCAAAGTATGCATCCAGTTCAGGAACCTTTCGTACACGCTAAACATCTACTTTGTAATGAGTACAGTTTGTGAATGGGACAGGTAAATATCTAACAGAAAAATCAGTATTATTGGAACAGCACTATAATGCAAAGATGGATGGTATTTTAGATCCAGGCAATTCTCTCAAAGCTGCTGAAGATGCCATTTGACACCCGGACTCCTCCTTTCCACTTATGGTAATATTAGAACAAATCTGTTTGAGAAGTTTGAGCTTGTTATCCAACATGATTTTATTGGCTGGCCACAGATAATTTCCTCTGCATTTTAGCAGTATGCTGGACTGTAATTTTTAAACACATTCAGATTTTTAGTCTCTTAAGGTATCTGAGTTGTGCTGCTTGGATGTGACACCTCAGTGGCTGCTTCAGGTCCTAAATCTCAGAACCAAGCAGCAGCGTGTTAACCTTCTGCATTGGAGGGAAACTGCTGTGACCTGCCAAAGTTCATGCAGGAATCAATCTCTGCTGTTGGAGAAGTGCTGAGCCATAGCCGTGCCCTGCTGCCACCGAGCCTGTGGGCAGAGTTCAGCCCAAAGCAGATATCGCAGGGAGAACAGCGTTTGGCCCCTCCTGTTTTGAAAGCAGACATTAGGCAGTGCAAATTAAAATGGTGGCTCCAAAGTTGCAACGATCTGGTGACAGGCTTTTAAACCTTACTTTCCCAGTGGGGTTTATCATACTGTGAAATGCTTAGACGAAGCTTTTCACAGTCTTAGAGTGCTTCCCGTGTTGTGTGTGGAGTTGTAGCTAGCGCTGAGTTGACTGTTATTAAGAAGATATTCTTCCTAAATACATGAATATCCTCTAAATACTGAATTGAATTAAGTGACAAATGAGGAAATAAGTCTGTTAAGCAGAGCTGCAGTAAATTGGTATCCAAAGTGTTTTGTTAGGAAAGAATAAATTTCCTCCAAGCCAATATAAATTTTAGATACACTGAAAATAAATCTTTGCAAAGAGCAGTTTTTTTTCAAAAACCTCAAAATCTTCTTCAGCCACAGAAGCAGTACAGTCTGTTCAAAGAGCAAATCACTAAGAAGCACAGTGGTTTTAAAAATTGTATTGGCCCTGTTTGTTAAGGTAAGAGACTCACCTTAAACTATCTAACTCCCAGTACAGGTTGATAGAAGCAATAGTTATTTATCCAAGCTGGAAGGGAACATGTTCTCACTTGAAACTATACAAGTGCATGAGCAAAATCCCATAAACTTATCAGAGTTGATCAACTAATGCAAAAAAGGAATACAAAATGTTTTCTAAAGACGCTGTTTGCTCTGAAATTACATGTTTGTTACTAAGATAACTACATCATATTTTGAGAGCAGTTCATTTTTACACAATTTTTCAGTTTTTATTTTTAAAAATCCTGGTAATAATAGCAGCCAAGAAAAAAGCTGCCTAAGTATCAGTTTCTGTGCTGTAAAAGTTGAAATAGCTACCTGAATGTAAAAGGGTAAAAGGTACCTAAAAGTTTAATCTCTGCAAAATGACTCAAAACCTATTATGCTTCATTGACTATATGTTTGGCAAGGAGCAATTAGCAGAACCGTATATAGTCAATATTTAGGGTATCTGAAGACAAGAGTATCAGAAGTACGCTTGGACTCTTGAATGGAAAAGTTTTATGCTGGAATATAAAAGAGCAAATAATTACACCAGCATGTTTAAAACACAGGGAATAGTTCTGTGTATCATCAAACCAGAGTGTTTTCTGTTTAAATAATTCAAATTTCATCATGTTAAGAATTCACGGATGCCAGTGCCTCTGTTTCTTCTGTTTGCTTTAAACTTAACTGTATTTTAATCTGCTATAGAGTAAGGTAAAATGAGAACCAAGTGGTTTTCCTTGTGATCCTTGTAGTTTTTGTCATGTTCTTTTTAATTCCTCACCCTTCAGAGTGGCGGTCACTTGTTTTTTGTGAAGTCTCACCGTACATAAATCAGGGAATTGGTCATAGTTGCTGGCTGCATTACAGAGGCCTGATGAAGTCATACTACTGTTCGATTTTAATGTAATTTTTTCATATCAGCCTTCTCATCGTTGCTGTGCACTGTACAGGTATTTTATTACACTGTCCACAGTGACTCTGAGGTCTGTCCTTGGAGATTACTACATCTGTACAGCTCTAGAAAATAGGAGAACTTTATACTTCATACTGCTTTTACTCTGTAACCTGCAGTGTGACCATGGCCACTTGTACTTTCTTTACACTGTTAGAAACATAATGCTGCAGTTCACAGCAAATCTAATTGGTTAGGGGGTTATGTTATGAGTACATTTTGAATCTCTAAATGCTACGCTATAGAAAGTAAACTTGAGTAAAATGTAGGGTCACAAGTAGAGGGTTTTGTTTGTTGGTTTAACTATAGCCTTTTACATTCTCCAGGAGCACAGCAATATGTCAGATCAATTCTCTAGTAATATTTAAACAAAATACAAAACTTTGTTGTCCTACCAATTTCATCTGTTTGGAGAATAAACTCCAAAAATAGATTTAGATGAAGACCACCTAGTGGAAACTCCCTTCATTTTCAGTCCATCCCAATTATCATTGTAGTTATACAGAGTGTTGTAAATAAAATGCATCAGTATTGAAAAGGAATGAAAAAACAGTTGGTTATTACCATCTGCTGCATTATAACACAGTTTGTAATGAAAGAATGAGTACAAAAAGTACTTTTTGATACAGAAATGTAATGCCTTCCTTCCGTAGCAAAGATTTATAAGAAAGCCTATCTGTATCTTTCTATTCCTTCAGATTTGACGAGTGTTTTAATCCTTGCTTCCTTACCATTTCAATTTCCAGGATAATTTTCCCCAGTTATTTAACTGCAGCAGCACCAGGCTGGGTCAGCTGGGAACACCCAGTTCAATCTCCTGTATGCTCCAGTGACTAGTAGCAGACAGCCACATGGGAAAGGTCTAAGAAACGGGGCATGTGCTGAATAGAAACACTTTTTACAAATAGAAAAACAGTGTTTTATGCCATGTTCTGTTGTGGGCGTTCAGTCTTGCCTCATAGCTAAGTCCTGAACATCAGGTATCACAAAAATTAGGAAAATGCAGATAGTTTCCAGTGGTATTTTTGTCCTCACACTTGTTTATCAATACAAACGTGTGGCAGGCTTCAGGCGAATGTTCTATTTGACTTTTCCTTTCTCATTAAACATCGGTGCCTTCACTATTTAAGAAATAATTCCTGTTTGACTTGAGTTTAAATGTTTTTGTGTAGTCAAACGTAATTTGTACAGTATAAGGATACTCTACCTAGTATTTGTTAAAAATAGCAGCTCCCTCTTTTCTGTTTTTCTTGAGTTTGCAGAGAATTTAAAAAATAAAAACAAACCTCTGGGAATTGCAGTTCAAGGTAGGATGCAGAAGGGTAATTGCACTGTCTTTTTTTTTTCCAGTGTTCTGCATTCTTCCTTTTTGTGTGAGGCTATAAGTGCTAAAAAAAACCCTTGAGATTTTTACTTACTTTTCTGAATGCTACTGTTGATAAAGTATTCTGGGTAGATGTAAATTTTAGTTATATGGTGTGTAAAGTATCCAGAAATGAAACAATAGATGTTGCTCACTTTGTGATGCTGATTTTTCTCTGCAAGCTCTTCACTGGGGGCACAGCAGCACCTGCTGAATATCCTTGAGCCTGGCTCCTTTGGTCCTTGTAAAGTGGCTGCTAGGTTTATTCCTGCTGCACTGTTAACTGGTATTTCCAGCTGACTAAAAACACGGCAAGAACAACTTCTGTTCAGAAGCCTCATGGACATCCATGGTTCTTTTCACAACTGAGCTGCATACACTTTTGTGTAAACCCTAAAGAGAATCTTTAGGCCGGGATGTGATTCCTTCCTCCGTGCCTTCAGACGGGGTAAGGAATGCATTTATAAACCAGCCATGGTGAAACCAAACTGCAACTGAAATACTTTGATATATTGAAGACTTGTAACAGTGTGGGAGGTTTTTGTTTGCTTGCTTGCTTTAGCAGATGTACTGTATTTTTAATTCATTTCAAGATTTGTTGTCAGAATCATGAAGTAATTGTAAGAAGTACAGCTGAATGCCATGAAGTTTGGGACAGGTAAACATTTCTATAAGGCAGATTTGTGTAAAATCTGCAGTAGAACCTCAAAACTATTTTTGTAAGACTTTCTTCACCTTGTATAACTGAAATTTTGTTTTATTGATAAATATTATATACTCTTTATATTTCTTAATGCTGTGGTTTGTACACAAGATAACTCAAGTGAAACTTTATTTACATGTATATAGTAAAATAAGCATATGGTCTTTTTAATTCAGATTAAAGATAGATTATATAATATTTTTATCTTTGTATTTTGTAATTTGTTACTCAGAAAAGCAGAAGCATTAAACACCACTTTGGCTACAGTATGAAACTGACTGATTTTGTTATTCCATCAATAATTGAATTGCGTTCTGCAGGCACTCAGGTATAAAGGTAAATAAAACCTGTTTGTGGTTTATTTTGTATGGAGTTTCCTTTGTGCAGCATAGCCCGCGTGGTTTTCCCCCCTCACGGGCCAGATACATGAATGATATGCAGAATCAATATTTTGCAACAAGTAATTCCTCTACAGGCTTGGTTTAATGGGGAGTTAAACATTAATACTTTTCAACAGATCTTCTCCATCTGCGTTTCCAGATTTTGTTTTTCCTCAACTAATTGGAACACCTTAGGATCAGACCTAAGTTCCTGAGGATTTGAGTCAAAACGTAGGTGCCTAGATACCTTCGTGAGTCTAAGCTCTGATCTCCTTAGACTACCGCTGCTTTGGTTAGATTATCATTTTGCTGTGCAGTAGTGTGGTTTTGAAGCAAATCCCCCCCCCACTGCCACTCGCTGTGCATTGCTTCAGATTTAGTTCTTGAAGTGGCTTCATGCACAATCTCTTGCCCTGGGACCACCGTCCCGGTGCACATCGCATTGCCCGCGTGGGATCGGAGCCATGGGCTGCTCCTTGGGGCAGCTGTGCTCAGGGCAGCAGGCTACGTGTAGTCCAAAGTCAAACCTCCACACAATGTCCTGCATATGTGTTGGGCTGTAGCCCTTACTTTAACTTGCCCTTTCTGCAAAAAATCTTCAAAGAAAATAAAACCTGTTTGCTAAATAAGCACACATCAACTTGCTTGCATTTAGTACAGTTCTAGAGAAAATGTTTTAACTGTCTGCCTTGCAGAAGCGTAACCTTGTCCACACCTTACAGTCCAATGGTCCTGGGAAAGCAGCAGCTGTACATGGGAACAGCGACACTGTGAGCAAGGGGAGGGAGGGTGAAGAGAATTTTTGGCTTGTTTGTGATCTTCTTTTCTCACCCACACCTGCGTGTATTGAGGGAGTTCCTCTCTTTATAGATGGACATGATTTTGGCAGGATAGCATTGCACATCAGTTTGTATAAAGGGAAGATGAGAGCATTAAGCCTTGTAAGAAGGAGCGAGAGTGAATGTGAGTTGGTAGGATGAATGGATGGAAATAATAAATACATTATCCATACTGTGCAATATTTTTGTGCTGGATTTAGTTGGTTTAGGCCATGATACTAGCCTAATTCACTTATTATTTGCTTTGCCAGCGAGCCAGGGGCAGCAGGACTGGCCAGCTGCTCTGCCCTCCGCAGTCATCCCCATCTCCTTCACAAGTAAGCAAGAAAAACACAAGCCATCTTGCTTTTTTTTTTTTCCCCATAAAAATAGCAATAATCAACCTAGGCAGATCAAATCGTCATTCATTTATCTGAACCTCACCCACTGCCAAACAACAGGCCCTCACCAGCCCTAAAAAACAGATTTGCCATTCCTCAACCACACACGTGTTAAGGCCTACAAGCTGCGATCAGATGTGAAAATGCTGCTCTGCTCTTTGCTGTAATAAACCAACCTGTGTTTCTGAATCTGAGTTTCCAAATAGCTTTTAGAAACCTAAACAACAACTTCCTTGATGTTGGACTGCCCCCTGGGACGCGGTCCCTGCCAATATTAATGCGCACATGTTCAATACGTGATGGCTCTTATTTAGCACTGGATATATGTTGTGCTAGCGTCTGAAGTTGATAGTATTTAATGCCATCTGCTTTGTAGAATCAGGTGTAGTGATATTTGTGTGCGATTATAGTGTTGTTACTGAAACAATATAGAAATCACTGCATGATATTTGCTTGCAACACAGGGTGTCATTCATGAGTTATACATAAATGGCAGCTTTACATATTTAAAAGGAACATGGACTGCTTCATATCTGAAGTATGTTTCCCAGGAGATAACACCACCATTTGATCTATTTTTGATTAAAATGTAAAAATTAAAAATTAAATCAAATGGTAGTATAATTCCTTTGGGAAAACATACTTCAGTTATGAAGTATTCCCCATAGTAACCTTGAGAATCTTACAGCTGTATTGTCTCATCTGTAGGTGGTCTTTTTATGTCTCACATAATTAAAATGAATTGCTGTTAGAGAACCCATACTACTGCATACAGATTTATGAACCTTGAGGCACCTCCATTCACAGACAAACAGTGATATCAAAAGCTCCCCGTGCAGATACGCTGCGCCGAGGCAGGTACTGGTAATCGAGATGCTTACCGGTGAGCGTTACTTACCTCTGTCTCGAAAGGGTAAACAAGGAGCATGCTGTAAAGCAATAACACATTTCCAATAAAGAACGGTTTCTAAAGAAAGACAGCGTACGGCACAACCGCATTCTGCTACGTTTGCTTGTAGAACACTGGTTAAAATATTCAAAGAACATTTTATATACTAAAGAATGGCTAATGTGTCACCAGAAAAAAAGATTGTGAAATTGGATTTACTAGGAAAATGTGCTCCGCAAAATCTAATGCAACTTGTTTATATCAAGCTGCTTTATCAGCCTGACTCAGAATATGGGAATATATATTTGATAAGATTAGAGAATAGTAGGGATCAGAAAAAATAAGACTACAGAATTTGCATTCACATTTTCACATATCTGAAGGACAAAAATGTCATTTATTTTTTGTTTGGTTTTGATTCTCTTAGTCCTGCTAGTGCTATCCATAACAATGGCTTGTGACAACGCATTCTGCTCGGGTTGTAATTAAAACTTCTATAATATATGTTTCAGTGGAAAAACAGATACAAGTGAAATGCTCAGATTTGATGTTTAAATAGAGAAAGAAGAGACGTGTAACAGTGAAAATATAACGTCTCCGAATTTGATAGTGCCTTGTAGAAACATTTTGTACTAAGCAGCAGGAGTGTTCAAATTTCAATGTAATACTTGAAAGAAAACCTCTCTGATCTTTGAATTTCTTTATAGAGAAGAGTTTTTAATGTATAATCAGACTAAAATCCTCCTGTAATTGCACAGCAAGCGGCCTGTGAAGCATTAGGACGACCTGCAGAAGCGAGAAGATTTTTCCTCATCTGGGGCACCTGCAATACGCCACCAAGAGAAGACACGGTGCTCCCTGATGCTGCTCAGGCACCCACCGAGGGCTGGGCGGGTGCGGGTCAGGGTAGTGGCAGGGGGACAGCCTCCATCTGAGCATCACGACAGCAGTTCCCCCTCCAAACTCTATTTACCCATTAATTGCATTAATATCAGCATGCACGTGGAGCAAATAAAGCTTCGCACAGCACGCAGTCCCTCTGCTCATGCAGCCTCACACTTCACCTGAGATCCCCTTGCTCTCGCCTCCATGCAAAGCAGGGGCACGCGTGCGGCCCCAGCTCCCTCCTGCTCAAGCACAAACCAGGGGCAGGAGGAAGAACACATCGATGCCATCTTCCACATCTCCAAAGTAAAATAGCAGTGCTCAAAGCCACCCTGCAGTACAGCAGCAAATAAAAGCCTAAGAAAACAAGGGTACAGACTGAAAGTTCGAGAGAGAGTGCTCAAAGCAGAAAAATTAGAATTGCAGGGCAGACGTTCATGTTTTTACTGGTACAATGGACAAAATGTTGGCTGGGTAAGTAAGCAGGACCTTCTCAACTGAAAGCACTGAAAAAAGATCATCCAAAACATGCTAGTTAAGACCTTGATTCTTCAAATTACCACCCAATGATGAGATCTGTATCCACTGAGTTGCTTGGCTAACTCGTTATGAATTAGGCCCTAATTAGGGAGAGATTGCATTGGCACTATTTTCTCAATTGTGTCCCAGCACAGGCTCATCCACACACTGAGAGGAACATGACACCGTTCTAGGGGAGGTCTTACACCCCGTTTCACGCCTTTGATGGTGGCAGCCCACCTGCACGGCAGGCCACAGCTTGAACCCCTCGCTGGAAGCTGCCTGTCCTCTGCTTGCAGGAGACACCTGGCAGATCCATGGGGTGGGCGAGGAGCTCAGCGGGACACCCCCAGCTCCCGCTCTGCCATGCCGGGGCCATTTATATATATAAATATAAATATATTTATCAGTGTGCTAAGAAGACCTTAAATAAAAGTTAACTGAACCCAACACCTCTGTCTTGAAAACGTCCAGTAAGCAAAGATGTTTTCTGTCCATGATTCGGTAACTTGCAAAGGAAAAAGTCTATGAAACTTTTTAGAAGGTTAACTTCAGAGCACAGCCAAGCAGGAAAAGAATTCAGAAGAAGAATAATAAAAAGAAAACGTTTATAAGAAAAGGGAAATAGAAATTGTGTTATTTATTAAAGAGATGCTATTACTGCAGATTAGACAATTTAGAAGAGCTAGGAAATGATAGTCCACATTTTCTGTTCACTCTTAATTGCCAGGGTAACATATTTGGTAATTTTGCCAATGACCAAGTTGTAGCCATTACAACTCTGTTAAAAAACGAGTCAGAAAATACAGATCTTTGCAGACCAACACTTTTGCAGTTTTTATATGCAACAAATCACTTTCCAAGATTAGAGTCTGTGATAAGTGTTTTCAGAAAAGGGGCTAAAAGTTTTCTCACCCACTTCTTTACAAAAACATTGCTAGATACGTTGAAATGCAGTCAGGTAACTCGGTTTTAGAGCCAGACACCATGACCTGGAATTTGGGATTCTTGTTACTGCCTTGGGCACAGCTGCAGAGGGTCTGCTGCTGATTAAAGACCTGATTTACTTCAGTGGATCCTTCTGAATCCTCGCTGCCTGCCCAGTGCCATACAGACTGCGGGGTGGAAAAAAATGGGAACTGAGAATTTGCTTTAACTAAAACTCTGATGTGTAAGAGAGGCTTGTTTTGAAACAAGTCAAACAATGCATTCATATTAATAGCAATCACCCCGATACTGTCACAAATACAGTACAAGAGTGGAGCAGAATCAATACTTGCCGTGATTATATGTCGAAAATAGTGAATGTCTGTTTTGCCATCACTGAGTCTTCAATAATTAATTCCGAATCTATAGTAGGTGTTGCACAGCACATCTAAACATGAAGGGAAAGGCAAACAGCAGAAGTTTGATAGAATTTAAGAGTACCTAGGCCTAACCAGAGTGATCTGTTTGGAGTTCACCCCATGATGTGATCCGGGCAGGTTCCAGCACAGAACTCAGTTTAAACTTTCTCTCAGAATAGCATCAGCAGGTAAAGACAGCGTCCTGGCTTCACAGGTGTGGGAGAGAAGACAATTCAGCAGCAGCATGAATAAATAACGACAGAAACTGAGATTATTAATTGTGCTTCCTTATTTGAAAGGACTTGCCTCCTGCACAGTGCCTGATTTGTGACTATAACTGTGTTACAATCTTCGGGGCCATTTACAAAATAATAAACGTTTTAAGATTACCCTTCACTTTATGTAATTTTAATATTCTAACTTCATTAATTATCTAAACAGACAACATCTCGGGAGCGAATAAACTCCTGACACAATCCCGTCGCTATTTTGCCAGCAGGATCTCCTTTGAAGTCAGCGGCAGCTGTAAGCGGACGTGGATGACAGGGCCGAGTCTCACCACGGCTTTTGGGAGAAGAGAAAGGAAAAGAGCAGCCCAAAATCCAGATTTCACACATGACAGCCACAGGACAAAGCAGCAAAGGGCCTTTGCCTCCCACCACAGGGCAGCCGGCCAGGGCTCCCAGGCCTCCAGCAGCGGCCTGCACTGCCCCGTACACCTCGGGCCTGCGGTGTCAGCACAGCTCACCCCATGGAGCCTCAAACCACAGGGCAATGTAACCCATGTCCCAAACCACACGGGAATGTAACCTCAGCCCAACATGGTCAGCATGCTGGCAGGCAGACCCACGGCTGCCCACAGTCCCGCACCGTCTCCTACTCCCACACTGTGCTTGGCTTCGCCTCCCATTCCTATGTTAATACGGGCAAGTTAGCCCTCCATGTTTTCCACCTTATTTTGTATTTTATCCAGCTATGTGCATATAAATGCTTGTATTAAAAGGAATTCATTAATAACTCATATTTCGCTTCCTCAGTGCAAAAGGAGCAAAAATAGTAAATCAGCTCGGAAGAGTAGAGTTCAAAATTACCATCTCCAGCCCAATCAGCAGTAGGCCCGCTAATACTCCCTTTAGAGCTCATCAGCTGAGACAACAGATTTCAAAGTATGAATTCTGGCATTGCACAACCCCAGGGCTATTCATTACATTATACAGTTTCCCGTCTGTTTTATGAAAGGTAGAGATGTATATTACAGTAGTTTGCAGGCTATCATTTTCATTAATAATCTGATCCATGTCTTTAGATTATTTTAGTAATTACTTCACATAAAAAGACTACTGAGTATGATTACAAATATGTCTTTGTTTTGATTGTCTGCTTTTGTGGTGAATACCAGATGTCTGAAGTTCTTGACTTTGTTTAACAATATAAATAATGTTCACTGAGGTTTCCAAACGCCTCGCTCTGACCCCAGGAGTATACGACTTAATAATACAACACTCTAATAAACTAGTCTGCAAACTGTTCAAAGTTCAGAAATTAAACCTTATTTGCATACAAAAAATACATCAAAAAGAACATTAAGGGCCAAACTCTTTTCTTTTGAAGATCTGCACAAGCAGCTCGCGCACCACTGCGGGTGGCGGCTCCGTGCTGTGCCCCCGCCTGGGGCCGGGCTCTGGGGCTCCCCCCAGGCTGTCCCCACGCATGCCCTGGCTGCCCACGCACCCACCCCTCCTCATCTGCCACTCACTTCATGCTCCCCAGATACTGATGGGCCCTTTGAAAGGGCACCCGAGGTAGAAAACCAACCAGAAAGTGGTCCAGGTTCCTAATTTATCAATGGATGCCTCTCAGCATTTCTCAGAAAACTCTCCTGCTTCCTCAGCAGCACAACCTCTGTTTTCCCTGGATTATTTTTTTTTCCCCATAGTTTGATGCTGGCTTCCTCAGCCAAAGGCAGCCCAGTGACTGCAGGTGTGTGCCTGTCCTGCCAGGACGTAGGTCCGCAGAGTATTTTTTCCAGCAAGCTGTGTGTGCTCAGCCGGATGGGCTGGGAGCAGCACCACGGCCTCCAGCACAACCCTAAGGTGTCTTTGCCCTGATCGCCTTCATTGCCCAGCCCTGAGAAGGAACCAGTTTAGAAGACCTACGTTGTGTACATCTCCGGATGGTTAGGATCACCTGCAAGTACAAATACCTGGGCTAAGGACTAAATTCCTTGTAACCTATAATCAACCTGTTAGAAACTGCCAAACCAAGAAATAAAAGCACCGTGAGATTTCCTTTAGCTTCACGACTTTCCCTAAAACTGAGAAAATAATTGGAGCTGAAGCCCAGCGCTCCTTCCCCTAGATCAGAGAGACAAGAGGATGATACCCACTAATCCCACTGCCCAGGGCAGCTGGGAGCAGGCTGGGGAGCAGGAGAGGGCTTCACAAGTGCCAAAAATATTTGGGTGTCAGTTCTTGGGTACGCCTGCAATGAAAAATGCTATCTACAGGACAAAAAAAACACTGCTCTGCCCTTGCTGTGGTGCCGTCACCTCTCCGGCTGCAGCCTGATGCAGTGAAGCATAAAACACATGCAACAAAAAAAGGAATAAAAAAGTAGAGCGATTTTTTTTTTTATGTAAAAATATGAATAAAAGTATGTTCTCAAAATACATGAGCAGATATTGTATAGTTTGTTTGGCAACAAAATATCACTGAATTTGTTAAAAAGAGAATTTTGTTTGCGCTATGTTGCCAAAGGGGACAGACCTTTATTTAGGAAACTTAAAATGTACATTTTTTTTTTTTTGAATTTGCTTTGCAATTAAACCACAGTTTCTCACTTTTTGATTTCAACCATGATTAAAAGCGTTACTTGACTCACTGATTTAAATCAATCCACACCATCTCTCTCAGATCATCTCAAGCAGTTAAATAAGAAAAGAGAATACCATCAATAACCCATCTGTGTCACAGATGAGAAAACCATCCCCTCGGGATTGCTTTTACCTATTTTCCACGTTGTGATCCCTAGATTTTCAGGGAGTGGCACAAGCCCATAGGAAACCACAAAAACACAAGGGTGCGTAGCTGCAAGCCCTGTACAGGAGAAAGTGGAAGGGCTCAGGCAGCCAGGGCACACCAAGGACCACCAGTTTACACTCCCTAAATAGGTTCTAGCACATCCTTCAGTAGCACAGACATAAATTATGTGTTCCACAGACAATTACTGTGGATAGTTCCCCCTACTTTGGAGGGACCTCTACAGAAGCAAGGGACAGGCACAGGGCTGATGATCCTGAGGTTGGCACAAAACCTCAGGCTCGAGGATCCCCCAAAAAACCCCAAGCCCGCTCACCCATGCTGCATGAAGCACAAGTGGCCACACTCGGCAGCCCAACCACACCTGCAAGGACAGCCCCGAGAGCTGGCCCTTCTGTTGTGCTTGAAGGGGGTGACAAAAATTGCATCCGAGGGAGCAGGCAGCACAGCCAGCAGCGGGGAGCAGTGCGGGGCTGCTCGCGGTGCCTGGGCATGTTCCTGCTCAGCTGCAGTTCCCAAGTTGTCTAATTGCCCTTGATGCATCTGCTCTCCCCCAGGAATGCCATCCAGACCTAGCAGCTCCAGATGTCTGCATATTATGCAGGAAGCTGGTAAACAAATTCCTCCTATTTTTCCTGCTGGTAATTAGAAACGTAAGAACACATTGTTTAACAGGCAAAGAAGCCACCAAAGATGTTTCATATGCATTTATAGCTGCTTAGTGTCTCTGAAATAGGTGATAAACGCTGAATATCGTAAGTCTTCTGGATTACTCCTTGTTGCTATGAGATCAGGCTTTGCAAAAAGGTGCTTTGTTATTTATTTTTTTTTAAAGGAAAGAAAGAAAAGGTAAAAAAAAAAAAAAATATGAGTTGAAATGCCAGTTAAAGTTGGGATAAACTTCTGATCAAACTTCCAGCGTGACTACCACACCAAGGTAACGGAGCCACCTCACCTAAACCAGCTGTCTCAGCCAATTCTAGCTTTTCCCCCCATTTTAGCTTCAGAGTAGGTCACTGCTCAGTCCCAGCTCCTTTCCTCCCCATTAATTTCCTTGCATGCTTGAGCAATCCTGCCCTAACAGGAGGGATGGCTTAGGTGGCTTCAGGAGTCTTTTCCAGCATTAATTGTTATGATTTTAGAGCCCCACTGGGTGAAGACTTGGGAAAGGAGAATTTGTTCCGAAGGTTGTGAGGAAAATGAGAAAATTCAGCGCTGTGGCTGCGCCCAGCCCCTGTGGAAGGGACGTGCCATGCCGGGATGTGGCTTCATGTGCCTAAAAGGGGAGTGAAACCAGCCCAGCCCACAGGCTGGCAGGTGTGGCAGTCACAGCACAAACCACAGATCCACAAACCTAAAGTTTACAGGCTGCAGAAGTTCAGGAGCAGCCAAATAAATATTCAGAACTGGATAGGAGCTCTGCTGAAGTGCAGCCCCTGGTTTGGTGCTGGCTGCGGGGGAGATCTCCATGGGGTGCCCCATGCATCACCTTGATGCATTGGGAGAGGGCCGCTTGTCCCTGCTTTGGACCAAGAAGGCACTGATCTGAGATTGTTCTTCAGCGCTGAGGAGAACCTGTGGCATTTCCATGCAGAAACAGCTGTCCCAAAATTGATTTACAGTCTTTCTCAGGCTGTTTTTTCACCTGGAGTGAGGCCGAGGCCGTGCCGCCTTGGGCAGCCAGGAGGCCTCTCGGAGCCTTCCTCCCCGCACAGCCACAACCTTGGGGCCCCTCGCTCCTGCCCTGCCCAGTCCCACCAGCAAGCACCAGTGCCTCAGGCACTGGGCACCACACAGCACTGGTATGAGCATCCCAGCACCCCGACTTCAGCAAGCCCTCACTTTGAGAAGCCTCATGCCCCAGCAGCCACCGTGGGCTCCGCTCGGGGTTTTGTGAGGTGTTTTTTTCACTCAGTATTTTAAAAAAGTGCCCCCTGCCTGTCTGTGGGGCACAGCACACCCAGTGCCCATGGCAGCAGGGTGTGGGAGGCCAGGTTGCTGCCAGGCCTCCTCCTGCGGGCCTCTGTCCCTCCCCAAGGCCCGAGAGGAAGGTGAGCACGAAGTCACCACACAGCGCGACATCTCCATCAAGCAGGGCTGATAGGCGAGCTCGTAACTCACGGCGGGGCGTAATGCCGGCTCGGCACAGGATATTTAAAGATCCATTTCGAATTCATTATTCTTAAGCAGAAATAAACTGCCAACATGCAAAATAAGTGTGTACATTTGCTATTTTCATCGTCTCTGCCGCCGCGCTTCATCTGGCTCAGGTGTGCGCCGCGGCTGTACCTGTCAGAGGACTAAGATCACTCCTGCTTCTTACTGCGATGAAAGAATTAAATACAAAATCTTCTGTAGGAAGCAATTGTGAAGTGTGGAAGTTTCTAGTCAGGCAAATAAATTGGATTTAAGTATATTACAGTCATAATCTTTTTCTGCCTCTCTCCAGACAGCCTTTGTACATGGAGAAATGAGAATGTATTCTCAGACAAATCTTGACCTGAGGGAGAAGGCTGCGGGAATCTGGATTTTCAATAACATAAGACAATAAAGCTCAGACTTCTAACCTGCCGCAATATGGTAAAAGTATAAAGAGCTTAGCAACTAATAAAAGAAAAGGGTCTTCCAACTCATATTTGAAGATCTAGACCCCCAAAAGGACACTTCATAAAGATCATAATGGGTTAGTCAGTATCTAACAGATACCATGTACCTTGTTGACCAATTGTCTGACAGTTGTCTTCTGCAGGCCTGGATATTAATAAGCCTTGTGTTGATTTCCTTTGGGTATTTTGTCTTCGTAATTGTACATCTACTTGTTGTGACACTGCAGCTCGCTATATATTTATTTAATGTGATTCCTATAGCAAAAAAAAAAAAAAAGAATGTATGCTATTGTTTTCCTTAGATGATATGCATGCACTGCAAATTTCATCTCCCTCTAAGGTATAGTGAATCAAAGCCATTACAGGGTACGGGAGAGCACGCGGTCTTGGGGCAAAGAGGAAATCCAGATGTGTTTTCCCCTTAGGTGTGAATATGTCTTACTCCTTGCATTACATGGGGAATATAAAGGGATTCAATTATCACTGCATTTTTGTTTCTAATAATAACAAAGACTAGTTCTGGAAGGTATTCCAGTTAAATAATATTTTGACAGATAATGCTAGTGCAAAGTAGCTGTCACTCACACAGCAAGATGAAGGGGAAGCAGATGCATAAGAAAGATCAGAGTGGCTTATGTAGTGAAAATGAAGCCCGTTAAAAACTCCTCTCGCCAACAAAACAAAGACTGTCTGCGGCTTGATCCCGCTCTCACCGCTTTCTGTACGTACAGCTACAGAATAAAATGCAAATATTTAGAGATTGCAGTGTATATACACTGCAGTTTTCCATAGATTTTCAGATCTGGGTATATTTTAGAGCACTTTGTGTTTCACGGCTCCCTCAGTCATGCCAACTGTGGCCCAGCAGCCAGCGGGCATCAGGACAGAGCGGGACGTGGCCTCTGTGAGCCTCCCAGAGGGTTCCTGCAGTCCTGGGGCCAGGCAGCCCTTCTCATGAGGCACCAGCCATGTCCCAGTCAATGCCAGGACACCATCGGATCCAAGTCAGGCCTATGCAGGCCTGGAAATACCAAATTGGCCTTTGTTCTCCCACTGAATCTGCACTCGGCATGCTGTTACTTGGCCTATTTCTTAGACTGCTCAGACCAGTTGTGACCTTGTCTTCAGCTAACTGTCAACATGCTTCATTTCATGTACCTCATGCATCTTAACCCGTTATCCTGTGAAAAAGAAGTTTCCTTTTTCACCTGCAGGACACCCCACGCAGGTGCTTTAACATCCCACCACCCTTTCCTCCAGCACCTTGTGGTACCCAAGCCCTGCCAGCACCAATCCCTACGTGCAACCCCAGCCACTTCTCCCTCTCCCTTGCAGCAGCACCACCAGCCTAGAGGCACAGTGATAAATTATAAATCACACAGTGATCTACCACAGCACCAGGGAGGCAATGCCTGAAGAGGGGCCCGCAGGTAACAGCCCTCCTCAGAGGCTGCTCTGTGCCTGGCCCTGGCACCTCACCAGGACGAGGAGATAAACTGTGGGGAATGAGAGGAACAGCAGAGGTGTTTAGAGGTGTGTGCTCAGGGGGGAGACTCAATTACAGCTCGTTACAGTATTTAAGAACAAGTCTCCAAAGTTTGTTCTGATGCAAATTCTGGAATGCTGATCAATAACTTCCCATTCAGTTTTTAAAGGATTGATTTTCTTTTTGGCAGCGCTGAATCCTTCCTGGAAACTAAGCACTAAGCTTAAATATGGGATTATGACTGAGAATGCATACAGATTTGGTCAGAAGAGGCTACTGTGTCTGGGAGCCCGTGGGTCAGATGTCCCAAATCCCCACTCCTTCACCCCGAAGAGCCTCTCTGCACCTGGCAGTGGGAGATGACAGCACAAGGAGCTGCTTGACATCCAGGAGAGGTCTCAAATCATTCCTCCAGAGCAGCATATCTTCTCCCAAAGTGTTCCGAACTAGAATTTTGAGTTTTGGGGGGAAATTCCACTTGGGAAAGAAAAACAGAAAATAGTCAAATGTTCCAGAAGGAAGAAACAAAGCAAGAATGGGCACAGATATTAATATTTATGGAGCAAAATAGCCCAGGAGACTGGTCATTATTGGGGGGTGTGCTTCTGGGAGAGCGCTGTGAATGATGGCATAAGGCAGAGGAGTAATCCAGCCAGGCAGCCCTAATGGTAACTGCTTTAAGACCATGTAGGAGTCTTGAGACAAGCAGAGACTGCTTTTTTAATGCATTAATATACAGTGCACTACAGCTCATGTCATTGTCACTGCTTAAATAGGTCCAGCAAAGCTTCATTTTTAAGGCAACTGATGTTAGGAAACTCCCCCTTCAAGTGGCAGTGGCAGAAGCAAGAGGATGCACAGCCCCAAGAACAACACTTCTACAGCACGTGGCACTTGTCACCAAGCACTAATTTGTCTTTATTTCAGTCCTCATACAGATTTATAAGATACAGTAAATATAGCTGAAGATAACGAGCATCTAATTTTATCCTTTGTTTTGCATGGTAGACATCAGCTTACAAAGCCATAACTGAGAGCTGCAGCTAAACCTGGAGAGGAAATATTAGATTTTCATTTACTACAGTGGAATGTATTTTAGTAAATTTGCCATGGCTTTATGAAAATATTTGCTTTCATTGCCCACTTTACCTGAGGTTCTTTAAAGTTATATAAATAGATTTCTGAGCAAGCAATAAATAGGGTTTGCTTTTCTCCCCTCAGACTGATTAAAGTAGTCCCAAATCCGGCTTGTAGTAATGCTGTGGCCATCTCAGTGCTGCATGAGAGTTCAGGTGCTCGAGAAATTCAGGCTACAAGGTAACAGCCATGTTGGGGACATCTACTGTACACAAGCCATACAGAATGCAGCGTGCCAAGGGGAAGCCAGGCTGGGCACACGTGGGCTTCTTTGCACGAACCTTAAGGTCACAAATGGAAGTGAACAAAATTCTGCACAACACAACAGCCCCACCCCTGGCATCCTGATCAATCAAACCACATCCAGCTGAACCAGAAAGAGCAAGGAGAAGGCACTGGATGCTGAGGAGCTCCAGCTCAGCAGCAGCTCCATCCCACACCACACAGGAGCAACCCAGCAGGGCACAGGAGCGGGTGCCCCATGGGGGCTGCGCTTCTGGCAGAGCTCCTGCATCCACTGATCTGCAACTTTGACATGGGTATTTCCAAGCTGATACTTAACTTTCATGGTCAGAACCAGTATTTGCTGGTTCTCTGATTATACGAAGCTGGAACAGGACGCAGTGATGGGAACCGAGCAGTCTCGTACCCTTGTCCTGTGTTTAATCCCTGAAGGTGCAGCCGGTAGCCCCGTGCAGAGGTTCGTGGCCCAGCAGCTAATCACACACGGGCACTTGCTGGAGGAGACCGAGTAAAACGGCCTAATGTGATCTTGCCATGTGGTAATTTTCCAGATAAATGGACAGTTGCTTCAACAGTTCCACTGTTGAAGGTCAATGATCCATATAATACAGGCAATTACAGAAGTATTTCCATTGCAGACTCGGTGACAAATTTTTAGTGCAAGACAACAAATAAACTGTAGCAAAAGCACAGGGATGGGGGTAGGAGCTCCGAGGTCCTGCGCCTGAGTCCAGCCTGCCTCTTCCTTCCCCATGCCCACGTGCGTTGTGCTGCCAGCCCCCTTTGACCCATCTTAATCCTTTTTTAACATCAAGCCGAGATCACCAACTCATTGCTTTCACTTAGTTTGCTGGTTCCCTGTGTCCTAATTCAGAGTCAAGCACTTGGTTACCTTACACAGATTCTGTAGTGCTGAAGAGAAAAGGAACCAGGTAAGGGAGAACTTTGCAATTCAAGGACTTGGGCATCCCAGCAGATACACAACCATAACCACTTCTAATTGCATTTCAAAGACAAGGCAAAAAGCCTTCTCAGGGAGTACATACAGCCGGTACTCAGACACTATACGTAGAGCTAGCTTAAATCACAGCTTACATGCTAGCAGCTTATTCATTGAAAAGAAGATTCCAAGCAATAGACGGATTGAAATAAATGATTGTTTTGTGTAATGAAGTGTGCACGAGGAAATAACCGCTTGTACAGGCTCTTTTAGCATTACTTGCATCTTCCCACAGCAGATCCTTGCTGCGCAGTATTACAGCCTGCCACCAGAAATCAATACCAAAGCCTCTGAAAATATTTAAGAACATGCCAAAGCCGCTCCCCAGCAACATGAACATTTTCAACCCTGAGCTTGTAAAAAGCAAAGCAGTTCTTGCAGCTTCAGCACTTGCTTATAAAACGTCTACATGCAACAACAAAATGTAAAATATACAGGTGCCCTTAGTCATCCAAGCACTGCAGAAGTTTAACGATAAACACATAAGACCCTGAAAGACTTTTGTGATTTCTGATGGGAATACATTAAACCTGTAGTAGTGCTTCCCCTGTGAATTGTACTTCTGTTTCAGTTTCAGTTTACTGCTGCTTTTACCCATCATGTAAGAGACAGACTGCCATTTCATTCCACCAAAATGAACGGGAAACATCAGTAAAGAGCAGCCTTAATGGTGGAGGAATTCACCAGGGACGAACTTTTGAGTAGTTCAAGAACCTATTTCAAAATTTAAGCAGATTTTGCTAAAAAGGAAAGAGGGAAGAGAGACTCGAAACGCTAGGGTTTAACCTTCATGGAGGAAGCGAAAAAAACACATCCACTGCTACCTTGGGCAGAAGCCTTTCCTCTGCTCCCACGAGCAGGACCACGAGGCACCCACCGTGTGCGTTTGGGCAAAATGATTGTGGCTGTTCTCAGAAGCCAAGGCTTTTAGATACAAACACTTCTGTAAATAGGCAATTGTGTGTGAAATCAGTAGAGGGGTGATTGTGCTGTATCACGAGGGCAGAGGTTCATTCTGGGGATATTTATCGATAATATACAGTAGTCATCTAATAGCCAGAGTGAGGACCCAGACCTGAGCGTGGCAGGAGAGTGCTCGGTGCTCTGATGTCCCAGCTGAGAAGTTAAGGAGAAGTCTGCCTCTGCAAAATCCTTCTCTGTACCGAGCTCCTGAGGCACTTCTGTAACATTTAGTTAACTATCTGATGTCTAATCCCACAAAATAAAGGAGGTTAATTATTTAGCAAGGTTTGTACCGAAGAGTCTGTTTCAAATAGAATTGATGCAAATGTTTGTAACTTTTTTAAATAAATACATAATAAATAAAAATGGACCAAAAAAATCATTGATCTCTCATTGCTGTGCAGAACAACTCACCCCAAGAAAGTCCTGTGCATCTGCTCCAAACTTTTTGGGAAGCCTCATCCCAGCTGATGACATGGAAAGTATGAATTTATGGGCAGACCCAACTCCGTTCAAATGCTAAGATTCCTGCTACGTATACAAAACAAGCGCCTTTCCCCCACCCTCCCCCACTGCTGTTTTCTCTTGTAATAATTATGTAATTGCTTGCTATTTCAGAAAACCGCATAAAAGTTGGCTCTATTATGATTAATTGTCCCCATGGCTTCTTGTAAAATTTTCAAAGTTCCAGCTGGTCACACAGGGCTTAGTTTACAAAAGTGTTGCACATTATTAGATTTTCTGATAAAGTGTGTTCTTTTGTGATTCAGAAAACCGCTTCTCCTCCAGACAACTGGCATCCTCTTTGTTATTCACCCAAGAGATACACGAGCCAAAATGGAGTGCACTCAGATGAAAAAAGGTATTCCCAATCAGACATGCAGATTAAGCATTACTTATGCAGTGCAAAGGAAACATTACAAAAGTTGCAGTTCGAGCTCTCCCTGCAACACAGGCAGGCTGAGGGGACGCGCTCAGCTTGTGTGGTGCAGCAAAGCTCACGGCTGCAGCCACCCCACCCCGGTGGGATCCCAGGGCAGGTGAATCCCAGGTGATCCCATCCCAGCTGAATCCTGCTCCAGCCATTGCTCCACACATGGTGTTTAGCTTCTGAGAAATGCAGGCGGAAGGAAGGCAGGATGGAAGGGACCCGACATCACTGCGCACCTTCCCAGAAACGCGCGCTGACTTCTTTCCTCCACATACCCTGATCTTCATGCCACCACCTCCCAACTCTGTAAGGCCAAGAAGAAACCCAGAAATGTTCCCCAAGAAACACCACAACCTTCAGTTGTAGAGTAGACCCTGTACCATGTCATTGTATCCCTGGGAAAAAAAGCAGGGGTCGTGGTGGTTAATACAACATCCGAGAGAAGAAGCAATAGCAAGGAAGACGGGATCACCAGGGACACCATGGGGCTGTGGTAACCCCGCTCTGCCAAACATAGGGCCAGACAGAGAAATATATTGAAATAGAGTGCAAAAAGGTAACTTCACAGCAAACAAGGAGGCACAGAACACTAAAAAGCATGTTTTGGGAAAAGCAGATTGTTCTGCTGGTGTGCCAATACCATAACTCTTGGGATTGCTCCATCACCACTGTGTGTGTGTGTCCCTTAACACTGGCCTGGACACAAACCCAATGCAAGCCCTCGCAGGTGTCAGAAGGGGCCAAGCTCATCCTATGCCTGCTTGGAGCACTCAGGAGAACACCAGTTGGAGGGGGGGCAGCAGACCCCAGTGGAGTTGCAGACAGACCTGCCTACAGCGACCTCCAAGCTGTGAAACTGAAAGCAGTTATTGCACAATATCGGAGTTACTGGGTGATAAAAACTGCAGTAAATGGTAAGTTATACAGGAAGCAGGGAAAAGACAGTCCTAGCTTTATATTATTAGCAAGGTTTCTGAGCTATTACCATTTACAAAAGAATCATTGTCATTCTATGAAGAATTCGACTCAGTGCTCAATCGCAAATGGAGTATTAAGGATTACAAGGAAAGGAATTGAAATGAAAACAGAAAACATCACGATCGTGTAGATGCAGTGTGTGCCTGCCCATTGAACACCACCTGCAACGCCAGTCCCCTCCAGCCTCAAAGTCAATATAATAAAGCCAGGAAAGAAGTACAAAAATAGTTAAATAAAATAAAGCCAGAGCTTTCTTGGTTAGAGCAGTTCGGTAAGTTCGGGGGATGTTTCTCCAGGTGAAGAGCCTGGCAGGCATGAATGAGTTGAGGGGAGGATGATCCATTTGGGCAAACACCCCCAGAAACTCCCCAGCTATCCCTGCGATCCCCTCAGGTCTCCTACAGGAACCAAATACTCATCCGCAGCAATGGGAGGCTGGAAAGAGAAATCCCTGTCAAAGGCACAAACATCTCCTGGTGGCTAAACTTAGAGAGCCACCATCGTTCTTGGGGATGCTAATAAATAATCCAAGTCCCCTCATCTCCTGCTGCCCCCTTTCCCCCTCACTTTGTACTATGCAAAACAAAAATATCATCATCTACACGGCATCCTTCTTGAAAGGCACGCATTTCAAACAGTATAAAGAAGTATTGTCATAATGAGGTTAATGACAATAGGGTTTCCAATATCAAAGAGCCAACACGCAGCTGCTTTATAGTATGAAGCGATATAGCACAGAGCTCCGTAATGAGAGTAGAGTTTTTGGGTTACGCATTTTAATGAGTTCGTAATAAGCAAACTACTATGGAAGCAGTAATTTGCATTTCACAGCACTATTTAGATAGAATACTTTGTTAATACTCACTACATTGAAGCAGGAAAATTAGTCCAACTTCATAAGGATTTAGAGTCTGAACATGCACAGGCCATTGTGCAGAAGATTACACGCTCTGAGAGCTGAAAGAAAAGTTACCTGGTAATACGCACGGGGGGAGAAGAGCGGAGAGGAGTGCTGTACCTGCCCCTTCTCACCTGTAGAGTAACGCAGCAATAACCACTGCTGCCTTTGTGCTGCCTATGCCTCGTTTGGTGTCTCGGTTTGCACCTTGCAGTAGTGACACTCATCAATGTGTTGTTTGAAAGAAGCATCTCCAACACTGGGCACAGCCGAACTAACCCCATGGTGCCATGCACCAGTGCACTGCTTGCTTTCTGCCCTAACCCCTGCAGTCACCGCGGCTCACTCCCCATCATCCGAGCTCCCCCAGCCCCACAGCGAGGAGACAGAGGTGTCCCAGGTACGTGGTGTGTGTAGCACCGTGCTCCACGGAGCTCCATGCTGCGCTCATTACAATTCATTCGATAAATAGATGTACCTTAAGAACAATGCATTCATCTATTAATGTTCCTTATGGGAGACATAATCAGCTTCATTAGAAGTCATTATTATGGTAAAACCCTGAAAAAAACCCATCACGTACAAGCAGGCAGCACGATCAATTAAAAACCTGGGCTATGTGACTAATATTGACAAACGCTCACAGGGGCACGCGGCGCAGCATCGCCGCGCTGCAGCAATCCCGGGACGGGCTGAGCACACCGTGCTTGGAACAGGCAGCGAGAGCAGGGGCACAATCACGGGGAGACCTCCCAGAAAAAGCCCAGCCAACCAAGCCCATCGCTGGATTCCTCGTTGCCCACCTTCTGCAAGTCCTCTCCAGGCAGTGTGGCACAGCTCAGGCCCCCTGTGCCAGCAGCAATGAGTAGGAGCAGCAATGGGGATCCCCCTCGTAAGCTTGCCCCAAGACAGGGCACAGCTCCAGGAGAGGCTGACAGCCCCTTGCAGGGCCCGGGACACCTTCAGGTTGCTCATTTTGTGACTTGCAGCAGGCAGCAGCCCATGCCAAGCACGAGGTGGTGGCACCACTGCCCTCCTGAGCGAGCATCCTCGCCCGCAGGGCCCAGGAAACCGCAGCCTGTGCTTGGCGAGATGTCACTGCTAATCCATGACAAACAAGGGCTTGATCTTCTTAAACAGTTTGAGCCTGCTCTGCCACACACATTCACAGCTCAGCAGCTGACTCGGTTTTGGGCACGTAACTGCCGCAATAAAACAAGAGCTGGGCCCAGGCAGGAATTCGGGTGGCTGGTAGCCACTAAAAGCTTTTCCCATCCCATCCATCAGCGGAAAAGTTGAAAGCTGTTATTCATCAGGACTAACACACCAGTTGTTAAGTCAATAGCATTGATTTGGGGGGACCAGGGTTGCTCTCAGCAGACAGCTGCTCCGTAAGTGCTGGGCAATGGGAGCGCTCCAGGAGCCACAGCTCCCAGGGGAGCACTGGGCAAAGCCACAGGGGCCAGGGAGGAGATACTGAGACCCTGCTCATTTTTAAGCACGCCACAACTTTGACTCAAATTATCCCACAAGCTAATACCTAGGAAAAGGCACAGGAACCAGAAACATCCTCTAAGTCCAGAAGTTTAACCAACACCTGCAGCCGGAAGAAAGGACTACTAAAATGCTTGCCCTCATAGCAGCTATTACTTCACAACCTATTACTTGAGCAGCACAGAAAAACAAAGCACACAGTAACAGGCAGCCCTCAGAACAGAAGGAGAAGGAAGCAGAGTCTGATTGCAAGACCCACAGTAAGGGGCAGCTGCAGGCCCAGACCATCACTGGTGCTGCACGGAGGCATAGCTCTGCTCCTTACCTGCTCCTGGAGCTCATTTTGAAGGTATCCCTGCACCCAGATGATGTGCACAAGCATGGGAGAAGGCCACCACGCACCCAGTGCCCTGCTCAGCCCTGCTGCTGGCAGCATTTCTCATGGTACAGCACACGGCTCCCCCCACCATTAAGCCTTCGGGGCCGTTAGCGCCATGATCAAATAAAGAGATACAGTAATTTACAGCAGTAAGCTGTAATCTCCTCTAAATAAAGAATTATTGCTTCCTCCTTTAGCAAGGCCTCAGATGCACTAGCCTCCTCCCTGCAGCACCAGGAGTCCTCACTTGAGACCAAGCAGAAACAGGTGATGAGCATCAGGGGCATGCAGGAGCCTCCCCAGCAGCAAGCAGCGCACCTGGGCACTGCTCACGGATGCTCACGGGAGGGCACAGGACAATTAAACAATACCTTAAACCCTCAGGGGTAAAAAATAAATAAAATTAAAACAGGGTACAGCCACCCTGCTGCCTGGATGGATCTTTGCTCTTGTGAAACATCCAGCAAGTCCAAGCGCAATTGCACCTGTGGAGCTGTGTGGGGAAGGCAGACATTCCCAAAGCACTGGAAAAAATGGTAAAAAGTCAGAAGAGGAAAGGGCCTGCTACTCTACACACCAGCCAGCTATCAGCAGCAAGTTGGAAGCATAACCTTCACAACTTTGTTTCCAGCCTGCTATGTTTGGCTATTTTCTGTCGCTGCAGCATTTGGTAGGTGGGCTGGTGGTGAATGAAAGGCGAACGTGCTCGGGAGATCTGAAGGAGCGCTCGGTGAGCCCCTGGGGCACAGAAATAGCCAGGGGAACAACTGCTGCCTGCGCTGCCAGCCAGAGGGGAGAAGCTGGCTGCGGTGTGGCATTTCTCCTGGCCAGCTACCACAGTTGTGACCCTCGCATGTGCGATGCCCGTGCAGCATTTCGGCTGCTCGGAGCTCAGGAAGGACAGCAGTAGGGCACAAGCGTGCTGCTGCAAGCCCCACAGGCAGTGTGGGTGCTACCACTGCAGCAGCCCCAGCACCACTGCTGACCCACAAAGGAGCTCACAGCATTTCTCTGAAGAGTTTTAGAGATAAGGCCCCGCGAACCACCTTACAAAAAATAACCAGTAGATGGCAGGCCTGCAAAGCCTGATAAGATCACGCAAGTTCATTTTCCTTTAGTAAGAGACAGAATGATATTTTAAAGACAAATGTTTTTATACTTTAACTACCCTAACAGGATCTATTAGTACATCTGTAGAGATATTTTAAAGAGTTATGGCTACAGGATTACAATTAGTGCACCAAGCCACCCAGATCAGGAAGATCCATTTGAGTCAAAGCTGTTTTTCAGAACGAAATAAAGCAGAGCATCTAATAAAGTGCAGATAGTTTCTCTACAACAGTATTCAGATCATTTTAAGCACCAGCCAAGTCTGTTTAGGACTATTGCCGTCAACGTGTTTCTAAGGTAGTAAAGACGTCAGAAGCACGAATGTGTACCAGTGCCTACTTCCAGCCTCCAAGAAAAGTAAGCAATATTTTCTTGGAAAATAAAGAAAGAAAGGAGTAGGTTAAGTCCTGCATCCTGCACAAATCAGTCATGCCCCACCTTCAGTCGTGTCCCATGCGGTATGGCTCCCACCATAAAAAAAATGCTGTTTTGAAACACGTCAGGAACTTTTAAATAGCAGTTCAGATGAGGGATAATCAGAGCATCTGGCTCTTGGTGGGGCAGACACAGCACCAAGCAGCTCCAGGCAATCGATACTCCAGCACCCGACGGTGCAGATAGGGAGGGACCCGTCCCACTCCGCATCAGAATCAGCCTGAAGGCACACACCAAGAAGGCACACACCAACACTTCTTGGGATTTTTCTCAATGCTTCATTACAGGGCTTCCTTCCACAGGCAGTTTATCTCAGTATTTAGCATACGCCTGATTTTGAGACCTTATTTGGAATTTAGTGGCATTTATGACACTTCTTCTAAGTCAATACAGTTGATTTATTTATTAACTCTTTTTGTCTTGGCTTATGGATTTACTTTATTGCAGTATTGCTAGTTCTGAGTCCACTCCCTTGTCATGCAGGGGAATCATCGCAGCCAGGGACCTGCAGGAGCAGTGTGCTGCCCGAGCTGGGGGGGCTCCAGCAGCGCCCCAAGCTGCTGCCCAAGGGGCTGGGGGCATCGGGGCTTCCACACACAGCCAGAGGAGACCCACGACAGGCGGCTTGGTTTCCTCACATCGCACAGAAGTCGTGTTTCTTGACTTTGGCATCGTCACCATGACATTTCTGCCCCCAGATGACATCCCTGTGGCATTCCAGCTGTAGGATCAGATACCAACCCACAGTTGTGGATGCAGAATAGAACAAAACCCACACACACACGCTCCTGTCTCAAGGCAGAGGCCACTTCCAAGACAAACCCTCCCCGGGCCTGCTGCTCACACCCGAGCCAAGGCCGCTCCTCCTGGTGAAGGCAGCGAGGGGCCTGGCAGCTCACACAGCCCAGGCCACCCCTGCTCTGTGCCACAGGGAAGTGAGAAAACCCCAAACCCTGCTCGGACCCAGCCTGAGTGCTGGGGGAGCTCCAGGGGTGTTGTGTGCCCGGGACACATCGCTGCAGTGATGCTCCAAAGCAGGGAGCTGTTCCCCCAGGCTGTGCCCTGCACTGCGTTGTGGTCCCGGAGAGAAATATGAAAACACGTGGAACCACTCGAGCCACCAGATGCAGTAACTTAAATTTTCAGACTGCTTCATTGCTCCGTACAGGCTGGGACCTCGCTGGGCCGAGCTAACCCAGCAGGCTGCAGGCAGGGCTGTCGAGGAGCAGGAGATGCCGTGCAGAAGAGCTGCGGACACAGCCAGAGGCCAAAGCCCCAGATTTGGCTCCACACATCGGCGACTGGCCTGCTTGAGGCCTTTTCCCTGCTTTGTGCACAGATCTGGGCTCACTGAGCTGCGGATCCACCACACAGGGCAGCCTGGAGCGTGAGGCCCAGGACCCAGAAGGGGAGGCACAATACATTTGTACAGAAAATAAGGAGCAAATTGCATCAGTAGGAGTGATTAGGCACCAGAAGATGTTTACCAGGAGTTGTTGTGTATTCTCTATTACACCCTTTATTATTATTATTATTATTAGTAGTATTTTAACTAGTATTATAAGTTGTGTCCACATCCAGGCAGGAATTCAGGAAGCCCCATAGCCAGTATTATCCCAGGGATCGGGCCCGATGCCTTCAGCGACTCACACCGGCTCGCTGAAGCACTTGCACGGCTCCCAGAATGTAAGCATTAGCAGGTAGTGTGCTGTTATGTGTAACAAGTGATTATATGGCACTTAAACAGGAAATCAGATGCTTCTTATACTGCAGTGTGCTCAGGAAAGAAACACCGTAATGGGCGAGGTGAGAGGTGGTTAATACCGTAATGTTTCCCTGTACGCTACTGGTGGAACCATTCTGGGATATTGCATACAATTCGTAGCATATACATACACGAAAATGTCTCTGAAATATATAACGCTTGCTGAAATGTTGCATGAGGGAGTAAAAGATCACTGTCTGCTAGTGTCTGAAAGATGATAAATACCAAGCAAGGAGGCGGCTTTTTTCAGATGATCAAACTTGACATAATTGTGAATAGCAGGATTAGCACAAGATTTAGTACTTAGATTTACAGATGCTGCGACTGTCTGATTACAAGAGCCTCTCAGCCTTCAAATGAAATAAATATATAATTAACGGGTCTTCCTGGGCGTTTGGGCCACTTTGAGACTACAGGGATTCAAGGCGAAACACCCCAGGACAGTCCTTCCAAGTCCTGGTTTTTATTCCTTTCCTTTGAGTGACCGAGCTTGGCAAAGAAAGTTTTAAGATAAAAAAAAAAAAAAAAAAAAAAAGGAGAAAAAAAAGAAAAATTAACCTAACTGAGAAGTGTGTGCTCGGAGCGGGCTCTCAGGGGAAGCATTGAAGCGCCTCGCCTGAACCTGGCGCTGGCGAGGGCTCTCAAAGTAATAAAACAAGACTTTTCCTGTCCCATTTCTATTATTCTTTCACTAATTTGAATCTATTGAGTTAAATAAAATTAAAAAGCAGCACGGAGGCACGTAAGGGCCTGGCGGTGCCTTCCAGGGAAGGATGCTGAGGCTGCCCTGTGGACGCGCTCTGCCCCTGTGCCATGTTACACGGAGGGAGCTGTGCAGGCAGTGGGAAGTCCTACATCCCCTACATCACCCTCATTATGATGGAACAGGAGAGTTAGTAATCCACTCTAACCAATGTTTCCCCTTTTTTATATGCGTTAAGAGTTCCAGATAAATCGCGTTGTGGTGTTTTATGTTGCTGAACAGTGTCAGGTGAGGTTTACAGGTGTCAACTGCCATCTGTAGACTGTCTGAGAGTCCTATAAAAGAGTGTGGAAGCAGAGCAAAATTAGGAGATAAAACTATTGCTTAAAAATAAAATAAAATAAAATAAAATAAAATAAAATAAAATAAAATAAAATAAAATAAAATAAAATAAAATAAAATAAAATAAAATAAAATAAAATAATAAAACTAACAAAGCATATTTTCAGTGTTACTTTTTAATAGAGTGCTGGAGTGGGTAACTGCAGGCAGCAAAGACCTTCAGGCATTGCTAATATTCAAGGTGAATTATCCAATTTATTTATTTATCCCCCAAATCCTTGCTTTCCAGGATTTGTGATGTTGTGGTGGCCAGCTTCAGTTCAGTGTTGATTCACTAGAACAGGGCATAGGGGATTATTTTAGAAAGCATGTATCCTATTTCATGTCTAAATTTCACTATTACAGTAAAATAAATGCAATAAATAATAAATAAGCTCCTAAGTATCTCTTCTATGATCTCAATTAATAAAAGGACAGTTAAACATTTGTGTCTTATAAAAACTGAGCATCTGATTATGAAGTAAATTCAATCAGCAAAACACAGCTTTTGCTGGTAATTTAATAGAGATAAACAGAATGTGGATAAAATTCCACCCAAAGCAAAGGGGACATAGTAAAACACACAAAAATCTATTATTTAGAGGGTTCAAAATGTATCTGGGCAGGTCTGTGAGGTGCTGACACCTGGAGCCAGCCATTTTGCCTTACAAGAAGTGAAGACCTGCAACCTTCTTTACCTCACGTCCCGCTTTATTTGCTGTTTTTGTTCAGCGGAAGCTCATTTTCCATAAAACTGCCCAAACAGGAGGACCAGCCAGGTTTATAATTCATGCAGCAAAACCACACCACCTGAAATGAGGTGGCACCATGCATCCAGTGCTCCTCCGGTGCTGGGACCTCGACCGCAAGGCCTCTGCCCAGCCAGGGCGGGCGTTGCTTTGTGATGGGCACACGCAGGGTACAAACTCGATAGCCCAAGGGCCTCAAAAGCCTTCTCCAGCTTCTCCCCTGCTGTGAGGAGAGGAGGAGCAGCTCTCAGGGCAGCTCCCGCTGGAAACCAGGCTGCCAGCCAGGCTGTGCAGGCCGCTCGGCAATGCCCACGGTATTTTTAGTCTTGGGGCTTCTTCTTCCTTTGCATCGTGTGCGACTCTCGCTGTGAACTGAGCTACCCAACTAAAGTACATGTTTGGACGATGTTATATTTATTATTGTCCATTTATATTTATCTTGTCCTTTTCTAACAGAAGAATGCATTAAGTACACGTAATTGAAGACGATAACTCCAACTTACTCCGCCGTGCAAGCATGTCTTGATTAGGTTGTTTTCCTTTTAAAAAGAAAGCATCTTTGTACTGCGGTGTCGAAGACAATTTCCAGCTGAGCCTGCTGGCAGAGTTCTCTGCTAGCGATATTTATATTCGACATTCTCATCGCAGTTGTTAATTTTTTTATAATGTCCACGTTTCCCCCCTCGTCCCACCTGCCTCCATCAGCAGGCCGTAGCACTTTTGCACCCCCAGCCAGGCCTGGAGGCACTCCTTGCCCGTCTCTGCTGCTTTGTGCTTTAACTCCTGGTGCTCAGCGAGCCGGCTGCGCTCCTGCTCGCCTGGCAGGCCACGGCGGCTGCCGAAGTTTTTGTGATTTTGGTCCGCGGGCTCCCTGGCGAGCGCCGCTGCCACATTTTCACATTTTCGCTTGAACTCGCAGCCACCTGATAGGCGACCTCCCACCCCGCGACCCCGGCTGCGGGAGGCCCCGAGCCGGGGGACTGCAGGCGGTGCAGGCAGCCGGCTGCTGGCAGGAGGGGCACTGCTTCAGTCAGTGTCCTCGTACATCCCTGACACTTCCCACTCAAGTATTTAACCTCCAGCGCTGGAGGAGATGACATTACTTTTTTATGGTTTGGGGAGCGTGACCTTTTCTATCACCGCACTTTCCTTGCTTCCCCTTCTGCATGAAAAAAAAATAAAATAAAATAACTGGAAGAGATTCCGGCACAGAAGGAAAATGATCTTCTAATTACTGAAAAGAGAGGATCTTTATACAAGGTGGTCAAAAATCATGCGTGAGCTGAAAGTAATCCCCCTTTAGTGAAACGGCTTCGGTAACAACTGGGTCCTGTACAGAGGGCTGCCTGAGCATCAGAAATGGGTTTCCATATGGTCATTTAGAGGTGTGCCACACATGTTCGAGTCCTGTCGCAGGGCACAGCAGCACAGCACTCACTCCAGTGTGAGGGTGCACGTGGATCGTGACCACACAGTCCTCACCATGGAGATTTCCCCCAAAACCTTGTCGCCGACATGACACACAGGAACTTTGGTGCCCGGGTTCAGCCTCCCATGTACGAGGCATATTTTGTGAGCTGCAAGTGTTTAATGGTGTGTTTTGTACGCGTTGAGACGTGGTTGCAGCATGTCCACTTGAAAAGGAGCTGCAAACGCACGCTGCCATGAGGAATACCCTGATTTGGGAGCAGACAAGATGCCCCAGGCTGATGGAAGAGTGAAACTGCAAAGGTAACATGCTTATACCATGGGGAAACGTCACCGCTCACTTCTGTAGCATCCCCGCAGAGCTGGAGTCGGGAGTTTCACTGCCTCAGCGCTGAAAGGAGCCATTCGAGCACACTGAAGGCTGGAGGTAAGATTAAAGAAGGAGGAATGAAAACTGCTGATAGAGAGTGCAGTGCACTAAAAAGTGAGCTAAGAATAAAGAGATAAGGAGCACCAAGATGTTGTCACAGTTCTACTCTAATAACTTAAGTAGCTGCCGTTAGACAGCAGTCCCAGAGCTCTGTAATTTAATCCGGGAGTGAGAGATGCCAGGACTACACACGGTGTCAGAATGAAAGGCACGCCGCTACCTGCAAGCAGCCCTCTGACTGCAGCACGGCCGCGCCACATCCATTTGGTCCAGAGCACCAAAGGGAACATGATTTTGGTGTTTAAAATACCTGACGCTGCTCAGTCACCCACTAGTTTGTATTCAGGCTGTTGATTTAAAAGGCTGGAGCATAATCAAGCTTTCTTTTTCTGCAGAGCACAATGAGCGTGTGAAAAATATATGATCTTTTTAAATTTTAAAAAGTGGGTTGGTAATGCTCCTCGCAGCAGAAGGAGAGTGGCACAATTAATTTTCAAGCCTTATGCGCTGCACAGCTCTTCTGTGGGCCATAACGGAGGCAGTGCTGTGTGCCTTGGTTTGAAGGTGAGTTTTTGGGAGAGCGTGTGGCAGCCCTGCAGTGCTGCTGCAGAAAGCCTGGCGGCCTTGGGGGCAGCTTGAGGACACACCAAGAACCTGCTTTAGGAATATTTGGTGAATACCCATTTATCTGGGTGAGACTGCCTCCGCTGCTACACAACAAGTAGTCACTGGGCAATGAAAGCAAACCCACCAGAGGCTTTCAGCAGCAGGTTTCTGGGTTCACGGCGAGGTGCTGGTGTGGGTGAAGCCAGCCAGGCCCACAGCAGCCACCTCACACCGTGCCTCCCTCCACGCTTCCTCCCCGCTGATTTCCCAGTGACCACAGGAGCCCTTTTTATCTTTCCCCTCTGGAAGACTTTTTAAAATCTGTGTGTTTTTCAGGTTTTCCAGGCAGCTCTGTATAAACTTAACCACCTTCCCTCAAAGGAGTGCCCAAAATTGTACCAACCAGGCAATCAGTGTGCTGCAAAGCAGCAAATGCCCAGGTCCAGCAGCAGCCGTGCCAGGATGTCCCAGGGCCAGCAGCAGCCGAGCCCCCTCAACCACACTCCAGCCTGAAAGCAGCCCACTGAGCACCAGCCTCCCCTAAGTGCAGTGGTAGCAGGGTCCCATGGGAGCACTGGGGAGCAGGACCCGGGTTGTGTTGGTTTTCCTGGGTCTGCGCCCCACTTCTGCCACCCCACAGCACCTCTGGCCGGCTGCTGAGGCAGCTGCTGAGCTCCCGTGTGGGTTGGCATGCTGTGCAGCGTGGCAAACTACAACCAAAGCAGGAGAGAGCTGCTGGCAGCACAACCCTAAAAGTGCACTACTTGAATGTACACCCAAGGTCAGCATGGATAGGTGCATTTTTAATACACGCAGCTCCATTCCCAAACTGCCCTTCAATACAGGAGTCTGCCTGACTTGGAAACTGCTCCTTTTTTTTCCAAATACCTTCACATCGTGTAACTGCACATCACTCCCAAAAATGCTGGATCGCCAGAAAGTATCCGTGGTAGCAGACAGCTGGCTAAAGCAGGAGCTCTCCCCTCCTGGAAGACGAACCAATGCTGCACGAGTTCGTGTACCAGGCTGGAGGAGGGAGGGCAGGGAGAGCAGAAATAAACAGAATAAAATTTGCTCTAGCCAGTAATATTCTTTATACGGTGCATTGCCTGTAGGACCACATGGATTTCAAAATCAAAGATTAATGGCACCGCGAAGTTGCTTGAAGCCCCGCGCCTGCTAACATGGCATTCCGTGTGACAAAGGAATGCGAGTTGTAACCATCCGTTCCAGCCGGGGTGGGCAAATCACATCCACTCAAATACTTCTCAAAGATTTCACCGGCGTCTCCGGCAGTTTCTCCCCGGTGCCGCCGCAAGCCGAGAGCGCTGAATTCCCACGGCAAACGCCACCGGGGGCCAGCGCCCGCCGGGAGGCTGCTGCCCTCCGACGCGACTCGCCCCGGGGCCGGCTCAGCTCGCCCTGCCCTGCCGCAGCTCCGGGGGTGGCCCCGACGGGACGGGACGGGACAAGACGGGACGGGACAGGACAGGAGGGGTTGGGATGGGATGGGACAAACGGGACGGGACGGGGCAGGAGGGGACAGGACGAGACGGGACGGGACGGAAGGGGACGGGATGGGACTGGAGGGGACGGGACGGGAATGGACGGGGCGGGACGGGCCGGGACAAGACGGGACGGGCCAGGACAGGACAAAACGGGCCGGGCCGGGTCCGTGCCTTGCCCGCTCCGCCGTGTCCGCCCCCGCGGGCGCCCCGCGCCCCCCGCCCGCCTCCCGCCCGCGCAGCGCAGGGGGGGCGCTTGCGCACTGCTGCGCTCCGCGCAGCGCCGTGCCCCACAGAGCCTCGGCGAGGCTGCGGCGGGTAAGTCGTGTATTAAAGCGCGCCCAGCACACACACACTCCTCCGCCGGTCCCCTCCTCAATAAACACTGCCCTCCGCACGGGGCAAAGCTCTCCCCGGCCCAATTAGCCGCCAAAGGTAAGCGCCCGTCCGCGGGTCCCGCTCCCGAGGCCTCCCTGGCTGCGCGCCCCTGCGCGGGGGGACGGGGGGGGAGCGGCGGGGGCGGCGGGGCGCCCGCTTACCTGGCACGGGCTGCGCGCCCCCGCGGCCGGCTGCGCGCCCCTGCGCGCCTCCGGCCCGGCCGCGGCGCCGCTCGCTCCCGGCTGCGCCGCGGCCGCTTGCGCGCAGGTTGCGCGGCTCTGCGCGGCTCTGCGCGGGGTCTCGGCGGCGCGCCCGAGCCTCCGGGGCTTTTTCCCCCGCCGAGCACAAAAGCGGAGAGCCGGGCGCTGCCGGAGCCGCCCCGCCGAGGTGCCCGCGCTAAAACGCAGGAAGCAATTAAAACTCCTCCTTTCGGATTAACAACCCAAAATTGATCGGTCTGTCAGGAGCGCCGCTGATTTATGAAAGGTGCTTATTTCCTCGCGATGGAGAATTTTATGTTCTCTAGGTGAAACCGAGTTCACCCAGCTCCGGAGTAGATTGATGTTTTAATAAAAATAAATAAAGGGAAAAAGCTAGCCTGGTCTTTGGGGACATCAACTCTCAAATCGCGGCGTTGGACTAACAAATCAAACCGCGTTATCTTTGCGTTTCCCGGCGTTTAATCGAACGTCTCAAAATTGCGGGCGGCGCCGCGCCCTTGATTAGCGGCGAAGTTTGAAGGCGCTGCCGAAAAGTTGGCGCAGCAGCCGGCCGGGGAGCGCCGAGAGCCGGGGCCGGCGGGCGGGGAGCGTCCTGTAGATGGCACACCGTCCCCACGCTAGAGCCACGGCCGCCTCCTCTGCGCCGAGAGGGGGAAGCCGGCGAGAGGGAGAGGCGGCGAGCTCGGCACTTGTTGTTCGCCCGCAGCAGGGCGCGGTGCGGCGCGCAGCGCTCGGGGACGCCGCCGGCACCCGGCCCCGGGGCGCGGAGCTCGGCGGCCGCGGGGTGCGGGAGGGTTGCGGGGGGAATTGCGGGGCTGCGGGGCGCTGCGGGGGCCGGGGGGGAGATGCTGGAGCCGCATCGGCCCCGCGGGGACCCGGCCGGGCCGAGGCGGCGGGGCCGGGCAGCAGCCGGGCGCCCGGCACGTTTGTCTTTGCCATGTAAATTTCAGCGGGACAAATTGCTTATTAATAGTCTAGGAGAGAAGGCAGTTTCTTTCTTTCTTCTTTTCTTTCTCTGTTTTTATTTCTGCATGGCCCCCAGCTATGCTCTGGGCAGCCTCACCGCCCAGCAGTTTTCCCTTCATTTCAATATCCTAAAGAAAATGCAAATCACCGCGCTGTGGCCTTTTTAAAAAGTTAAATTAGCAACAGCTTTAAGTGACTCCATTAGCATGGAAAACATACAAACGTTTAATGTGGGAATCGCTTCCTTTCCCAGCGCCGCTCGCCCGGCTCCGCGCACCGAGCGCGGCTGCGGCCAGCGGGGCGCCCGGCTCCGGAGGCGAGGAGGAGCAGCGGGGGCGCGGAGCTCCCCGAGGAGCTGGGACCGGCCGCGGCTGCGGAGCGGCCCTCGGGGCGAGGAGGGCTTCACCGGCCCGCAGCCGCCCGCGGGGAGACGGCCGGCGGCGGGGCAGGCGGCGGGGACGTTTCCCCGGTGCGCGGTGCCGGTGCCCGGTGTCCCCGCTTGTCCCCGGCCGTGCGGCGGCCCCGTGGGTGCCGGGTGGGTGTTGCCGGCTGCCCGCAGAGCCCCCCAAAGTTTGGCCCGGCCGGCGGCCGCCCCGCAGCATGGCCCGGCCGCGGGGCTCCCGTCGCCTCCCGGGACCGGGGCGCGTCCTGCGGGGCCGGAGCCCCGACCCCAGCCTCGGCCCCGACCCCGGCCCCGACCCCAATCCCGGCCCCGGGCCGCGCCGTGCGGTGGCATCCGGAGCTCCCGAATCCCCGCAGGGCAGAGAGTCGGGGAGAGCAAGCCCCGAGCAGGAAAGAGTTAAGGTTTATATTATTCAGTAGAGGTCTTGTTAGGATGTAATCTGCATTTTCTAACTACTGCGTAATAAAAAGTGAGAAGTTTTGAGACACCTTTCTTGATTATACCTTTGGCGATACTTTAGGTTTTACATTTAATTTGCATTTTGTTCTTAGTGAATATTGAAGTCTTGAGTGGAGGATTGAATTTTATTAGGACATCTGGACTGACAATATCAAATCAGACACCAACGTCCCAAAGCATGCTAAAATTTCAGAGTTAATTAGAACGAAGTGTGTTTAATTAAAGCCAATTATAATATCTGAAATTATCTGATCGATCCTTGTTTGTTCAGTCGGACTCACTTCGGATTGTGCCGGCGGCGCGGCAGGACCCGGCCGGCCGCAGCTCCCCGCGGCCCCGCTCCGCACCCGCTCCGCACCCCGCGCTGCGCCCGGAGCGGGGCCGGCCGGGGGGGCCTGGCCGCGGGCGGGCACGGCCGAAGTTGGAGCGGTTTTGGTTGAGGGACAAATTCCCGGTTTAACAACGGCGGGGGCGCGGAGGGGGAAAACGCGCCCGGAGCCGCGCGGGGCCGGGCTGGGTAACGCACCGCGGCCCGACGGGGGCCCTGCGCTGCGCCCCCTCCCCGCGCAGCCCGGCCCCGGGGCGCGCAGGGCTGCGGGAAGGGCGCGGGAGAGGCGCCGAGGGGCTGCGGGGCTGCCCCGAGGCCTGCGCGGCTCCTGCGCGGCTCCTGCGCGGCCCCTGCGCGCCAGCCCCCTGCGGCCTCGGGGCTGGGGCGGGGGGGACCGATGCGCCCCGCCGGGGGCTGCGCGGGGTGCGGAGCGGGGTACCCGGCCTCCCCTCGGGAGGCTGCGCATCCCGGCCTCGAGAGCGGAGGCCCACCCGACGGCCTCCCCAGGGCGCGCAGCCCGGAGCCCGGCCCGGCCCCGCTGGGGGGGACCCGGGGGGCTGCGGGGCGCCCACCCGGGGCAGGACCGAAACCGGCCCAGGCCGGGGAACCCGCAGCGGGAGGCCGGCGGGGGAGGCCGGGCGGAGAGAGGTCCCAGCCCGGCGGGGAGGCTGCGCGGGTGCGGGCCGCTGCGCGGGGCCTCCCAGCCTCCTTCCCCCCTGCCTCTGCCCCGCCGCTTTGCCCTCGGAGGGCTCTGGGGACCCGTCGGGGAGGGGGGTCCCGGCGTGCCCAGAGCACCGGGCAGAGCGGGGCCGCGCAGGGAGCGCGCAACGGGGACCGGGGAGCCCCCGGCGCTGCGCCCCCGCGGTGCCTGCGCCTCGCCCCTCGCATCGAGGCCGGGAGGTGCCCGTCCGGCGGCGGAGCCGAGTTACCTGGGCATCCGCCGCTCTGCCGAAAATACCCGAAAAACGCGAATTTATCACTTCTCTGGAGCACAGGAAACAAGAGTTAGCGGAGATTTGTTTCGCTTAAATCGGGCATAAATTACACCTCCTGGAACCGAGCACGTTAATGATGAAGGCGCCTTCGAACAATAAAACTGAAATACGCGCGCCGCAAGTGCGCACCGGGCCGGCAGGGCCCCCCCGGCCCTCGGGGCCGCCCCCGGCCCGCCGCACCGAGAGCGGCCCGGCCCGGCCCGGTCCTGCCCAGGGGTGCGGAGCGGTGCGGGGAGGTGCGGAGAGGTGCGGGGAGCCCCCGCGGGCCGGGCGGCAGCGCCCTGCCAGGGAAGGCCGGGCTCCAAGTTGCGTGATTTAAACCATCGAAACGCGGCGTTTTCTTTCAGGGGGAAAAATGTGAAATGATTAAGATAATAGTCCCGAGAGGATTGTCCCGAGGAGGGGAAAAAAAAAATAATAATAATAAAGTTTAGGAGAATCCTATAACAGCTGTGGAAATGAGGCTATCAATTTTAATCTGCGCGATCCATGTACAGTGTGTGATTATGTGTTATTATGCCGTGCGGTGCGGGAGGAGGCAGGGATGCGAGGCGTGATTTATCGCGGCCGTGCGGGGCTCTCCCTCCCTCCCCTCCCGGGCCGCGGCAGGCGGTGCCCGGCAGCGCCGGGGCGCCCGGGGCGCGGAGGCCGGGGAGCGGCGGCTCTCGGCGGGGCTGCGCCGGGGGACAGCTGGGCTGCGGCCATCTGACCGGCTCCGCCGTGACATCTGGGAGCCCACTGGTGTGTGGCACGCGAATCGCTTGATGTCGCTATTTAAATGCAAATTTGCGGGGGGATCACTGAAGCCTCACCCCGTAAATTCACACAAAAGGGAGACTTGGCGCGGCGCGCCGGAGGAGGAGGAGGAGGAGGAGGAGGAGAGGAGGAGAGGAGGAGGAGGAGGAGAGGAGGAGGAGGAGGAGGAGGAGGAGGGCCGCGGAGCCGGGAGGGCTCGGGCCGCCCCCGGCAGCCGCTCACACCCCCTGCCCGCCCGGCGCCGGGCCGCGACCGGGGCCCCGCTGCCCGCCGCCTGCTCCGCGCAAGGTGCTCGGGGCGAGGCCGGCCTCCCCCGGCCCCCCGGCCTCCCCTCCCCAGCCTCCCCGGCCTCCGCTCCGCTTCGCCTCGCCGCAAAACTGCCGGGGAGGTCCCGGGTCGGAGGGGCGGCCCCGGGCCGGGCCCCGCCGCCGTTGGGGCTGCGGGAGGCAGCGGCGGGGCCCGGCCTCCCCTCGGCGGCCTCCCCTCGGCGGCCTCCCCCGTGCCTCGCCGGGCAGGGGAGAACTTGAACCGGGGCGGATTGGGGAGGCTGCTCCCAACAATGCCCGCCTGGAGACGGTGCGGGGCGAGCACGGAGCCATCCCGAGCGAGTTTCTTCTTCCTGCGCGGAGCCCGCAGCCAGCCGTGGAGTGACACACACACACACACACACACACACACACAAAAAGAAAAAAAAAAAAAAAAGGAAAAAAAAAAAAAAAGATAAAGTTGGTGAATGATAAAGACCGTATTTTCCACGCTTTGGGTGCAGGACCAGATGATCTAGAAAATGAGCTGAAATAGATTCAGCCTCAGAGCCTGTTGTGAAGAGCAGCTGATTCCCCTATTTCTGGCCAGATGGCTTCTGAACACAGATTTGCATTCATTTTCGCTTAATATCGTCCAAAATAGTGGGGCAGCTGCATTTGTTGTCAAAAAGGTTTAAAACTCCCTTTCTTTCTGGGGCAGGATCGTTACCTTATGTGATGGGCTTATGGAACTTTTTTTTTTTTTTCCCTCTTTAGTCAACAGTATCAGATTTAAAAGGATTTGTTTTAAAACCTCCTAATTTGGTAATCAGATTTAAATCGCCTCGGCGCGTGTAATCTGAATTAAAGCTACTGTAAATGATTTTAGGCATTACGCTTTCGTTAGCGCGGGGAAGGAACAACTTCGGCTTTGTTCGGTGCGTTTTAGGAAATGTGGCACAGCCAGAGCGGGGCCGGCCGCTTTCGCCTCGTTTTTTGGGAGCGCTCGTTCCCCGCACCGGGGCAGCGGCGGCCGCGGCCCCCGGGCGCAGCCCCCGAGCGGCGGGGCTGGAAGCGCCCCGGCACCGCTCCCGGTGCGAACTTCGCTTGGCTCCGTCCCTCCGCCGTGCCCCTGTCGCGTCCTGGGTAATCTGCTCGCCTGCAACTCCAAAGCTCCGGGCTGATTATGAATCCGGGAATTTTCTTTTAATTTCTCATGAATAGTTTCCATACACTTTGATTTAAGGTTATTAACATTCTATAGACAGTGGCATCTTTAATATGTGGCGATCGCTTCTAAAGACTAATCTCATTACCCTCAAATAGTCATAAAATATGATTTTATTATACTTACGTATTTAATTAGACGGCCAGCAATGTAATGGATTTTGAGATCGGGTAGAGCAACAGCTTTGATAATTCACTTATCTTTGGCAATAGTCATTAACCCCCAACACCAGCAAAATAGATTGCTTTCTAACACATCTTTTTTTCTCGCCCCTTGGAGAAAGGATCGGGGGTCTCCTGATAACACAAATCGGACTTCGATTTTCACCGATTAATTAAAATATTAACGTACGGACCCTGGCAATTCCAAATAAAAAGAAAAAAAAAAAAAATGAGGGGATAAAAAAAAAAAAAAAAAAGGGAAGTCCTGACCCGGAGCGGGTGGAAAAAGCTCGCCACCCAGGGCGGTGCTGGGCTGCGGCCGCCGGGCATGTACACACTTATATACACACATAGGCACTCACACATACACACACACACACACACACACACGCGTGTCCGTGCACACGGGGCCGTGGGCAGGAGCCAGGGGGGAGGCTCGGGGCATGGCCGGCCGCGGCGTGGACGCGCGTGTGTGTGTGTGAGCGTGCATTTGTGTGTGTGTATATATTTATATATATATATATATATGAGTGTGTGTATATGTGCGTGTGCTACTGTGTGTGCACGTGTGTGCACACCTCTGCGTGTGCACATTCGCATTTCTGTGCAACTGTGCGTGTGCATCTGCCTACATCTGTGTGCGTGCGCGCATCTGTGCGTGCACATCTGTGTGCGTGTGCCCAGCTGTGCGCGTGGCTGTGCGCGTGTGCCCAGCTGTGCACGCGTGGCCCCCCGTGCACGCGTGGCCCCCCCCCTCTCTGGGCGGCTGTCCAGCTGCGGGCGACCCCCGGGGGCCGCTCCGCGCCCCGACCCCGCGCCCCCTTTGTCCGCAGCCACCCCGCGGCCCCGTCACGGTGCCCCCCGACGGGCCGGGCCGGGGCAGGGCAGGGGCCGTCGGGGGGGCGGCCCCTCCCGCCGCAGGTGCCTGGGCGCCCCCCGGCGGGGTCCGGCGGCGCCCCCCGGTGCCGAGCCGTGCCGAGAGCCGTGCTCCGGGGGGGAACCGGGGATGGATAGACGGATGGATGGATGGATGGAGGGACGGATGGATAGATGGATGGATGGGTGGACGGGGTCCGTGCGCGCTCCCCGCTCCCCCCCCGTTGGGGCCGCGCCGTGCCGAGCCGTGCCGAGCCGAGCCGTGCCGTGCCGTGCCGGTCCATATATGGCGCTGGTCCCGCCCCCCGCGTCACGCTGACAGCGCGGCTCCCGCGGCGGGGCCCGGCTCCCGGGAAGGGCGCTCCTGGGGGAGGGAGGGCCGGGCTCCGCGCCGCCGTCCATTCCGCGAGACGCCACGGGCCCGCGCCCCGCTCTCCCGTGCCCGGGAACACCTCCGCGGCGGTCGTTTTTTTGCGTTTATTTGTCTTTTGGAGCGGGAGAAGCCTCGCCAGAAGTGGTCGATTCAGCAGTGTCCCGAAGCTTTTTTTTTTTTTGACGCCGTTTCTACTAGGATGACACCGCGCTGAGCGCGCCTGCAAACAACAACACAAATATTTATTCTTTCGAAAAAAAAAAAAAAAAAAAAAAAAAGCCTCGCAGTGTCGCCGGCCGTAGTTACACTTTTTCTTTCTTTTTTTTTTCCTTTTTTTCTTTTTTTTTCTTTTTTTCCTTTTTTTTTTTTTTTTTCACCCACCAAGCTGGAACGCCATCCAACTCGCTGCACAGAAGTACTCAGTAAATTGTTTATGTCGTGCCAATACAGGACAGCCTGAAGAAGGAAGCGAGACTCGAACTGGGCTTTTCTCCTGCCGCTCACAGGGAGTAAAGTCATCTCTTGTATTCCAGTCGCCAAGGAGAGGGAGAGCGAGCGAGCGAGCGAGCGAGAAAATCCAGCGGCAACCAACCCGCCCCGCATCTGACATTTCCCTCAGCTTGAACCCCTTTTGGCTCGGAGCTGGTCTCGCCCCAATCTGTTTTAATGTTTGGGATTCAGGAAAATATACCAAGAGGCGGGACGACCATGAAAGAAGAGCCGCTGGGCAGCGGGATGAACCCGGTCCGCTCGTGGATGCATACCGCCGGGGTAGTGGATGCTAACACGGCCGCCCAGAGGTACGTCCCCCCCCGCTCCCCCGGCACGGCACGGCCCGGCCCGGCCCGGCCCGGCCCCGGCGCTGCTCCGCAGCCGCCCTCGCCCCCGCTCCGCAGCCCCGCGGCCGCCCCTTCCCCGCGCCCCTTCCCCGCCGCCCGGCCGCTCTCACCCGCGCCTTGTCTTGTTTTCTCCCGCAGCGGCGTGGGGCTGGCTCGGGCGCATTTCGAGAAACAGCCGCCTTCCAATCTCAGAAAATCCAATTTTTTCCACTTCGTCTTAGCTCTGTACGACAGGCAGGGGCAGCCAGTGGAGATTGAGAGAACAGCTTTTGTGGACTTTGTGGAGAAAGAGAAAGTAAGTCCGTCTCTCTTCCTTTTCTGTCCCCCCCCCCCTCCCCCCTTACTCGCGCTGTAATTGCCCGGAGATGATTTTCGCTTCGAGTTAAACCCGGCCGGCTCGGACGGGACTCCGGGGGCACCACGTGCGGGCCCCGTTAGCGCGGCCACCGCCCGGCCGCCGGCACCGGCCCCGGACCCGGGGGGCGTGCGGGGACCGGGCCGGGCCGCTGGGCGGGCGGGGATGAGGCTGGAGGTGCGGGGCTCGGGACATCAGCAGCGCCCCGCCAAGGGGCTGCGGGCTCGGGGCTGCCCAGCGCGGTGCTGAGCCGCTGCAGGGCCGAGCGGGATGCTGGGCAGGAGAAGGCGAGCGCTGATTTTTCGTGCTAAATGTAATTATTTATCGTTGCTTGCAGGAGCCAAACAATGAAAAAACTAACAATGGGATTCATTATAAACTTCAGTTATTGTATAGCAACGGTAAGTCGGCCTTCCCCCCCCCCCTCCGCACGGCCGTGTGCCCCCGGGAAGCGGGGCTCGCTGCTCCGGGGCCTTCCCCGGGACGCGCACGGTGGGCGAGGGAACCGCGGGGCGCACGGCAGGAAAACAAACCGGGGCCGATCGATAAGTCGATGGTACTTCACATGATTAACCGGCCGGCCTTCGAGTGGAAAGTAAAAAAGGGGATCGATCGGCGCTCCGGCAGAACGGCACTTTGCGGGGACTTGGGGCGAATTAGCGGTAATTACCGCGCCGGGGCACGGCGGGCTCCGCGCCCCGGCCCACGCGTGGGGCCCCGTGGGCAGGCTCGGCCCCGGCCCCCTCCCCTTTCTCCTTTTTTTAATTTTTTTTTTAATTTTTTAAAATTGTTTTTATTTTTTTACTGGCCGGCTGAGCCCCGCGGGTGGCAGCGGGGTGGCCGGCCCGGCGCTCTCGGGGTGGCTCCGGGGTGGCGAGCGGCTAACGGGGGTCTCTGCTTGCCTGCAGGAGTCCGGACAGAGCAGGACCTCTACGTTCGCCTCATCGACTCCATGACCAAACAGGTGAGAAAGTTTCCTCTCTCCTCGTTGCTCGGGCTCCCCCTGCGCCTTGTCCCCTCGGCCGGGAGCGCCCCGGGAGCGCGGCCACCTGCGCGGGGCGGTCGGGCCGGGGATGCTCCGTGTCGGGGCTGCGGGCAGCGTTTGCATCGTAAAGCAGCGTGTGTAGCATTAATACAACGTCACGAGAACAGGCGTTCGGTCTAATTAATTTAGCGAGGGGTAGAGGAAGGGGAAAGCCCCTTCGAGTTGCTGGGATTTATTTTTCGGCGCACTTTTTTCCCCCTGTAACTTTTTTTGTTGGCGATGTTTTCCCTCGGTGAGCGAAGGGCAGTCCTCGTGCCAGGCGCTCGGG